>NC_090386.1:13991416-14312411 GCF_036365525.1 Heterodontus francisci
TGCCTTAGTTTGAGCGGTTGCCTTAGTTTGAGCGGTTGCCTTCGTTTGAGGGGCAGCCTTAATTTGAGCGGTTGCCTTAGTTTGAGGGGTTGCCTTAGTTTGAGCGGTTGCCTTAGTTTGAGGGGCAGCCTTAATTTGAGCGGTTGCCTTAGTTTGAGGGGTTGCCTTAGTTTGAGCGGTTGCCTGAGTTTGAGGGGTTGCTTTAGTTTGAGAGGTTGCCTCAGTTTGAGGGGCTGCCTTAATTTGAGGGGTTGCCTTAGTTTGAGCGGTTGCCTTCGTTTGAGGGGCAGCCTTAATTTGAGCGGTTGCCTTAGTTTGAGCGGCTGCCTTAGTTTGAGCGGTTGCCTTCGTTTGAGGGGCAGCCTTAATTTGAGCGGTTGCCTTAGTTTGAGGGGTTGCCTTAGTTTGAGCGGTTGCCTGAGTTTGAGGGGTTGCTTTAGTTTGAGAGGTTGCCTCAGTTTGAGGGGCTGCCTTAATTTGAGCGGTTGCCTTAGTTTGAGGGGCTGCCTTAATTTGAGGGGTTGCCATAGTTTGACCGGTTGCCTTAGTTTGAGGGGTTGCCTTAGTTTGAGCGGTTGCCTGAGTTTGAGGGGTTGCCTTAGTTTGAGTGGTTGCCTTAGTTTGAGGGGCTGCCTTAGATTGAGCTGTTGCCTTCGTTTGAGGGGTTGCCTTAGTTTGAGGGGTTGCCTTAGTTTGACGGGTTGTCTTAGTTTGAGCCGTTGCCTGAGTTTGAGGGGTAGCCTTAGTTTGAGCTGTTGCCTTCGTTTGAGGGGTTGCCTTAGTTTGAGGGGTTGCTTTAGTTTGAGAGGTTGCCTCAGTTTGAGGGGCTGCCTTAATTTGAGCGGTTACCTTAGATTGAAGGGTTGCCTTAGTTTGAGGGGTTGCCTTAGTTTGAGCGATTGCCTTTGATTGAGTTTCTGCCTTAGTTTGAGTGGTTGCCTTAGTTTGAGGGGCTGCCTTCTTTTGAGAGTCTGCCTTAGTTTGAGCGGTTGCTTTCGTTTGAGGGGTTGCCTTAGTTTGAGCGGTTGCCTGAGTTTGAGGGGTTGCTTTAGTTTGAGAGGTTGCCTCAGTTTGAGGGGCTGCCTTAATTTGAGCGGTTGCCTTAGTTTGAGGGGCTGCCTAAATTTGAGGGGTTGCCATAGTTTGACCGGTTGCCTTAGTTTGAGGGGTTGCCTTAGATTGAGCGGTTGCCTGAGTTTGAGGGGTTGCCTTAGTTTGAGTGGTTGCCTTAGTTTGAGGGGCTGCCTTAGTTTGAGCTGTTGCCTTCGTTTGAGGGGTTGCCTTAGTTTGAGGGGTTGCCTTAGTTTGACGGGTTGTCTTCGTTTGAGCCGTTGCCTGAGTTTGAGGGGTAGCCTTAGTTTGAGCTGTTGCCTTCGTTTGAGGGGTTGCCTTAGTTTGAGGGGTTGCTTTAGTTTGAGAGGTTGCCTCAGTTTGAGGGGCTGCCTTAATTTGAGCTGTTACCTTAGATTGAAGGGTTGCCTTAGTTTGAGGGGTTGCCTTAGTTTGAGCGATTGCCTTTGATTGAGTTTCTGCCTTAGTTTGAGGGGCTGCCTTCGTTTGAGAGTCTGCCTTAGTTTGAGCGGTTGCCTTAGTTTGAGGGGTTGCCTTAGTTTGAGGGGTTGCCTTAGTTTGAGTGGTTGCCATAGTTTGAGCGGTTGCCTTAGTTTGAGGGGTTGCCTTATTTTGAGCTATTGCTTTAGTTTGAGGGGATGCCTTAGTTTGAGGGGTCGCCTTAGTTTGAGGGGTTGCCTTAGCTTGAGCGGTTGCCTTCGTCTGAGCGGATGACTTAGTTTGAGGGGCTGCCTTAGTTAGAGGGGTTGCCTTAGTTTCAGTGATTGCCTTAGTTTGAGGGGCTGCCTTAGTTTGAGCGGTTGCCTTAGTTTGTGTGGTTGCCTTAGTTTCAGTGGCTGCCTTAGTTTGAGGGGATGTCTCAGGTTGAGGGGTAGCCTTAGATTGAGGGGTTGCCTTAGTTGGGCAGTCTGCCTTAGTTTGAGGGGTTTCCTTAGTTTGAGAGTCTGCCTTAGTTTGAGCGGTTGCCTTAATTTGAGCAGTTGCCATAGTTTGAGGGGTTGCCTTAGTTTGAGGGGCTGCCTTAGTTTGAGCGGTTGCCTTATTTTGAGCGGCTGCCTTAGATTGAGGGATTACCTTAGATTGAAGGGTTGCCTGAGTTTGAGAGTCTGCCTTAGTTTGAGGGGCTGCCTTAGTTTGAGCGGTTGCCTTAGTTTGAGCAGCTGCCTTAATTTGAGGTGTTGCCTTAGTTTGAGCGGTTGCCTGAGTTTGAGGGGTTGCCATAGTTTGAGGGGTTGCCTTAGTTTGAGGGGTTGCCATAGTTTGAGCGGTTGCCTTAGTTTGAGGGGTTGCCTTAGTTTGAGAGTCTGACTTCGTTTGAGAGGTTGCCTTAGTTTGAGCGGTTGCCTGAGTTTGAGGGGTTGCCTTAGTTTGAGCGGTTGCCTTAGTTTGAGGGGCTGCCTTAGTTTGATCGGTTGCCTTAGTTTGAGGGGCTGCCTTAATTTGAGGGGTTGCGTTAGTTTGAGGGGCTGCCTTAGTTTGAGAGGATGCCTTAGTTTGAGGGTCTGCCTTAATTTGAGGGGTTGCCTTAGTTTGAGGGTTTGCCTTAGTTTGAGAGTCTGCCGTAGTTTGAGCGGTTGCCTTAGTTTGAGCGGTTGCCTTAGCTTGTGCGGTTGCCTTAGTTTGAGCGATAGCCTTAGTTTGAGGGGTTGCCTTAGTTTGAGGGGTTGCCATAGTTTGAGCGGTTGCCTTAGTTTGAGGGGCTGCCTTAGTTTGAGGGGCTGCCTTAGTTTGAGCTGTTGCCTTCGTCTGAGGGGTTGCCTTAGTTTGAGGGGTTGCCTTAGTTTGAGCGGTTTCCTTAGTTTGAGGGGCTGCCTTCGTTTGAGTGGTTGCCTTCGTTTGAGCGATTGCCTTAGTTTAGCGGTTTCCTTTGTTTGAGTTGCTGCCTTAGTTTGAGTGGTTGCCTTAGTTTGAGGGGCTGCCTTAGATTGAGGGTTTTCCATAGTATGAGCGGTTGCCTCAGTTTGAGGGGTTGCCTTATTTTGAGCGGTTGCCTTAGTTTGAGGGGATGCCTTAGTTTGTGGGGTAGCCTTAGTTGGAGGGGTTGCCTTAGTTTGAGTGTTTGCCTTAGTTTGAGTGTTTGCCTTAGTTTGAGTGTTTGCCTTAGTTTCAGGGGCTGCCTTCGTTTGAGGGAATGCCTCAGTTTGAGGGGTAGCCTTAGATTGAGAGGTTGCCTAAGTTTGTCAGTCTGCCTTAGTTTGAGGGGTTGCCTTAGTTTGAGAGTCTGCCTTAGTTTGAGCGGTTGCCTTAGTTTGAGCGGTTGCCATAGCTTGAGGGGTTGCCTTAGTTTGAGGGGCTTCCTTAGTTTGAGCGGTTGCCTTAGTTTGAGCGGCTGCCTTAGATTGAGTGGTTGCCATAGATTGAAGGGTTGCCTTAGTTTGAGAGTCTGCCTCAGTTTGAGGGGTTGCCTTAGTTTGAGCGGTTGCCTGAGTTTGAGGGGTTGCCTTAGTTTGAGAGGTTGCCTCAGTTTGAGGGGCTGCCTTAATTTGAGCGGTTGCCTTAGTTTGAGGGGCTGCCTTAATTTGAGGGGTTGCCTTAGTTTGAGCGGTTGCCTTAGTTTGAGGGGTTGCCTTAGTTTGAGCGGTTGCCTGAGTTTGAGGGGTTGCCTTAGTTTGAGTGGTTGCCTTAGTTTGAGGGGCTGCCTTAGTTTGAGGGGTTGCCTTAGTTTGAGGGGTTGCCTTAGTTTGAGGGGTTGCCTTAGTTTGAGCGGTTGCCTTAGTTTGAGGGGCTGCCTTCGTTTGAGAGGTTGCCTTAGTTTGAGCGAATGCCTTAGTTTGAGCGGTTGCCTTTGATTGAGTTGCTGCCTTCGTTTGAGTGGTTGCCTTATTTTGATGGGCTGCCTTAATTTGAGGGGTTGCCTTAGTTTGAGGGGTTGCCTTAGTTTGAGAGCCTGCCTTAGTTTGAGCGGTTGCCTTAGTTTGAGGGGTTGCCTTATCTTGAGCGGTTGCCTTAGTTTGAGGGGTTGCCATAGTTTGAGGGGTTGCCTTAGTTTGAGTGGTTGCCATAGTTTGAGCGGTTGCCTTAGTTTGAGGGGTTGCCTTATTTTGAGCTATTGCCTTAGTTTGAGGGGATGCCTTAGTTTGAGGGGTAGCCTGAGTTTGAGGCGTTGCCTCAGCTTGAGCGGTTGCCTTCGTTTGAGCGGATGACTTAATTTGAGGGGCTGCCTTAGTTAGAGGGGTTGCCTTAGTTTCAGTGGTTGCCTTAGTTTGAGGGGCTGCCTTAGTTTGAGCGGTTGCCTTAGTTTGAGTGGTTGCCTTAGTTTCAGGGGCTGCCTTAGTTTGAGGGGTAGCCTTAGATTGAGGGGTTGCCTTAGTTAGGCAGCTTGCCTTAGTTTGAGGGGTTGCCTTAGTTTGAGAGTCTGCCTTAGTTTGAGCGGTTGCCTTAGTTTGAGCAGTTGCCATAGTTTGAGGGGTTGCCTTAATTTGAGGGGTTGCCTTAGTTTGAGGGGTTGCCGTCGTTTGAGAGTCTGCCTTAGTTTGAGCGGTTGCTTTAGTTTGAGGGGTTGCCTTATCTTGAGCGGTTGCCTTAGTTTGAGGGGTTGCCTTAGTTTGAGGGGTTGCCTTAGTTTGAGTGGTTGCCATAGTTTGAGCGGTTGCCTTAGTTTGAGGGGTTGCCTTATTTTGAGCTATTGCTTTAGTTTGAGGGGATGCCTTAGTTTGAGGGGTCGCCTTAGTTTGAGGGGTTGCCTTAGCTTGAGCGGTTGCCTTCGTTTGAGCGGATGACTTAGTTTGAGGGGCTGCCTTAGTTAGAGGGGTTGCCTTAGTTTCAGTGATTGCCTTAGTTTGAGGGGCTGCCTTAGTTTGAGCGGTTGCCTTAGTTTGAGTGGTTGCCTTAGTTTCAGGGGCTGCCTTAGTTTGAGGGGATGTCTCAGGTTGAGGGGTAGCCTTAGATTGAGGGGTTGCCTTAGTTGGGCAGTCTGCCATAGTTTGAGGGGTTTCCTTTGTTTGAGAGTCTGCCTTAGTTTGAGCGGTTGCCTTAATTTGAGCAGTTGCCATAGTTTGAGGGGTTGCCTTAGTTTGAGGGGCTGCCTTAGTTTGAGCGGTTGCCTTAGTTTGAGCGGCTGCCTTAGATTGAGGGATTACCTTAGATTGAAGGGTTGCCTTAGTTTGAGAGTCTGCCATAGTTTGAGGGGTTGCCTTAGTTTGAGCGGTTGCCTGAGTTTGAGGGGTTGCCTTAGTTTGAGCGGTTGCCTTAGTTTGAGAGGCTGCCTTAGTTTGAGCGGTTGCCTTCGTTTGAGGGGCAGCCTTAATTTGAGGGGTGGCCTTACTTTGAGCGGTTGCCTTAGTTTGAGGGGTTGCCTTAGTTTGAGCGGTTGCCTGAGTTTGAGGGGTTGCTTTAGTTTGAGAGGTTGCCTCAGTTTGAGGGGCTGCCTTAATTTGAGCGGTTACCTTAGATTGAAGGGTTGCCTTAGTTTGAGGGGTTGCCTTAGTTTGAGCGGTTGCCTGAGTTTGAGGGGTTGCCTTAGTTTGAGTGGTTGCCTTAGTTTGAGGGGTTGCCTCAGTTTGAGGGGTTGCCATAGTTTGAGCGGTTGCCTTAGTTTGAGCGGTTGCCTGAGTTTGAGGGGTTGCCTTAGTTTGAGCGGTTGCCTTAGTTTGAGAGGCTGCCTTAGTTTGAGCGGTTGCCTTCGTTTGAGGGGCAGCCTTAATTTGAGGGGTTGCCTTACTTTGAGCGGTTGCCTTAGTTTGAGGGGTTGCCTTAGTTTGAGCGGTTTCCTGAGTTTGAGGGGTTGCTTTAGTTTGAGAGGTTGCCTCAGTTTGAGGGGCTGCCTTAATTTGAGCGGTTGCCTTAGTTTGAGGGGCTGCCTTAATTTGAGGGGTTGCCTTAGTTTGAGCGGTTGCCTTAGTTTGAGGGCTTGCCTTAGTTTGAGCGGTTGCCTGAGTTTGAGGGGTTGCCTTAGTTTGAGTGGTTGCCTTAGTTTGAGGGGCTGCCTTAGTTTGAGCTGTTGCCTTCGTTTGAGGGGTTGCCTTAGTTTGAGGGGTTGCCTTAGTTTGACGGGTTGTCTTAGTTTGAGCCGTTGCCTGAGTTTGAGGGGTAGCCTTATTTTGAGCTGTTGCCTTCGTTTGAGGGGTTGCCTTAGTTTGAGGGGTTGCTTTAGTTTGAGAGGTTGCCTCAGTTTGAGGGGCTGCCTTAATTTGAGCGGTTACCTTAGATTGAAGGGTTGCCTTAGTTTGAGGGGTTGCCTTAGTTTGAGCGATTGCCTTTGATTGAGTTTCTGCCTTAGTTTGAGTGGTTGCCTTAGTTTGAGGGGCTGCCTTAATTTGAGGGGTTGCCTTAGTTTGAGGGGTTGCCTTCGTTTGAGAGTCTGCCTTAGTTTGAGCGGTTGCTTTAGTTTGAGGGGTTGCCTTATCTTGAGCGGTTGCCTTAGTTTGAGGGGTTGCCTTAGTTTGAGGGGTTGCCTTAGTTTGAGTGGTTGCCATAGTTTGAGCGGTTGCCTCAGTTTGAGGGGTTGCCTTATTTTGAGCTATTGCTTTAGTTTGAGGGGATGCCTTACTTTGAGGGGTCGCCTTAGTTTGAGGGGTTGCCTTAGCTTGAGCGGTTGCCTTCGTTTGAGCGGATGACTTAGTTTGAGGGGCTGCCTTAGTTAGAGGGGTTGCCTTAGTTTCAGTGATTGCCTTAGTTTGAGGGGCTGCCTTAGTTTGAGCGGTTGCCTTAGTTTGAGTGGTTGCCTTAGTTTCAGGGGCTGCCTTAGTTTGAGGGGATGTCTCAGGTTGAGGGGTAGCCTTAGATTGAGGGGTTGCCTTAGTTGGGCAGTCTGCCTTAGTTTGAGGGGTTTCCTTAGTTTGAGAGTCTGCCTTAGTTTGAGCGGTTGCCTTAATTTGAGCAGTTGCCATAGTTTGAGGGGTTGCCTTAGTTTGAGGGGCTGCCTTAGTTTGAGCGGTTGCCTTAGTTTGAGCGGCTGCCTTAGATTGAGGGATTACCTTAGATTGAAGGGTTGCCTTAGTTTGAGAGTCTGCCTTAGTTTGAGGGGCTGCCTTAGTTTGAGCGGTTGCCTTAGTTTGAGCAGCTGCCTTAATTTGAGGTGTTGCCTTAGTTTGAGCGGTTGCCATAGTTTGAGGGGTTGCCTTAGTTTGAGCGGTTGCCTGAGTTTGAGGGGTTGCCATAGTTTGAGGGGTTGCCTTAGTTTGAGGGGTTGCCATAGTTTGAGCGGTTGCCTTAGTTTGAGGGGTTGCTTTAGTTTGAGAGTCTGCCTTCGTTTGAGAGGTTGCCTTAGTTTGAGCGGTTGCCTGAGTTTGAGGGGTTGCCTTAATTTGAGGGGTTGCCTTACTTTGAGCGGTTGCCTTAGTTTGACGGGTTGCCTTAGTTTGAGCGATTGCCTGAGTTTGAGGGGTTGCCTTAGTTTGAGCGGTTGCCTTAGATTGAAGGGTTGCCTTAGTTTGAGGGGTTGCCTTAGTTTGAGCGGTTGCCTGAGTTTGAGGGGTTGCCTTAGTTAGAGTGGTTGCCTTAGTTTGAGGGGTTGCCTCAGTTTGAGGGGTTGCCATAGTTTGAGCGGTTGCCTTAGTTTGAGCGGTTGCCTGAGTTTGAGGGGTTGCCTTAGTTTGAGCGGTTGCCTCAGTTTGAGAGGCTGCCTTAGTTTGAGCGGTTGCCTTCGTTTGAGGGGCAGCCTTAATTTGAGGGGTTGCCTTAGTTTGAGGGGTTGCCTTAGTTTGAGCGGTTGCCTGAGTTTGAGGGGTTGCTTTAGTTTGAGAGGTTGCCTCAGTTTGAGGGGCTGCCTTAATTTGAGCGGTTGCCTTAGTTTGAGGGGCTGCCATAATTTGAGGGGTTGCCATAGTTTGACCGGTTGCCTTAGTTTGAGGGGTTGCCTTAGTTTGAGCGGTTGCCTGAGTTTGAGGGGTTGCCTTAGTTTGAGTGGTTGCCTTAGTTTGAGGGGCTGCCTTAGTTTGAGCTGTTGCCTTCGTTTGAGGGGTTGCCTTAGTTTGAGGGGTTGCCTTAGTTTGACGGGTTGTCTTAGTTTGAGCCGTTGCCTGAGTTTGAGGGGTAGCCTTAGTTTGAGCTGTTGCCTTCGTTTGAGGGGTTACCTTAGTTTGAGGGGTTGCTTTAGTTTGAGAGGTTGCCTCAGTTTGAGGGGCTGCCTTAATTTGAGCGGTTACCTTAGATTGAAGGGTTGCCTTAGTTTGAGGGGTTGCCTGAGTATGAGCGATTGCCTTTGATTGAGTTTCTGCCTTAGTTTGAGTGGTTGCCTTAGTTTGAGGGGCTGCCTTAATTTGAGGGGTTGCCTTAGTTTGAGGGGTTGCCTTCGTTTGAGAGTCTGCCTTAGTTTGAGCGGTTGCTTTCGTTTGAGGGGTTGCCTTATCTTGAGCGGTTGCCTTAGTTTGAGGGGTTGCCTTAGTTTGAGGGGTTGCCTTAGTTTGAGTGGTTGCCATAGTTTGAGCGGTTGCCTTAGTTTGAGGGGTTGCCTTATTTTGAGCTATTGCTTTAGTTTGAGGGGATGCCTTAGTTTGAGGGGTCGCCTTAGTTTGAGGGGTTGCCTTAGCTTGAGCGGTTGCCTTCGTTTGAGCGGATGACTTAGTTTGAGGGGCTGCCTTAGTTTCAGTGATTGCCTTAGTTTGAGGGGCTGCCTTAGTTTGAGCGGTTGCCTTAGTTTGTGTGGTTGCCTTAGTTTCAGGGGCTGCCTTAGTTTGAGGGGATGTCTCAGGTTGAGGGGTAGCCTTAGATTGAGGGGTTGCCTTAGTTGGGCAGACTGCCTTAGTTTGAGGGGTTTCCTTAGTTTGAGAGTCTGCCTTAGTTTGAGCGGTTGCCTTAATTTGAGCAGTTGCCATAGTTTGAGGGGTTGCCTTAGTTTGAGGGGCTGCCTTAGTTTGAGCGGTTGCCTTAGTTTGAGCGGCTGCCTTAGATTGAGGGATTACCTTCGATTGAAGGGTTGCCTTAGTTTGAGAGTCTGCCTTAGTTTGAGGGGCTGCCTTAGTTTGAGCGGTTGCCTTAGTTTGAGCAGCTGCCTTAATTTGAGGTGTTGCCTTAGTTTGAGCGGTTGCCTTAGTTTGAGGGGTTGCCTTAGTTTGAGCGGTTGCCTGAGTTTGAGGGGTTGCCATAGTTTGAGGGGTTGCCTTAGTTTGAGGGATTGCCATAGTTTGAGCGGTTGCCTTAGTTTGAGGGGTTGCTTTAGTTTGAGAGTCTGCCTTCGTTTGAGAGGTTGCCTTAGTTTGAGCGGTTGCCTGAGTTTGAGGGGTTGCCTTAGTTTGAGCGGTTGCCTTAGTTTGAGGGGCTGCCTTAGTTTGAGTGGTTGCCTTCGTTTGAGGGGCTGCCTTAATTTGAGGGGTTGCCTTACTTTGAGCGGTTGCCTTAGTTTGACGGGTTGCATTAGTTTGAGCGGTTGCCTGACTTTGAGGGGTTGCCTTAGTTTGAGCGGTTGCCTTAGTTTTAGGGGCTGCCTTAGTTTGAGCGGTTGCCTTAGTTTGAGGGGCTGCCTTAATTTGAGGGGTTGCCTTAGTTTGAGCGGTTGCCTTAGTTTGAGGGGCTGCCTTCGTTTGAGTGGTTGCCTTAGTTTGAGCGATTGCCTTAATTTGAGCGGTTGCCTTTGATTGAGTTGCTGCCTTAGTTTGAGTGGTTGCCTTGGTTTGAGGGGCTGCCTTAAGTTGAGGGGTTGCCTCAGTTTGAGGGGTTGCCTTAGTTTGAGAGTCTGCCTTAGTTTGAGCGGTTGCCTTAGTTTGAGGGGTTGCCTTATCTTGAGCGGTTGTCTTAGTTTGAGGGGTTGCCTTAGTTTGAGGGGTTGCCTTAGTTTGAGTGGTTGCCATAGATTGAGCGGTTGCCTTCGTTTGAGCGGATGACTTAATTTGAGGGGCTGCCTTAGTTTGAGCGGTTGCCTTCGTTTGAGGGGCAGCCTTAATTTGAGGGGTTGCCTTACTTTGAGCGGTTGCCTTAGTTTGAGGGGTTGCCTTAGTTTGAGCGGTTGCCTGAGTTTGAGGGGTTGCCTCAGTTTGAGAGGTTGCCTTAGTTTTAGGGGCTGCCTTAGTTTGAGCGGTTGCCTTAGTTAGAGGGGCTGCCTTAATTTGAGCGGTTGCCTTAGTATGAGCGGTTGCCTTAGTTTGAGGGGTTCCCTTAGTTTGAGCGGTTGCCTGAGTTTGAGGGGTTGCCTTAGTTTGAGCGGTTGCCTTCGTTTGAGGGGCTGCCTTAGTTTGAGCGGTTGCCTGAGTTTGAGGGGCTGCCTTAATTTGAGGGCTTGCGTTAGTTTGAGGGGCTGCCTTAGTTTGAGGGGCTGCCTTAATTTGAGGGGTTGCCTTAGTTTGCGGGTTTGCCTTAGTTTGAGAGTCTGCCTTAGTTTGAGCGGTTGCCTTAGTTTGAGGGGTTGTCTTAGCTTGAGCGGTTGCCTTAGTTTGAGGGGTTGCCTTAGTTTGAGGGGTTGCCATAGTATGAGAGGTTGCCTCAGTTTGAGGGGTTGTTTTATTTTGAGCGGTTGCCTTAGTTTGAGGGGATGCCTTAGTTTGAGGAGTAGCCTTAGTTGGAGGGGTTGCCTTAGCTTGAGCGGTTGCCTTCGTTTGAGCGGAATGCCTTAGTTTGAGGGGCTGCCTTAGTTAGAGGGGTTGCCTTAGTTTCATTGGTTGCCTTAGTTTGAGGGGCTGCCTTAGTTTGAGGGAATGCCTCAGTTTGAGGCGTAGCCTTAGATTGAGAGGTTGCCTTAGTTTGTCTGTCTGCCTTAGTTTTTGGGGTTGCCTTAGTTTGAGCGGTTGCCTTAGTTTGAGTGTTTGCCTTAGTTTCAGGGGCTGCCTTAGTTTGAGGGAATGCCTCAGTTTGAGGCGTAGCCTTAGATTGAGAGGTTGCCTTAGTTTGTCTGTCTGCCTTAGTTTTTGGGGTTGCCTTAGTTTGAGAGTCTGCCTTAGTTTGAGCGGTTGCCTTAGTTTGAGCGGTTGCAATAGTTTGAGGGGTTGCCTTAGTTTGAGGGGCTGCCTTAGTTTGAGCGGTTGCCTTAGTTTGAGCGGCTGCCGTAGATTGAGGGGTTGCCTTAGATTGAAGGGTTGCCTTAGTTTGAGAGTCTGCCTTAGTTTGAGGGGTTGCCTTAGTTTGAGCGTTTGCCAGAGTTTGAGAGGTTGTTTTAGTTTGAGAGGTTGCCTCAGTTTGAGGGGCTGCCTTAATTTGAGTGGTTACCATGGTTTGAGGGCGTGCCTTAATTTAACGGGTTGCCTTAGTTTGAGCGGTTGCCTTAGTTTGAGGGGTTGCCTTAGTTTGAGCGGTTGCCTGAGTTTGAGGGGTTGCCTTAGTTTGAGTGGTTGCCTTAGTTTGAGGGGCTGCCTTAGTTTGAGCTGTTGCCTTCGTTTGAGGGGTTGCCTTAGTTTGAGGGGTTCCCTTAGTTTGAGCGGTTGCCTTAGTTCGAGGGGCTGCCTTCGTTTGAGTGGTTGCCTTAGTTTGAGCGGCTGCCTTAATTTGAGGGGTTGCCTTAGTTTGAGGGGTTGCCTTTGTTTGAGAGTCTGCCTTAGTTTGAGCGGTTGCCTTAGTTTGAGGGGTTGCCTTATCTTGAGCGGTTGCCTTAGTTTGAGGGGTTGCCTTAGTTTGAGGGGTTGCCTTAGTTTGAGTGGTTGCCATAGTTTGAGCGGTTGCCTTAGTTTGAGCGGTTTCCTTAGTTTGAGGGGTTGCCTTATTTTGAGCTATTGCTTTAGTTTGAGGGGATGCCTTAGTTTGAGCGGTTGCAATAGTTTGAGGGGTTGTCTTAGCTTGAGCGGTTGCCTTAGTTTGAGGGGTTGCCTTAGTTTGAGGGGTTGCCATAGTATGAGAGGTTTCCTCAGTTTGAGGGGTTGCCTTATTTTGAGCGGTTGCCTTAGTTTGAGGGGATGCCTTAGTTTGAGGAGTAGCCTTAGTTGGAGGGGTTGCCTTAGCTTGAGCGGTTGCCTTCGTTTGAGCGGAATGCCTTAGTTTGAGGGGCTGCCTTAGTTAGAGGGGTTGCCTTAGTTTCATTGGTTGCCTTAGTTTGAGGGGCTGCCTTAGTTTGAGCGGTTGCCTTAGTTTGAGTGTTTGCCTTAGTTTCAGGGGCTGCCTTAGTTTGAGGGAATGCCTCAGTTTGAGGCGTAGCCTTAGATTGAGAGGTTGCATTAGTTTGTCTGTCTGCCTTAGTTTTTGGGGTTGCCTTAGTTTGAGAGTCTGTCTTAGTTTGAGCGGTTGCCTTAGTTTGAGCGGTTGCAATAGTTTGAGGGGTTGCCTTAGTTTGAGGGGCTGCCTTAGTTTGAGCGGTTGCCTTAGTTTGAGCGGCTGCCTTAGATTGAGGGGTTGCCTTAGATTGAAGGGTTGCCTTAGTTTGAGAGTCTGCCTTAGTTTGAGGGGTTGCCTTAGTTTGAGCATTTGCCAGAGTTTGAGAGGTTGTTTTAGTTTGAGAGGTTGCCTCAGTTTGAGGGGCTGCCTTAATTTGAGCGGTTACCATGGTTTGAGGGCCTGCCTTAATTTAAGGGGTTGCCTTAGTTTGAGCGGTTGCCTTAGTTTGAGGGGTTGCCTTAGTTTGAGCGGTTGCCTGATTTTAAGGGGTTGCCTTAGTTTGAGTGGTTGCCTTAGTTTGAGGGGCTGCCTTAGTTTGAGCTGTTGCCTTCGTTTGAGGGGTTGCCTTAGTTTGAGGGGTTCCCCTAGTTTGAGCGGTTGCCTTAGTTCGAGGGGCTGCCTTCGTTTGAGTAGTTGCCTTAGTTTGAGCGGCTGCCTTAATTTGAGGGGTTGCCTTAGTTTGAGGGGTTGCCTTATCTTGAGCGGTTGCCTTAGTTTGAGGGGTTCCCTTAGTTTGAGGGGTTGCCTTAGTTTGTGTGGTTGCCATAGTTTGAGCGGTTGCCTTAGTTTGAGCGGTTTCCTTAGTTTGAGGGGTTGCCTTATTTTGAGCTATTGCTTTAGTTTGAGGGGATGCCTTAGTTTGAGGGGTCGCCTTAGTTTGAGGGGTTGCCTTAGCTTGAGCGGTTGCCTTCGTTTGAGCGGATGACTTAGTTTGAGGGGCTGCCTTAGTTTCAGTGATTGCCTTAGTTTGAGGGGCTGCCTTAGTTTGAGCGGTTGCCTTAGTTTGTGTGGTTGCCTTAGTTTCAGGGGCTGCCTTAGTTTGAGGGGATGTCTCAGGTTGAGGGGTAGCCTTAGATTGAGGGGTTGCCTTAGTTGGGCAGTCTGCCTTAGTTTGAGGGGTTTCCTTAGTTTGAGAGTCTGCCTTAGTTTGAGCGGTTGCCTTAATTTGAGCAGTTGCCATAGTTTGAGGGGTTGCCTTAGTTTGAGGGGCTGCCTTAGTTTGAGCGGTTGCCTTAGTTTGAGCGGCTGCCTTAGATTGATGGATTACCTTAGATTGAAGGGTTGCCTTAGTTTGAGAGTCTGCCTTAGTTTGAGGGGCTGCCTTAGTTTGAGCGGTTGCCTTAGTTTGAGCAGCTGCCTTAATTTGAGGTGTTGCCTTAGTTTGAGCGGTTGCCTGAGTTTGAGGGGTTGCCATAGTTTGAGGGGTTGCCTTAGTTTGAGGGGTTGCCATAGTTTGAGCGGTTGCCTTAGTTTGAGGGGTTGCTTTAGTTTGAGAGTCTGCCTTCGTTTGAGAGGTTGCCTTAGTTTGAGCGGTTGCCTGAGTTTGAGGGGTTGCCTTAGTTTGAGCGGTTGCCTTAGTTTGAGGGGCTGCCTTAGTTTGAGTGGTTGCCTTCGTTTGAGGGGCTGCCTTAATTTGAGGGGTTGCCTTACTTTGAGCGGTTGCCTTAGTTTGACGGGTTGCCTTAGTTTGAGCGGTTGCCTGAGTTTGAGGGGTTGCCTTAGTTTGAGCGGTTGCCTTAGTTTTAGGGGCTGCCTTAGTTTGAGCGGTTGCCTTAGTTTGAGGGGCTGCCTTAATTTGAGGGGTTGCCTTAGTTTGAGCGGTTGCCTTAGTTTGAGGGGCTGCCTTCGTTTGAGTGGTTGCCTTAGTTTGAGCGATTGCCTTAGTTTGAGCGGTTGCCTTTGATTGAGTTGCTGCCTTAGTTTGAGTGGTTGCCTTGGTTTGAGGGGCTGCCTTAATTTGAGGGGTTGCCTCAGTTTGAGGGGTTGCCTTAGTTTGAGAGTCTGCCTTAGTTTGAGCGGTTGCCTTAGTTTGAGGGGTTGCCTTATCTTGAGCGGTTGTCTTAGTTTGAGGGGTTGCCTTAGTTTGAGGGGTTGCCTTAGTTTGAGTGGTTGCCATAGATTGAGCGGTTGCCTTCGTTTGAGCGGATGACTTAATTTGAGGGGCTGCCTTAGTTTGAGCGGTTGCCTTCGTTTGAGGGGCAGCCTTAATTTGAGGGGTTGCCTTACTTTGAGCGGTTGCCTTAGTTTGAGGGGTTGCCTTAGTTTGAGCGGTTGCCTGAGTTTGAGGGGTTGCCTCAGTTTGAGAGGTTGCCTTAGTTTTAGGGGCTGCCTTAGTTTGAGCGGTTGCCTTAGTTAGAGGGGCTGCCTTAATTTGAGCGGTTGCCTTAGTATGAGCGGTTGCCTTAGTTTGAGGGGTTCCCTTAGTTTGAGCGGTTGCCTGAGTTTGAGGGGTTGCCTTAGTTTGAGCGGTTGCCTTCGTTTGAGGGGCTGCCTTAGTTTGAGCGGTTGCCTGAGTTTGAGGGGCTGCCTTAATTTGAGGGGTTGCGTTAGTTTGAGGGGCTGCCTTAGTTTGAGGGGCTGCCTTAATTTGAGGGGTTGCCTTAGTTTGAGGGTTTGCCTTAGTTTGAGAGTCTGCCTTAGTTTGAGCGGTTGCCTTAGTTTGAGGGGTTGTCTTAGCTTGAGCGGTTGCCTTAGTTTGAGGGGTTGCCTTAGTTTGAGGGGTTGCCATAGTATGAGAGGTTGCCTCAGTTTGAGGGGTTGTTTTATTTTGAGCGGTTGCCTTAGTTTGAGGGGATGCCTTAGTTTGAGGAGTAGCCTTAGTTGGAGGGGTTGCCTTAGCTTGAGCGGTTGCCTTCGTTTGAGCGGAATGCCTTAGTTTGAGGGGCTGCCTTAGTTAGAGGGGTTGCCTTAGTTTCATTGGTTGCCTTAGTTTGAGGGGCTGCCTTAGTTTGAGGGAATGCCTCAGTTTGAGGCGTAGCCTTAGATTGAGAGGTTGCCTTAGTTTGTCTGTCTGCCTTAGTTTTTGGGGTTGCCTTAGTTTGAGCGGTTGCCTTAGTTTGAGTGTTTGCCTTAGTTTCAGGGGCTGCCTTAGTTTGAGGGAATGCCTCAGTTTGAGGCGTAGCCTTAGATTGAGAGGTTGCCTTAGTTTGTCTGTCTGCCTTAGTTTTTGGGGTTGCCTTAGTTTGAGAGTCTGCCTTAGTTTGAGCTGTTGCCTTAGTTTGAGCGGTTGCAATAGTTTGAGGGGTTGCCTTAGTTTGAGGGGCTGCCTTAGTTTGAGCGGTTGCCTTAGTTTGAGCGGCTGCCTTAGATTGAGGGGTTGCCTTAGATTGAAGGGTTGCCTTAGTTTGAGAGTCTGCCTTAGTTTGAGGGGTTGCCTTAGTTTGAGCGTTTGCCAGAGTTTGAGAGGTTGTTTTAGTTTGAGAGGTTGCCTCAGTTTGAGGGGCTGCCTTAATTTGAGTGGTTACCATGGTTTGAGGGCGTGCCTTAATTTAACGGGTTGCCTTAGTTTGAGCGGTTGCCTTAGTTTGAGGGGTTGCCTTAGTTTGAGCGGTTGCCTGAGTTTGAGGGGTTGCCTTAGTTTGAGTGGTTGCCTTAGTTTGAGGGGCTGCCTTAGTTTGAGCTGTTGCCTTCGTTTGAGGGGTTGCCTTAGTTTGAGGGGTTCCCTTAATTTGAGCGGTTGCCTTAGTTCGAGGGGCTGCCTTCGTTTGAGTGGTTGCCTTAGTTTGAGCGGCTGCCTTAATTTGAGGGGTTGCCTTAGTTTGAGGGGTTGCCTTTGTTTGAGAGTCTGCCTTAGTTTGAGCGGTTGCCTTAGTTTGAGGGGTTGCCTTATCTTGAGCGGTTGCCTTAGTTTGAGGGGTTGCCTTAGTTTGAGGGGTTGCCTTAGTTTGAGTGGTTGCCATAGTTTGAGCGGTTGCCTTTGTTTGAGCGGTTTCCTTAGTTTGAGGGGTTGCCTTATTTTGAGCTATTGCTTTAGTTTGAGGGGATGCCTTAGTTTGAGCGGTTGCAATAGTTTGAGGGGTTGTCTTAGCTTGAGCGGTTGCCTTAGTTTGAGGGGTTGCCTTAGTTTGAGGGGTTGCCATAGTATGAGAGGTTGCCTCAGTTTGAGGGGTTGCCTTATTTTGAGCGGTTGCCTTAGTTTGAGGGGATGCCTTAGTTTGAGGAGTAGCCTTAGTTGGAGGGGTTGCCTTAGCTTGAGCGGTTGCCTTCGTTTGAGCGGAATGCCTTAGTTTGAGGGGCTGCCTTAGTTAGAGGGGTTGCCTTAGTTTCATTGGTTGCCTTAGTTTGAGGGGCTGCCTTAGTTTGAGCGGTTGCCTTAGTTTGAGTGTTTGCCTTAGTTTCAGGGGCTGCCTTAGTTTGAGGGAATGCCTCAGTTTGAGGCGTAGCCTTAGATTGAGAGGTTGCACTAGTTTGTCTGTCTGCCTTAGTTTTTGGGGTTGCCTTAGTTTGAGAGTCTGTCTTAGTTTGAGCGGTTGCCTTAGTTTGAGCGGTTGCAATAGTTTGAGGGGTTGCCTTAGTTTGAGGGGCTGCCTTAGTTTGAGCGGTTGCCTTAGTTTGAGCGGCTGCCTTAGATTGAGGGGATGCCTTAGATTGAAGGGTTGCCTTAGTTTGAGAGTCTGCCTTAGTTTGAGGGGTTGCCTTAGTTTGAGCGTTTGCCAGAGTTTGAGAGGTTGTTTTAGTTTGAGAGGTTGCCTCAGTTTGAGGGGCTGCCTTAATTTGAGCGGTTACCATGGTTTGAGGGCCTGCCTTAATTTAAGGGGTTGCCTTAGTTTGAGCGGTTGCCTTAGTTTGAGGGGTTGCCTTAGTTTGAGCGGTTGCCTGATTTTAAGGGGTTGCCTTAGTTTGAGTGGTTGCCTTAGTTTGAGGGGCTGCCTTAGTTTGAGCTGTTGCCTTCGTTTGAGGGGTTGCCTTAGTTTGAGGGGTTCCCCTAGTTTGAGCGGTTGCCTTAGTTCGAGGGGCTGCCTTCGTTTGAGTGGTTGCCTTAGTTTGAGCGGCTGCCTTAATTTGAGGGGTTGCCTTAGTTTGAGGGGTTGCCTTTGTTTGAGAGTCTGCCTTAGTTTGAGCGGTTGCCTTAGTTTGAGGGGTTGCCTTATCTTGAGCGGTTGCCTTAGTTTGAGGGGTTCCCTTAGTTTGAGGGGTTGCCTTAGTTTGTGTGGTTGCCATAGTTTGAGCGGTTGCCTTAGATTGAGCGGTTTCCTTAGTTTGAGGGGTTGCCTTATTTTGAGCTATTGCTTTAGTTTGAGGGGATGCCTTAGTTTGAGGGGTCGCCTTAGTTTGAGGGGTTGCCTTAGCTTGAGCGGTTGCCTTCGTTTGAGCGGATGACTTAGTTTGAGGGGCTGCCTTAGTTTCAGTGATTGCCTTAGTTTGAGGGGCTGCCTTAGTTTGAGCGGTTGCCTTAGTTTGTGTGGTTGCCTTAGTTTCAGGGGCTGCCTTAGTTTGAGGGGATGTCTCAGGTTGAGGGGTAGCCTTAGATTGAGGGGTTGCCTTAGTTGGGCAGTCTGCCTTAGTTTGAGGGGTTTCCTTAGTTTGAGAGTCTGCCTTAGTTTGAGCGGTTGCCTTAATTTGAGCAGTTGCCATAGTTTGAGGGGTTGCCTTAGTTTGAGGGGCTGCCTTAGTTTGAGCGGTTGCCTTAGTTTGAGCGGCTGCCTTAGATTGATGGATTACCTTAGATTGAAGGGTTGCCTTAGTTTGAGAGTCTGCCTTAGTTTGAGGGGCTGCCTTAGTTTGAGCGGTTGCCTTAGTTTGAGCAGCTGCCTTAATTTGAGGTGTTGCCTTAGTTTGAGCGGTTGCCTTAGTTTGAGGGGTTGCCTTAGTTTGAGCGGTTGCCTGAGTTTGAGGGGTTGCCATAGTTTGAGGGGTTGCCTTAGTTTGAGGGGTTGCCATAGTTTGAGCGGTTGCCTTAGTTTGAGGGGTTGCTTTAGTTTGAGAGTCTGCCTTCGTTTGAGAGGTTGCCTTAGTTTGAGCGGTTGCCTGAGTTTGAGGGGTTGCCTTAGTTTGAGCGGTTGCCTTAGTTTGAGGGGCTGCCTTAGTTTGAGTGGTTGCCTTCGTTTGAGGGGCTGCCTTAATTTGAGGGGTTGCCTTACTTTGAGCGGTTGTCTTAGTTTGACGGGTTGCCTTAGTTTGAGCGGTTGCCTGAGTTTGAGGGGTTGCCTTAGTTTGAGCGGTTGCCTTAGTTTTAGGGGCTGCCTTAGTTTGAGCGGTTGCCTTAGTTTGAGGGGCTGCCTTAATTTGAGGGGTTGCCTTAGTTTGAGCGGTTGCCTTAGTTTGAGGGGCTGCCTTCGTTTGAGTGGTTGCCTTAGTTTGAGCGATTGCCTTAGTTTGAGCGGTTGCCTTTGATTGAGTTGCTGCCTTAGTTTGAGTGGTTGCCTTGGTTTGAGGGGCTGCCTTAATTTGAGGGGTTGCCTCAGTTTGAGGGGTTGCCTTAGTTTGAGAGTCTGCCTTAGTTTGAGCGGTTGCCTTAGTTTGAGGGGTTGCCTTATCTTGAGCGGTTGTCTTAGTTTGAGGGGTTGCCTTAGTTTGAGGGGTTGCCTTAGTTTGAGTGGTTGCCATAGATTGAGCGGTTGCCTTCGTTTGAGCGGATGACTTAATTTGAGGGGCTGCCTTAGTTTGAGCGGTTGCCTTCGTTTGAGGGGCAGCCTTAATTTGAGGGGTTGCCTTACTTTGAGCGGTTGCCTTAGTTTGAGGGGTTGCCTTAGTTTGAGCGGTTGCCTGAGTTTGAGGGGTTGCCTCAGTTTGAGAGGTTGCCTTAGTTTTAGGGGCTGCCTTAGTTTGAGCGGTTGCCTTAGTTAGACGGGCTGCCTTAATTTGAGCGGTTGCCTTAGTATGAGCGGTTGCCTTAGTTTGAGGGGTTCCCTTAGTTTGAGCGGTTGCCTGAGTTTGAGGGATTGCCTTAGTTTGAGCGGTTGCCTTCGTTTGAGGGGCTGCCTTAGTTTGAGCGGTTGCCTGAGTTTGAGGGGCTGCCTTAATTTGAGGGGTTGCGTTAGTTTGAGGGGCTGCCTTAGTTTGAGGGGCTGCCTTAATTTGAGGGGTTGCCTTAGTTTGAGGGTTTGCCTTAGTTTGAGAGTCTGCCTTAGTTTGAGCGGTTGCCTTAGTTTGAGGGGTTGTCTTAGCTTGAGCGGTTGCCTTAGTTTGAGGGGTTGCCTTAGTTTGAGGGGTTGCCATAGTATGAGAGGTTGCCTCAGTTTGAGGGGTTGCCTTATTTTGAGCGGTTGCCTTAGTTTGAGGGGATGCCTTAGTTTGAGGAGTAGCCTTAGTTGGAGGGGTTGCCTTAGCTTGAGCGGTTGCCTTCGTTTGAGCGGAATGCCTTAGTTTGAGGGGCTGCCTTAGTTAGAGGGGTTGCCTTAGTTTCATTGGTTGCCTTAGTTTGAGGGGCTGCCTTAGTTTGAGCGGTTGCCTTAGTTTGAGTGTTTGCCTTAGTTTCAGGGGCTGCCTTAGTTTGAGGGAATGCCTCAGTTTGAGGCGTAGCCTTAGATTGAGAGGTTGCCTTAGTTTGTCTGTCTGCCTTAGTTTTTGGGGTTGCCTTAGTTTGAGAGTCTGCCTTAGTTTGAGCGGTTGCCTTAGTTTGAGCGGTTGCAATAGTTTGAGGGGTTGCCTTAGTTTGAGGGGCTGCCTTAGTTTGAGCGGTTGCCTTAGTTTGAGCGGCTGCCTTAGATTGAGGGGTTGCCTTAGATTGAAGGGTTGCCTTAGTTTGAGAGTCTGCCTTAGTTTGAGGGGTTGCCTTAGTTTGAGCGTTTGCCAGAGTTTGAGAGGTTGTTTTAGTTTGAGAGGTTGCCTCAGTTTGAGGGGCTGCCTTAATTTGAGTGGTTACCATGGTTTGAGGGCGTGCCTTAATTTAAGGGGTTGCCTTAGTTTGAGCGGTTGCCTTAGTTTGAGGGGTTGCCTTAGTTTGAGCGGTTGCCTGAGTTTGAGGGGTTGCCTTAGTTTGAGTGGTTGCCTTAGTTTGAGGGGCTGCCTTAGTTTGAGCTGTTGCCTTCGTTTGAGGGGTTGCCTTAGTTTGAGGGGTTCCCTTAGTTTGAGCGGTTGCCTTAGTTCGAGGGGCTGCCTTCGTTTGAGTGGTTGCCTTAGTTTGAGCGGTTGCCTTAGTTCGAGGGGCTGCCTTCGTTTGAGTGGTTGCCTTAGTTTGAGCGGCTGCCTTAATTTGAGGGGTTGCCTTAGTTTGAGGGGTTGCCTTTGTTTGAGAGTCTGCCTTAGTTTGAGTGGTTGCCTTAGTTTGAGGGGTTGCCTTATCTTGAGCGGTTGCCTTAGTTTGAGGGGTTGCCTTAGTTTGAGGGGTTGCCTTAGTTTGAGTGGTTGCCATAGTTTGAGCGGTTGCCTTAGTTTGAGCGGTTTCCTTAGTTTGAGGGGTTGCCTTATTTTGAGCTATTGCTTTAGTTTGAGGGGATGCCTTAGTTTGAGCGGTTGCAATAGTTTGAGGGGTTGTCTTAGCTTGAGCGGTTTCCTTAGTTTGAGGGGTTGCCTTAGTTTGAGGGGTTGCCATAGTATGAGAGGTTGCCTCAGTTTGAGGGGTTGCCTTATTTTGAGCGGTTGCCTTAGTTTGAGGGGATGCCTTAGTTTGAGGAGTAGCCTTAGTTGGAGGGGTTGCGTTAGCTTGAGCGGTTGCCTTCGTTTGAGCGGAATGCCTTAGTTTGAGGGGCTGCCTTAGTTAGAGGGGTTGCCTTAGTTTCATTGGTTGCCTTAGTTTGAGGGGCTGCCTTAGTTTGAGCGGTTGCCTTAGTTTGAGTGTTTGCCTTAGTTTCAGGGGCTGCCTTAGTTTGAGGGAATGCCTCAGTTTGAGGCGTAGCCTTAGATTGAGAGGTTGCATTAGTTTGTCTGTCTGCCTTAGTTTTTGGGGTTGCCTTAGTTTGAGAGTCTGTCTTAGTTTGAGCGGTTGCCTTAGTTTGAGCGGTTGCAATAGTTTGAGGGGTTGCCTTAGTTTGAGGGGCTGCCTTAGTTTGAGCGGTTGCCTTAGTTTGAGCGGCTGCCTTAGATTGAGGGGTTGCCTTAGATTGAAGGGTTGCCTTAGTTTGAGAGTCTGCCTTAGTTTGAGGGGTTGCCTTAGTTTGAGCGTTTGCCAGAGTTTGAGAGGTTGTTTTAGTTTGAGAGGTTGCCTCAGTTTGAGGGGCTGCCTTAATTTGAGCGGTTACCATGGTTTGAGGGCCTGCCTTAATTTAAGGGGTTGCCTTAGTTTGAGCGGTTGCCTTAGTTTGAGGGGTTGCCTTAGTTTGAGCGGTTGCCTGATTTTAAGGGGTTGCCTTAGTTTGAGTGGTTGCCTTAGTTTGAGGGGCTGCCTTAGTTTGAGCTGTTGCCTTCGTTTGAGGGGTTGCCTTAGTTTGAGGGGTTCCCCTAGTTTGAGCGGTTGCCTTAGTTCGAGGGGCTGCCTTCGTTTGAGTGGTTGCCTTAGTTTGAGCGGCTGACTTAATTTGAGGGGTTGCCTTAGTTTGAGGGGTTGCCTTTGTTTGAGAGTCTGCCTTAGTTTGAGCGGTTGCCTTAGTTTGAGGGGTTGCCTTATCTTGAGCGGTTGCCTTAGTTTGAGGGGTTCCCTTAGTTTGAGGGGTTGCCTTAGTTTGTGTGGTTGCCATAGTTTGAGCGGTTGCCTTAGTTTGAGCGGTTTCCTTAGTTTGAGGGGTTGCCTTATTTTGAGCTATTGCTTTAGTTTGAGGGGATGCCTTAGTTTGAGGGGTAGCCTTAGTTTGAGGGGTTGCCTTAGCTTGAGCGGTTGCCTTCGTTTGAGCGGATGACTTAGTTTGAGGGGCTGCCTTAGTTAGAGGGGTTGCCTTAGTTTCAGTGGTTGCCTTAGTTTGAGGGGCTGCCTTAGTTTGAGCGTTTGCCTTAGTTTGAGTGGTTGCCTTAGTTTCAGGGGCTGCCATAGTTTGAGGGGATGTCTCAGGTTGAGGGGTAGCCTTAGATTGAGGGGTTGCCTTAGTTGGACAGTCTGCCTTAGTTTGAGGGGTTGCCTTAGTTTGAGAGTCTGCCTTAGTTTGAGCGGTTGCCTTAATTTGAGCAGTTGCCATAGTTTGAGGGGTTGCCTTAGTTTGAGGGGCTGCCTTAGATTTGAGCGGTTGCCTTGGTTTGAGCGGCTGCCTTAGATTGAGGGGTTACCTTAGATTGAAGGGTTGCCTTAGTTGGAGAGTCTGCCTTAGTTTGAGTGGTTGTCTTAGTTTGAGGGGTTGCCTTAGTTTGAGGGTTTGCCATAGTTTGAGGGGTTGCCGTGGTTTGAGGGGTTGCCATAGTTTGAGCGGTTGCCTTAGTTTGAGGGGTTGCCTTAGTTTGAGAGTCTGCCTTAGTTTGAGAGGTTGCCTTAGTTTGAGCGGTTGCCTGATTTTGAGAGGTTGCCTTAGTTTGAGCGGTTGCCTTAGTTTGAGGGGCTGCCTTAGTTTGAGCGGTTGCCTTCGTTTGAGGGGCTGCCTTAATTTGAGGGGTTGCCTTACTTTGAGCGGTTGCCTTAGTTTGAGGGGTTGCCTTAGTTTGAGCGGTTGCCTTAGTTTTAGGGGCTGCCTTAGTTTGAGCGGTTGCCTTAGTTTGAGGGGCTGTCTTAATTTGAGGGGTTGCCATAGTTTGAGGGGTTGCCTTAGTTTGAGGGGTTGCCATAGTTTGAGCGGTTGCCTTAGTTTGAGGGGTTGCCTTAGTTTGAGATTCTGCCTTAGTTTGAGCGGTTGCCTTAGTTTGAGGGGCTGCCTTAATTTGAGGGGTTGCCATAGTTTGAGGGGTTGCCTTAGTTTGAGGGGTTGCCATAGTTTGAGCGGTTGCCTGAGTTTGAGGGGTTGCCTTAGTTTGAGCGGTTGCCTTAGTTTTAGGGGCTGCCTTAGTTTGAGCGGTTGCCTCAGTTTGAGGGGCTGCCTTAATTTGAGGGGTTGCCTTAGTTTGAGCGGTTGCCTTAGTTTGAGGGGTTCCCTTAGTTTGAGCGGTTGCCTGAGTTTGAGGGGTTGCCTTAGTTTGAGCGGTTGCCTTAGTTTGAGGGGCTGCCTTAATTTGATGGGTTGCCTTAGTTTGAGCGGTTGCCTTAGTTTGAGGGGTTGCCTTAGTTTGAGCGGTTGCCTGAGTTAGAGCGGTTGCCTCAGTTTGAGGGGTTGCCTTAGTTTGAGCGGTTGCCTTAGTTTGAGGGGCTGCCTTAATTTGAGGGGTTGCGTTAGTTTGAGGGGCTGCCTTAGTTTGAGAGGTTGCCTTAGTTTGAGGGGCTGCCTTAATTTGAGGGGTTGCCTTAGTTTGAGGGTTTGCCTTAGTTTGAGAGTCTGCCTTAGTTTGAGACTCTGCCTTAGTTTGAGCGGTTGCTTTAGTTTGAGGGGTTGCCTTAGCTTGTGCGGTTGCCTTAGTTTGAGCGATTGCCTTAGTTTGAGGGGTTGCCTTAGTTTGAGGGGTTGCCATAGTTTGAGCAGATGCCTAAGTTTGAGGGGCTGCCTTAGTTTGAGCTGTTGCCTTCGTTTGAGGGGTTGCCTTAGTTTGAGGGGTTGCCTTAGTTTGAGCGGTTGCCTTAGTTTGAGGGGCTGCCTTCGTTTGAGTGGTTGCCTTCGTTTGAGGGGCTGCCTTAATTTGAGGGGTTGCCTTAGTTTGAGGGGTTGCCTTAGTTTGAGAGTCTGCCTTAGTTTGAGCGGTTGCCTTAGTTTTAGGGGCTGCCTTAGTTTGAGCGGTTGCCTTAGTTTGAGGGGCTGCCTTAATTTGAGGGGTTGCCTTAGTTTGAGCGGTTGCCTTAGTTTGAGGGGTTCCCTTATTTTGAGCGGTTGCCTGAGTTTGAGGGGTTGCCTTAGTTTGAGCGGTTGCCTTAGTTTGAGCGGCTGCCTTAATTTGACGGGTTGCCTTAGTTTGAGCGGTTGCCTTAATTTGAGGGGTTGCCTTAGTTTGAGCGGTTGCCTGAGTTAGAGCGGTTGCCTCAGTTTGAGGGGTTGCCTTAGTTTGAGCGGTTGCCTTAGTTTGAGGGGCTGCCTTAATTTGAGGGGTTGCGTTAGTATGAGAGCCTCCCTTAGTTTGAGAGGATGCCTTAGTTTGAGGGGCTGCCTTAATTTGAGGGGTTGCCTTAGTTTGAGGAGTTGCCTTAGTTTGAGAGTCTGCCTTAGTTTGAGCGGTTGCCTTAGTTTGAGGGGTTGCCTTAGCTTGTGCGGTTGCCTTAGTTTGAGCGATTACCTTAGTTTGAGGGGTTGCCTTAGTTTGAGGGGTTGCCATAGTTTGAGCGGTTGCCTTAGTTTGAGGGGCTGCCTTACTTTGAGCTGTTGCCTTCGTTTGAGGGGTTGCCTTAGTTTGAGGGGCTGCCTTCGTTTGAGTGGTTGCCTTAGTTTGAGCGATTGCCTTAGTTTAGCTGTTGCCTTTGTTTTAGTTGCTGCCTTAGTTTGAGTGGTTGCCTTCGTTTGAGGGGCTGCCTTGATTTGAGGGGTTGCCTTAGGTTGAGGGGTTGCCTTAGTTTGAGAGTCTGCCTTAGTTTGAGCGGTTACCTTAGTTTGAGGGGTTGCCTTAGCTTGAGCGGTTGCCTTAGTTTGAGGGGTTGCCTTAGTTTGAGGGGTTACCTTATTTTGAGCGGTTGCCTTAGTTTGAGGGGATGCCTTATTTTGAGCGGTTGCCTTAGTTTGAGGGGATGCCTTAGTTTGAGGGGTAGCCTTAGTTGGAGGGGTTGCCTCAGCTTCAGCGGTTGCCTTCGTTTGAGCGGATGCCTTAGTTTGAGGGGCTGCTTAGTTAGAGGGGTTGCCGTAGTTTCAGTGGTTGCCTTAGTTTGAGGGGCTGCCTTAGTTTGAGCGGTTGCCTTAGTTTGAGTGTTAGCCTTAGTTTCAGGGGCTGCCTTAGTTTGAGGGAATGCCTCAGTTTGAGGGGTTGCCTTAGATTGAGGGGTTGCCTTATTTTGTCAGTCTGCTTTAGTTTGAGGGGCTGCCTTTGTTTGAGCTCTTGCCTGAGTTTGAGGGGCTGCCTGAATTTGAGGGGTTGCGTTAGTTTGAGGGGCTGCCTTAGTTTGAGAGGTTGCCTTAGTTTGAGGGGCTGCCTTAATTTGAGGGGTTGCATTAGTTTGAGGGTTTGCCTTAGTTTGAGAGTCTGCCTTAGTTTGAGCGGTTGCCTTAGTTTGAGGGGTTGCCTTAGCTTGTGCGGTTGCCATAGTTTGAGCGATTGCCTTAGTTTGAGGGGTTGCCTTAGTTTGAGGGGTTGCCATAGTTTGAGCGGTTGCCTTCGTTTGAGGGGCTGCCTTAGTTTGAGCTGTTGACTTCGTTTGAGGGGTTGCCTTAGTTTGAGGGGTTGCCTTAGTTTGAGCGGTTGCCTTAATTTGAGGGGCTGCCTTCGTTTGAGTGGGTGCCTTAGTTTGAGCGATTGCCTTAGTTTAGCGGTTGCCTTTGTTTGAGTTGCTGCCTTAGTTTGAGTGGTTGCCTTAGTTTGAGGGGCTGCCTTAATTTGAGGGGTTGCCTTAGTTTGAGGGGTTGCCTTAGTTTGAGAGTCTGCCTTAGTTTGAGCGGTTACCTTAGTTTGAGGGGCTGCCTTAGTTTGAGCGGTTGCCTTAGTTTGAGTGGTTGCCTTAGTTTCAGGGGCTGCCTTATTTTGAGGGGTCGCCTCAGTTTGAGGGGTAGCCTTAGATTGAGGGGTTGCCTTAGTTGGGCAGTCTGCCTTAGTTTGAGGGGTTGCCTTAGTTTGAGAGTCTGCCTGAGTTTGAGCGGTTGCTAAGTTTGAGCAGTTGCCATAGTTGGAGGGGTTGCCTTAGTTTGAGGGGCTGCCTTAGTTTGAGCGGTTGCCTTAGTTTGAGCGGCTGCCTTAGATTGAGGGGTTACCTTAGATTGAAGGGTTGCCTTAGTTCGAGAGTCTGCCTTAGTTTGAGGGGCTGCCTTAGTTTGAGCGGTTGCCTTAGTTTGAGCAGCTGCCTTAATTTGAGGGGTTGCCTTAGTTTGAGCGGTTGCCTTAGTTTGAGGGGTTGCCTTAGTTTGAGCGGTTGCCTGAGTTTGAGGGGTTGCCTTAGTTTGAGTGGTTGCCTAGTTTGTGGGGTTGCCTCAGTTTGAGGGTCTGCCATAGTTTGAGGGGTTGCCTTAGTTTGAGGGGTTGCCATAGTTTGAGCGGTTGCCTTAGTTTGAGGGGTTGCCTTAGTTTGAGAGTCTGCCTTAGTTTGAGAGGTTGCCTTAGTTTGAGCGGTTGCCTTAGTTTGAGGGGTTGCCTTAGTTTGAGCGGTTGCCTTAGTTGAGGGGCTGCCTTAGTTTGAGCGGTTGCCTTCTTTTGAGGGGCAGCCTTAATTTGAGGGGTTGCCTTACTTTGAGCGGTTGCCTTAGTTTGAGGGGTTGCCTTAGTTTGAGCGGTTGCCTGAGTTTGAGGGGTTGCCTCAGTTTGAGCGGTTGCCTTAGTTTTAGGGGCTGCCTTAGTTTGAGCGGTTGCCTTAGTTAGAGGGGCTGCCTTAATTTGAGCGGTTGCCTTAGTTTGAGCGGTTGCCTTAGTTTGAGGGGTTCCCTTAGTTTGAGCGGTTGCCTGATTTTGAGGGGTTGCCTTAGTTTGAGCGGTTGCCTTCGTTTGAGGGGCTGCCTTAGTTTGAGCGGTTGCCTGAGTTTGAGGGGCTGCCTTAATTTGAATGGTTGCGTTAGTTTGAGGGGCTGCCTTAGTTTGAGAGGTTGCCTTAGTTTGAGGGGCTGCCTTAATTTGAGGGGTTGCCTTAGTTTGAGGGTTTGCCTTAGTTTGAGAGTCTGCCTTAGTTTGAGCGGTTGCCTTAGTTTGAGGGGTTGTCTTAGCTTGAGCGGTTGCCTTAGTTTGAGGGGTTGCCTTAGTTTGAGGGGTTGCCATAGTATGAGAGGTTGCCTCAGTTTGAGGGGTTGCCTTATTTTGAGCGGTTGCCTTAGTTTGAGGGGATGCCTTAGTTTGAGGGGTAGCCTTAGTTGGAGGGGTTGCCTTAGCTTGAGCGGTTGCCTTCGTTTGAGCGGAATGCTTTAGTTTGCGGGGCTGCCTTAGTTAGAGGGGTTGCCTTAGTTTCATTGGTTGCCTTCGTTTGAGGGGCTGCCTTAGTTTGAGCGGTTGCCTTAGTTTGAGTGTTTGCCTTAGTTTCAGGGGCTGCCTTAGTTTGAGGGAAAGCCTCAGTTTGAGGCGTAGCCTTAGATTGAGAGGTTGCCTTAGTTTGTCAGTCTGCCTTAGTTTTTGGGGTTGCCTTAGTTTGAGAGTCTGCCTTAGTTTGAGCGGTTGCCTTAGTTTGAGCGGTTGCCATAGTTTGAGGGGTTGCCTTAGTTTGAGGGGCTGCCTTAGTTTGAGCGGTTGCCTTAGTTTGAGCGGCTGCCTTAGATTGAGGGGTTGCCTTAGATTGAAGGGTTGCCTTAGTTTGAGAGTCTGTCTTAGTTTGAGGGCTTGCCTTAGTTTGAGCGGTTGCCTGAGTTTGAGGGGTTGTTTTAGTTTGAGAGGTTGCCTCAGTTTGAGGGGCTGCCTTAATTTGAGCGGTTGCCTGAGTTTGAGGGGTTGCCTTAGTTTGAGTGGTTGCCTTAGTTTGAGGGGCTGCCTTAGTTTGAGCGGTTGCCTTAGTTTGAGGGGTTGCCTTAGTTTGAGGGGTTGCCTTAGTTTGAGCGGTTGCCTTAGTTCGAGGGGCTGCCTTCGTTTGAGTGGTTGCCTTAGTTTGAGCGATTGCCTTAGTTTGAGCGGTTGCCTTTGATTGAGTTTCTGCCTTAGTTTGAGTGGTTGCCTTAGTTTGAGGGGCTGCCTTAATTTGAGGGGTTGCCTTAGTTTGAGGGGTTGCCTTTGTTTGAGAGTCTGCCTTAGTTTGAACGGTTGCCTTAGTTTGAGGGGTTGCCTTATCTTGAGCGGTTGCCTTAGTTTGAGGGGTTGCCTTAGTTTGAGGGGTTGCCTTAGTTTGAGTGGTTGCCATAGTTTGAGCGGTTGCCTTAGTTTGAGGGGTTGCCTTATTTTGAGCTATTGCTTTGGTTTGAGGGGATGCCTTAGTTTGAGGGGTAGCCTTAGTTTGAGGGGTTGCCTTAGCTTGAGCGGTTGCCTTCGTTTGAGCGGATGACTTAGTTTGATGGGCTGCCTTAGTTAGAGGGGTTGCCTTAGTTTCAGTGGTTGCCTTAGTTTGAGGGGCTGCCTTAGTTTGAGCGGTTGCCTTAGATTGAGTGGTTGCCTTAGTTTCAGGGGCTGCCTTAGTTTGAGGGGATGTCTCAGGTTGAGGGGTAGCCTTAGATTGAGGGGTTGCCTTAGTTGGGCAGTCTGCCTTAGTTTGAGGGGTTGGCTTAGTTTGAGAGTCTGCCTTAGTTTGAGCGGTTGCCTCAATTTGAGCAGTTGCCATAGTTTGAGGCGTTGCCTTAGTTTGAGGGGCTGCCTTAGTTTGAGCTGTTGCCTTAGTTTGAGCGGCTGCCTTAGATTGAGGGGTTACCTTAGATTGAAGGGTTGCCTTAGTTGGAGAGTCTGCCTTAGTTTGAGGGGCTGCCTTAGTTTGAGCGGTTGCCTTAGTTTGAGTGGTTTCCTTCGTTTGAGCGGTTGCCTGAGTTTGAGGGGTTGCCTTAGTTTGAGTTGTTGTCTTAGTTTGAGGGGTTGCCTTAGTTTGAGGGTTTGCCATAGTTTGAGGGGTTGCCGTGGTTTGAGGGGTTGCCATAGTTTGAGCGGTTGCCTTAGTTTGAGGGGTTGCCTTAGTTTGAGAGTCTGCCTTAGTTTGAGAGGTTGCCTTAGTTTGAGCGGTTGCCTGAGTTTGAGGGGTTGCCTTAGTTTGAGCGGTTGCCTTAGTTTGAGGGGCTGCCTTAGTTTGAGCGGTTGCCTTCGTTTGAGGGGCTGCCTTAATTTGAGGGGTTGCCTTACTTTGAGCGGTTGCCTTAGTTTGACGGGTTGCCTTAGTTTGAGCGGTTGCCTGAGTTTGAGGGGTTGCCTTAGTTTGAGCGGTTGCCTTAGTTTTAGGGGCTGCCTTAGTTTGAGCGGTTGCCTTAGTTTGTGGGGCTGCCTTAATTTGAGGGGTTGCCATAGTTTGAGGGGTTGCCTTAGTTTGAGGGGTTGCCATAGTTTGAGCGGTTGCCTTAGTTTGAGGGGTTGCCGTAGTTTGAGAGTCTGCCTTAGTTTGAGCGGTTGCCTTAGTTTGAGGGGCTGCCTTAATTTGAGGGGTTGCCATAGTTTGAGGGGTTGCCTTAGTTTGAGCGGTTGCCTTAGTTTTAGGGGCTGCCTTAGTTTGAGCGGTTGCCTTAGTTTGAGGGGCTGCCTTAATTTGAGGGGTTGCCTTAGTTTGAGCGGTTGCCTTAGTTTGAGGGGTTCCCTTAGTTTGAGCGGTTGCCTGAGTTTGAGGGGTTGCCTTAGTTTGAGCGGTTGCCTTAGTTTGAGGGGCCGCCTTAATTTGATGGGTTGCCTTAGTTTGAGCGGTTGCCTTAGTTTGAGGGGTTGCCTTAGTTTGAGCGGTTGCCTGAGTTAGAGCGGTTGCCTCAGTTTGAGGGGTTGCCTTAGTTTGAGCGGTTGCCTTAGTTTGAGTGGCTGCCTTAATTTGAGGGGTTGCGTTAGTTTGAGGGGCTGCCTTAGTTAGAGAGGTTGCCTTAGTTTGAGGGGCTGCCTTAATTTGAGGGGTTGCCTTAGTTTGAGGGTTTGCCTTAGTTTGAGAGTCTGCCTTAGTTTGAGCGGTTGCTTTAGTTTGAGGGGTTGCCTTAGCTTGTGCGGTTGCCTTAGTTTGAGCGATTGCCTTAGTTTGAGGGGTTGCCTTAGTTTGAGGGGTTGCCATAGTTTGAGCAGTTGCCTTAGTTTGAGGGGCTGCCTTAGTTTGAGCTGTTGCCTTCGTTTGAGGGGTTGCCTTAGTTAGAGGGGTTGCCTTAGTTTGAGCGGTTGCCTTAGTTTGAGGGGCTGCCTTCGTTTGAGTGGTTGCCTTAGTTTGAGCCATTGCCTTAGTTTAGCGGTTGCCTTTGTTTGAGTTGCTGCCTTAGTTTGAGTGGTTGCCTTCGTTTGAGGGGCTACCTTAATTTGAGGGGTTGCCTTAGTTTGAGGGGTTGCCTTAGTTTGAGAGTCTGCCTTAGTTTGAGCGGTTGCCTTAGTTTTAGGGGCTGCCTTAGTTTGAGCGGTTGCCTGAGTTTGAGGGGTTGCCTTAGTTTGAGCGGTTGCCTGAGTTTGAGGGGCTGCCTTAATTTGAGGGGTTGCCTTAGTTTGAGCGGTTGCCTTAGTTTGAGGGGTTCTCTTAGTTTGAGCGGTTGCCTGAGTTTGAGGGGTTGCCTTAGTTTGAGCGGTTGCCTTAGTTTGAGGGGCTGCCTTAATTTGATGGGTTGCCTTAGTTTGAGCGGTTGCCTTAGTTTGAGGGGTTGCCTTAGTTTGAGCGGTTGCCTGAGTTAGAGCGGTTGCCTCAGTTTGAGGGGTTGCCTTAGTTTGAGCGGTTGCCTTAGTTTGAGGGGCTGCCTTAATTTGAGGGGTTGCGTTAGTTTGAGGGGCTGCCTTAGTTTGAGAGGTTGCCTTAGTTTGAGGGGCTGCCTTAATTTGAGGGGTTGCCTTAGTTTGAGGGTTTGCCTTAGTTTGAGAGTCTGCCTTAGTTTGAGCGGTTGCTTTAGTTTGAGGGGTTACCTTAGCTTGTGCGGTTGCCTTAGTTTGAGCGATTGCCTTAGTTTGAGGGGTTGCCTTAGTTTGAGGGGTTGCCATAGTTTGAGCAGTTGCCTTAGTTTGAGGGGCTGCCTTAGTTTGAGCTGTTGCCTTCGTTTGAGGGGTTGCCTTAGTTTGAGGGGTTGCCTTAGTTTGAGCGGTTACCTTAGTTTGAGGGGCTGCCTTCGTTTGAGCGGTTGCCTTAGTTTGAGGGGCTGCCTTAATTTGAGGGGTTGCCTTAGTTTGAGCGGTTGCCTTAGTTTGAGGGGTTCCCTTATTTTGAGCGGTTGCCTGAGTTTGAGGGGTTGCCTTAGTTTGAGCGGTTGCCTTAGTTTGAGGGGCTGCCTTAATTTGATGGGTTGCCTTAGTTTGAGCGGTTGCCTTAGTTTGAGGGGTTGCCTTAGTTTGAGCGGTTGCCTGAGTTAGAGCGGTAGCCTCAGTTTGAGGGGTTGCCTTAGTTTGAGCGGTTGCCTTAGTTTGAGGGGCTGCCTTAATTTGAGGGGTTGCGTTAGTTTGAGGGGCTCCCTTAGTTTGAGAGGTTGCCTTAGTTTGAGGGGCTGCCTTAATTTGAGGGGTTGCCTTAGTTTGAGGAGTTGCCTTAGTTTGAGAGTCTGCCTTAGTTTGAGCGGTTGCCTTAGTTTGAGGGGTTGCCTTAGCTTGAGCGGTTGCCTTAGTTTGAGCGATTGCCTTAGTTTGAGGGGTTGCCTTAGTTTGAGGGGTTGTCAAAGTTTGAGCGTTTGCCTTAGTTTGAGGGGCTGCCTTAGTTTGAGCTGTTGCCTTCGTTTGAGGGGTTGCCTTAGTTTGAGGGGTTGCCTTAGTTTGAGCGGTTGCCTTAGTTTGAGGGGCTGCCTTCGTTTGAGTGGTTGCCTTAGTTTGAGCGATTGCCTTAGTTTAGCGGTTGCCTTTGTTTTAGATGCTGCCTTAGTTTGAGTGGTTGCCTTAGTTTGAGGGGCTGCCTTAATTTGAGGGGTTGCCTTAGGTTGAGGGGTTGCCTTAGTTTGAGAGTCTGCCTTAGTTTGAGCGGTTACCTTAGTTTGAGGGGTTGCCTTAGCTGGAGCGGTTGCCTTAGTTTGAGGGGTTGCCTTAGTTTGAGGGGTTACCTTAGTTTGAGGGGTTGCCATAGTATGAGCGGTTGCCTCAGTTTGAGGGGTTGCCTTATTTTGAGCGGTTGCCTTAGTTTGAGGGGATGCCTTAGTTTGAGGGGTAGCCTTAGTTGGAGGGGTTGCCTCAGCTTGAGCGGTTGCCTTCGTTTGAGCGGATGCCTTAGTTTGAGGGGCTGCCTTAGTTAGAGGGGTTGCCGTAGTTTCAGTGGTTGCCTTAGTTTGAGGGGCTGCCTTAGTTTTAGCGGTTGCCTGAGTTTGAGGGGTTGCCTTAGTTTGAGCGGTTGCCTTAGTTTGAGGGGCTGCCTTAGTTTGAGCGGTTGCCTTCGTTTGAGGGGCTGCCTTAATTTGAGGGGTTGCCTTACTTTGAGCGGTTGCCTTAGTTTGACGGGTTGCCTTAGTTTGAGCGGTTGCCTGAGTTTGAGGGGTTGCCTTAGTTTGAGCGGTTGCCTTAGTTTTAGGGGCTGCCTTAGTTTGAGCGGTTGCCTTAGTTTGAGGGGCTGCCTTAATTTGAGGAGTTGCCATAGTTTGAGGGGTTGCCTTAGTTTGAGGGGTTGCCATAGTTTGAGCGGTTGCCTTAGTTTGAGGGGTTGCCTTAGTTTGAGAGTCTGCCTTAGTTTGAGCGGTTGCCTTAGTTTGAGGGGCTGCCTTAATTTGAGGGGTTGCCATAGTTTGAGGGGTTGCCTTAGTTTGAGCGGATGCCTTAGTTTTAGGGGCTGCCTTAGTTTGAGCGGTTGCCTTAGTTTGAGGGGCTGCCTTAATTTGAGGGGTTGCCTTAGTTTGAGCGGTTGCCTGAGTTTGAGGGGCTGCCTTAGTTTGAGCGGTTGCCTTAGTTTGAGGGGCCGCCTTAATTTGATGGGTTGCCTTAGTTTGAGCGGTTGCCTTAGTTTGAGGGGTTGCCTTAGTTTGAGCGGTTGCCTGAGTTAGAGCGGTTGCCTCAGTTTGAGGGGTTGCCTTAGTTTGAGCGGTTGCCTTAGTTTGAGTGGCTGCCTTAATTTGAGGGGTTGCGTTAGTTTGAGGGGCTGCCTTAGTTAGAGAGGTTGCCTTAGTTTGAGGGGCTGCCTTAATTTGAGGGGTTGCCTTAGTTTGAGGGTTTGCCTTAGTTTGAGAGTCTGCCTTAGTTTGAGCGGTTGCTTTAGTTTGAGGGGTTGCCTTAGCTTGTGCGGTTGCCTTAGTTTGAGCGATTGCCTTAGTTTGAGGGGTTGCCTTAGTTTGAGGGGTTGCCATATTTTGAGCAGTTGCCTTAGTTTGAGGGGCTGCCTTAGTTTGAGCTGTTGCCTTCGTTTGAGGGGTTGCCTTAGTTTGAGGGGTTGCCTTAGTTTGAGCGGTTGCCTTAGTTTGAGGGGCTGCCTTCGTTTGAGTGGTTGCCTTAGTTTGAGCGATTGCCTTAGTTTAGCGGTTGCCTTTGTTTGAGTTGCTGCCTTAGTTTGAGTGGTTGCCTTCGTTTGAGGGGCTACCTTAATTTGAGGGGTTGCCTTAGTTTGTGGGGATGCCTTAGTTTGAGAGTCTGCCTTAGTTTGAGCGGTTGCCTTAGTTTTAGGGGCTGCCTTAGTTTGAGCGGTTGCCTGAGTTTGAGGGGTTGCCTTAGTTTGAGCGGTTGCCTTAGTTTTAGGGGCTGCCTTAGTTTGAGCGGTTGCCTTAGTTTGAGGGGCTGCCTTAATTTGAGGGGTTGCCTTAGTTTGAGCGGTTGCCTTAGTTTGAGGGGTTCCCTTAGTTTGAGCGGTTGCCTGAGTTTGAGGGGTCGCCTTAGTTTGAGCGGTTGCCTTAGTTTGAGGGGCTGCCTTAATTTGATGGGTTGCCTTAGTTTGAGCGGTTGCCTTAGTTTGAGGGGTTGCCTTAGTTTGAGCGGTTGCCTGAGTTAGAGCGGTTGCCTCAGTTTGAGGGGTTGCCTTAGTTTGAGCGGTTGCCTTAGTTTGAAGGGGCTGCCTTAATTTGAGGGGTTGCCTTAGTTTGAGGGTTTGCCTTAGTTTGAGAGTCTGCCTTAGTTTGAGCGGTTGCTTTAGTTTGAGGGGTTGCCTTAGCTTGTGCGGTTGCCTTAGTTTGAGCGATTGCCTTAGTTTGAGGGGTTGCCTTAGTTTGAGGGGTTGCCATAGTTTGAGCAGTTGCCTTAGTTTGAGGGGCTGCCTTAGTTTGAGATGTTGCCTTCGTTTGAGGGGCTGCCTTCGTTTGAGCGGTTGCCTTAGTTTGAGGGGCTGCCTTAATTTGAGGGGTTGCCTTAGTTTGAGCGGTTGCCTTAGTTTGAGGGGTTCCCTTATTTTGAGCGGTTGCCTGAGTTTGAGGGGTTGCCTTAGTTTGAGCGGTTGCCTTAGTTTCAGGGGCTGCCTTAATTTGATGGGTTGCCTTAGTTTGAGCGGTTGCCTTAGTTTGAGGGGTTGCCTTAGTTTGAGCGGTTGCCTGAGTTAGAGCGGTAGCCTCAGTTTGAGGGGTTGCCTTAGTTTGAGCGGTTGCCTTAGTTTGAGGGGCTGCCTTAATTTGAGGGGTTGCGTTAGTTTGAGGGGCTCCCTTAGTTTGAGAGGTTGCCTTAGTTTGAGGGGCTGCCTTAATTTGAGGGTTTGCCTTAGTTTGAGGAGTTGCCTTAGTTTGAGAGTCTGCCTTAGTTTGAGCGATTGCCTTAGTTTGAGGGGTTGCCTTAGTTTGAGGGGTTGTCAAAGTTTGAGCGGTTGCCTTAGTTTGAGGGGCTGCCTTAGTTTGAGCTGTTGCCTTCGTTTGAGGGGTTGCCTTAGTTTGAGGGGTTGCCTTAGTTTGAGCGGTTGCCTTAGTTTGAGGGGCTGCCTTAGTTTGAGTGGTTGCCTTAGTTTGAGGGGCTGCCTTAATTTGAGGGGTTGCCTTAGTTTGAGAGTCTGCCTTAGTTTGAGCGGTTACCTTAGTTTGAGGGGTTGCCTTAGCTGGAGCGGTTGCCTTAGTTTGAGGGGTTGCCTTAGTTTGAGGGGTTACCTTAGTTTGAGGGGTTGCCATAGTATGAGCGGTTGCCTCAGTTTGAGGGGTTGCCTTATTTTGAGCGGTTGCCTTAGTTTGAGGGGATGCCTTAGTTTGAGGGGTAGCCTTAGTTGGAGGGGTTGCCTCAGCTTGAGCGGTTGCCTTCGTTTGAGCGGATGCCTTAGTTTGAGGTGCTGCCTTAGTTAGAGGGGTTGCCGTAGTTTCAGTGGTTGCCTTAGTTTGAGGGGCTGCCTTAGTTTGAGCGGTTGCCTTAGTTTGAGTGTTAGCCTTAGTTTCAGGGGCTGCCTTAGTTTGAGGGAATGCCTCAGTTTGAGGGGTAGCCTTAGATTGAGGTGTTGCATTATTTTGTCAGTCTCCTTTTGTTTGAGGGGCTGCCTTTGTTTGAGCGCTTGCCTTAGTTTGAGGGGTTGCCTTAGCTTGAGCGGTTGCCTTAGTTTGAGGGGTTGCCTTAGTTTGAGGGGTTACCTTAGTTTGAGGGGTTGCCATAGTATGAGCGGTTGCCTCAGTTTGAGGGGTTGCCTTATTTTGAGCGGTTGCCTTAGTTTGAGGGGATGCCTTAGTCTGAGGAGGATCCTTAGTTTGAGGGGTTGCCTTAGCTTGAGCAGTAGCCTTCGTTTGAGCGGATGCCTTAGTTTGAGGGGCTGCCTTAGTTAGAGGGGTTGCCTTAGTTTCAGTGGTTGCCTTACTTTGAGCGGTTGCCTTAGTTTGAGCGGATGCCTTAGTTTGAGGGGCTGCCTTAGTTTGAGGGGCTGCCTTAGTTTGAGCGGTTGCCTTAGTTTGAGCGGTTGCCTTAGTTTGAGGGGTTGCCTTAGTTTCAGGGGCTGCCTTAGTTTGAGGGAATGCCTCAGTTTGAGGGGTAGCCTTAGATTGAGGTGTTGCATTATTTTGTCAGTCTCCTTTAGTTTGAGGGGCTGCCTTTGTTTGAGCGCTTGCCTTAGTTTGAGGGGTTGCCTTAGCTTGAGCGGTTGCCTTAGTTTGAGGGGTTGCCTTAGTTTGAGGGGTTACCTTAGTTTGAGGGGTTGCCATAGTATGAGCGGTTGCCTCAGTTTGAGGGGTTGCCTTATTTTGAGCGGTTGCCTTAGTTTGGGGGGATGCCTTAGTCTGAGGGGGATCCTTAGTTTGAGGGGTTGCCTTAGCTTGAGCGGTTGCCTTCGTTTGAGCGGATGCCTTAGTTTGAGGGGCTGCCTTAGTTAGAGGGGTTGCCTTAGTTTCAGTGGTTGCCTTACTTTGAGCGGTTGCCTTAGTTTGAGCGGATGCCTTAGTTTGAGGGGCTGCCTTAGTTTGAGGGGCTGCCTTAGTTTGAGCGGTTGCCTTAGTTTGAGCGGTTGCCTTAGTTTGAGGGGTTGCCTTAGTTTGAGCGGTTGCCTGAGTTTGAGGGGTTGCTTTAGTTTGAAAGGTTGCCTCAGTTTGAGGGGCTGCCTTAATTTGAGCGGTTGCCTTAGTTTGAGCGGTTGCCTTAGTTTGAGGGGTTGCCTTAGTTTGAGCGGTTGCCTGAGTTTGAGGGGTTGCTTTAGTTTGAAAGGTTGCCTCAGTTTGAGGGGCTGCCTTAATTTGAGCGGTTGCCTTAGTTTGAGGGGCTGCCTTAGTTTGAGCGGTTGCCTTCGTTTGAGGGGTTGCCTTAGTTTGAGGGGTTGCCTTAGTTTGAGGGGTTGTCTTAGTTTGAGCCGTTGCGTGAGTTTGAGGGGTAGCCTAAGTTTGAGCTGTTGCCTTCGTTTGAGGGGTTGCCTTATTTTGAGCTATTGCTTTAGTTTGAGGGGATGCCTTCGTTTGAGCGGATGACTTAGTTTGAGGGGCTGCCTTAGTTAGAGGGGTTGCCTTAGTTTCAGTGATTGCCTTAGTTTGAGGGGCTGCCTTAGTTTGAGCGGTTGCCTTAGTTTGAGTGGTTGCCTTAGTTTCAGGGGCTGCCTGAGTTTGAGGGGATGTCTCAGGTTGAGGGGTAGCCTTAGATTGAGGGGTTGCCTTAGTTGGGCAGTCTGCCTTGGTTTGAGGGGTTTCCTTAGTTTGAGGGGCTGCCTTAGTTTGAGCTGTTGCCTTCGTTTGAGGGGTTGCCTTAGTTTGAGGGGTTGCCTTAGTTTGGGCGGTTGCCTTAGTTTGAGGGGCTGCCTTCGTTTGAGTGGTTGCCTTAGTTTGAGCGGTTGCCTGAGTTTGAGGGGTTGCCTTAGTTTGAGCGGTTGCCTTAGTTTGAGGGGCTGCCTTAGTTTGAGCGGTTGCCTTCGTTTGAGGGGCTGCCTTAATTTGAGGGGTTGCCTTACTTTGAGCGGTTGCCTTAGTTTGACGGGTTGCCTTAGTTTGAGCGGTTGCCTGAGTTTGAGGGGTTGCCTTAGTTTGAGCGGTTGCCTTAGTTTTAGGGGCTGCCTTAGTTTGAGCGGTTGCCTTAGTTTGTGGGGCTGCCTTAATTTGAGGGGTTGCCATAGTTTGAGGGGTTGCCTTAGTTTGAGGGGTTGCCATAGTTTGAGCGGTTGCCTTAGTTTGAGGGGTTGCCGTAGTTTGAGAGTCTGCCTTAGTTTGAGCGGTTGCCTTAGTTTGAGGGGCTGCCTTAATTTGAGGGGTTGCCATAGTTTGAGGGGTTGCCTTAGTTTGAGCGGTTGCCTTAGTTTTAGGGGCTGCCTTAGTTTGAGCGGTTGCCTTAGTTTGAGGGGCTGCCTTAATTTGAGGGGTTGCCTTAGTTTGAGCGGTTGCCTTAGTTTGAGGGGTTCCCTTAGTTTGAGCGGTTGCCTGAGTTTGAGGGGTTGCCTTAGTTTGAGCGGTTGCCTTAGTTTGAGGGGCCGCCTTAATTTGATGGGTTGCCTTAGTTTGAGCGGTTGCCTTAGTTTGAGGGGTTGCCTTAGTTTGAGCGGTTGCCTGAGTTAGAGCGGTTGCCTCAGTTTGAGGGGTTGCCTTAGTTTGAGCGGTTGCCTTAGTTTGAGTGGCTGCCTTAATTTGAGGGGTTGCGTTAGTTTGAGGGGCTGCCTTAGTTAGAGAGGTTGCCTTAGTTTGAGGGGCTGCCTTAATTTGAGGGGTTGCCTTAGTTTGAGGGTTTGCCTTAGTTTGAGAGTCTGCCTTAGTTTGAGCGGTTGCTTTAGTTTGAGGGGTTGCCTTAGCTTGTGCGGTTGCCTTAGTTTGAGCGATTGCCTTAGTTTGAGGGGTTGCCTTAGTTTGAGGGGTTGCCATAGTTTGAGCAGTTGCCTTAGTTTGAGGGGCTGCCTTAGTTTGAGCTGTTGCCTTCGTTTGAGGGGTTGCCTTAGTTAGAGGGGTTGCCTTAGTTTGAGCGGTTGCCTTAGTTTGAGGGGCTGCCTTCGTTTGAGTGGTTGCCTTAGTTTGAGCCATTGCCTTAGTTTAGCGGTTGCCTTTGTTTGAGTTGCTGCCTTAGTTTGAGTGGTTGCCTTCGTTTGAGGGGCTACCTTAATTTGAGGGGTTGCCTTAGTTTGAGGGGTTGCCTTAGTTTGAGAGTCTGCCTTAGTTTGAGCGGTTGCCTTAGTTTTAGGGGCTGCCTTAGTTTGAGCGGTTGCCTGAGTTTGAGGGGTTGCCTTAGTTTGAGCGGTTGCCTGAGTTTGAGGGGCTGCCTTAATTTGAGGGGTTGCCTTAGTTTGAGCGGTTGCCTTAGTTTGAGGGGTTCTCTTAGTTTGAGCGGTTGCCTGAGTTTGAGGGGTTGCCTTAGTTTGAGCGGTTGCCTTAGTTTGAGGGGCTGCCTTAATTTGATGGGTTGCCTTAGTTTGAGCGGTTGCCTTAGTTTGAGGGGTTGCCTTAGTTTGAGCGGTTGCCTGAGTTAGAGCGGTTGCCTCAGTTTGAGGGGTTGCCTTAGTTTGAGCGGTTGCCTTAGTTTGAGGGGCTGCCTTAATTTGAGGGGTTGCGTTAGTTTGAGGGGCTGCCTTAGTTTGAGAGGTTGCCTTAGTTTGAGGGGCTGCCTTAATTTGAGGGGTTGCCTTAGTTTGAGGGTTTGCCTTAGTTTGAGAGTCTGCCTTAGTTTGAGCGGTTGCTTTAGTTTGAGGGGTTACCTTAGCTTGTGCGGTTGCCTTAGTTTGAGCGATTGCCTTAGTTTGAGGGGTTGCCTTAGTTTGAGGGGTTGCCATAGTTTGAGCAGTTGCCTTAGTTTGAGGGGCTGCCTTAGTTTGAGCTGTTGCCTTCGTTTGAGGGGTTGCCTTAGTTTGAGGGGTTGCCTTAGTTTGAGCGGTTACCTTAGTTTGAGGGGCTGCCTTCGTTTGAGCGGTTGCCTTAGTTTGAGGGGCTGCCTTAATTTGAGGGGTTGCCTTAGTTTGAGCGGTTGCCTTAGTTTGAGGGGTTCCCTTATTTTGAGCGGTTGCCTGAGTTTGAGGGGTTGCCTTAGTTTGAGCGGTTGCCTTAGTTTGAGGGGCTGCCTTAATTTGATGGGTTGCCTTAGTTTGAGCGGTTGCCTTAGTTTGAGGGGTTGCCTTAGTTTGAGCGGTTGCCTGAGTTAGAGCGGTAGCCTCAGTTTGAGGGGTTGCCTTAGTTTGAGCGGTTGCCTTAGTTTGAGGGGCTGCCTTAATTTGAGGGGTTGCGTTAGTTTGAGGGGCTCCCTTAGTTTGAGAGGTTGCCTTAGTTTGAGGGGCTGCCTTAATTTGAGGGGTTGCCTTAGTTTGAGGAGTTGCCTTAGTTTGAGAGTCTGCCTTAGTTTGAGCGGTTGCCTTAGTTTGAGGGGTTGCCTTAGCTTGAGCGGTTGCCTTAGTTTGAGCGATTGCCTTAGTTTGAGGGGTTGCCTTAGTTTGAGGGGTTGTCAAAGTTTGAGCGTTTGCCTTAGTTTGAGGGGCTGCCTTAGTTTGAGCTGTTGCCTTCGTTTGAGGGGTTGCCTTAGTTTGAGGGGTTGCCTTAGTTTGAGCGGTTGCCTTAGTTTGAGGGGCTGCCTTCGTTTGAGTGGTTGCCTTAGTTTGAGCGATTGCCTTAGTTTAGCGGTTGCCTTTGTTTTAGATGCTGCCTTAGTTTGAGTGGTTGCCTTAGTTTGAGGGGCTGCCTTAATTTGAGGGGTTGCCTTAGGTTGAGGGGTTGCCTTAGTTTGAGAGTCTGCCTTAGTTTGAGCGGTTACCTTAGTTTGAGGGGTTGCCTTAGCTGGAGCGGTTGCCTTAGTTTGAGGGGTTGCCTTAGTTTGAGGGGTTACCTTAGTTTGAGGGGTTGCCATAGTATGAGCGGTTGCCTCAGTTTGAGGGGTTGCCTTATTTTGAGCGGTTGCCTTAGTTTGAGGGGATGCCTTAGTTTGAGGGGTAGCCTTAGTTGGAGGGGTTGCCTCAGCTTGAGCGGTTGCCTTCGTTTGAGCGGATGCCTTAGTTTGAGGGGCTGCCTTAGTTAGAGGGGTTGCCGTAGTTTCAGTGGTTGCCTTAGTTTGAGGGGCTGCCTTAGTTTTAGCGGTTGCCTGAGTTTGAGGGGTTGCCTTAGTTTGAGCGGTTGCCTTAGTTTGAGGGGCTGCCTTAGTTTGAGCGGTTGCCTTCGTTTGAGGGGCTGCCTTAATTTGAGGGGTTGCCTTACTTTGAGCGGTTGCCTTAGTTTGACGGGTTGCCTTAGTTTGAGCGGTTGCCTGAGTTTGAGGGGTTGCCTTAGTTTGAGCGGTTGCCTTAGTTTTAGGGGCTGCCTTAGTTTGAGCGGTTGCCTTAGTTTGAGGGGCTGCCTTAATTTGAGGAGTTGCCATAGTTTGAGGGGTTGCCTTAGTTTGAGGGGTTGCCATAGTTTGAGCGGTTGCCTTAGTTTGAGGGGTTGCCTTAGTTTGAGAGTCTGCCTTAGTTTGAGCGGTTGCCTTAGTTTGAGGGGCTGCCTTAATTTGAGGGGTTGCCATAGTTTGAGGGGTTGCCTTAGTTTGAGCGGATGCCTTAGTTTTAGGGGCTGCCTTAGTTTGAGCGGTTGCCTTAGTTTGAGGGGCTGCCTTAATTTGAGGGGTTGCCTTAGTTTGAGCGGTTGCCTGAGTTTGAGGGGCTGCCTTAGTTTGAGCGGTTGCCTTAGTTTGAGGGGCCGCCTTAATTTGATGGGTTGCCTTAGTTTGAGCGGTTGCCTTAGTTTGAGGGGTTGCCTTAGTTTGAGCGGTTGCCTGAGTTAGAGCGGTTGCCTCAGTTTGAGGGGTTGCCTTAGTTTGAGCGGTTGCCTTAGTTTGAGTGGCTGCCTTAATTTGAGGGGTTGCGTTAGTTTGAGGGGCTGCCTTAGTTAGAGAGGTTGCCTTAGTTTGAGGGGCTGCCTTAATTTGAGGGGTTGCCTTAGTTTGAGGGTTTGCCTTAGTTTGAGAGTCTGCCTTAGTTTGAGCGGTTGCTTTAGTTTGAGGGGTTGCCTTAGCTTGTGCGGTTGCCTTAGTTTGAGCGATTGCCTTAGTTTGAGGGGTTGCCTTAGTTTGAGGGGTTGCCATATTTTGAGCAGTTGCCTTAGTTTGAGGGGCTGCCTTAGTTTGAGCTGTTGCCTTCGTTTGAGGGGTTGCCTTAGTTTGAGGGGTTGCCTTAGTTTGAGCGGTTGCCTTAGTTTGAGGGGCTGCCTTCGTTTGAGTGGTTGCCTTAGTTTGAGCGATTGCCTTAGTTTAGCGGTTGCCTTTGTTTGAGTTGCTGCCTTAGTTTGAGTGGTTGCCTTCGTTTGAGGGGCTACCTTAATTTGAGGGGTTGCCTTAGTTTGTGGGGATGCCTTAGTTTGAGAGTCTGCCTTAGTTTGAGCGGTTGCCTTAGTTTTAGGGGCTGCCTTAGTTTGAGCGGTTGCCTGAGTTTGAGGGGTTGCCTTAGTTTGAGCGGTTGCCTTAGTTTTAGGGGCTGCCTTAGTTTGAGCGGTTGCCTTAGTTTGAGGGGCTGCCTTAATTTGAGGGGTTGCCTTAGTTTGAGCGGTTGCCTTAGTTTGAGGGGTTCCCTTAGTTTGAGCGGTTGCCTGAGTTTGAGGGGTCGCCTTAGTTTGAGCGGTTGCCTTAGTTTGAGGGGCTGCCTTAATTTGATGGGTTGCCTTAGTTTGAGCGGTTGCCTTAGTTTGAGGGGTTGCCTTAGTTTGAGCGATTGCCTGAGTTAGAGCGGTTGCCTCAGTTTGAGGGGTTGCCTTAGTTTGAGCGGTTGCCTTAGTTTGAAGGGGCTGCCTTAATTTGAGGGGTTGCCTTAGTTTGAGGGTTTGCCTTAGTTTGAGAGTCTGCCTTAGTTTGAGCGGTTGCTTTAGTTTGAGGGGTTGCCTTAGCTTGTGCGGTTGCCTTAGTTTGAGCGATTGCCTTAGTTTGAGGGGTTGCCTTAGTTTGAGGGGTTGCCATAGTTTGAGCAGTTGCCTTAGTTTGAGGGGCTGCCTTAGTTTGAGATGTTGCCTTCGTTTGAGGGGCTGCCTTCGTTTGAGCGGTTGCCTTAGTTTGAGGGGCTGCCTTAATTTGAGGGGTTGCCTTAGTTTGAGCGGTTGCCTTAGTTTGAGGGGTTCCCTTATTTTGAGCGGTTGCCTGAGTTTGAGGGGTTGCCTTAGTTTGAGCGGTTGCCTTAGTTTCAGGGGCTGCCTTAATTTGATGGGTTGCCTTAGTTTGAGCGGTTGCCTTAGTTTGAGGGGTTGCCTTAGTTTGAGCGGTTGCCTGAGTTAGAGCGGTAGCCTCAGTTTGAGGGGTTGCCTTAGTTTGAGCGGTTGCCTTAGTTTGAGGGGCTGCCTTAATTTGAGGGGTTGCGTTAGTTTGAGGGGCTCCCTTAGTTTGAGAGGTTGCCTTAGTTTGAGGGGCTGCCTTAATTTGAGGGTTTGCCTTAGTTTGAGGAGTTGCCTTAGTTTGAGAGTCTGCCTTAGTTTGAGCGATTGCCTTAGTTTGAGGGGTTGCCTTAGTTTGAGGGGTTGTCAAAGTTTGAGCGGTTGCCTTAGTTTGAGGGGCTGCCTTAGTTTGAGCTGTTGCCTTCGTTTGAGGGGTTGCCTTAGTTTGAGGGGTTGCCTTAGTTTGAGCGGTTGCCTTAGTTTGAGGGGCTGCCTTCGTTTGAGTGGTTGCCTTAGTTTGAGCGATTGCCTTAGTTTAGCGGTTGCCTTTGTTTTAGATGCTGCCTTAGTTTGAGTGGTTGCCTTAGTTTGAGGGGCTGCCTTAATTTGAGGGGTTGCCTTAGTTTGAGAGTCTGCCTTAGTTTGAGCGGTTACCTTAGTTTGAGGGGTTGCCTTAGCTGGAGCGGTTGCCTTAGTTTGAGGGGTTGCCTTAGTTTGAGGGGTTACCTTAGTTTGAGGGGTTGCCATAGTATGAGCGGTTGCCTCAGTTTGAGGGGTTGCCTTATTTTGAGCGGTTGCCTTAGTTTGAGGGGATGCCTTAGTTTGAGGGGTAGCCTTAGTTGGAGGGGTTGCCTCAGCTTGAGCGGTTGCCTTCGTTTGAGCGGATGCCTTAGTTTGAGGTGCTGCCTTAGTTAGAGGGGTTGCCGTAGTTTCAGTGGTTGCCTTAGTTTGAGGGGCTGCCTTAGTTTGAGCGGTTGCCTTAGTTTGAGTGTTAGCCTTAGTTTCAGGGGCTGCCTTAGTTTGAGGGAATGCCTCAGTTTGAGGGGTAGCCTTAGATTGAGGTGTTGCATTATTTTGTCAGTCTCCTTTTGTTTGAGGGGCTGCCTTTGTTTGAGCGCTTGCCTTAGTTTGAGGGGTTGCCTTAGCTTGAGCGGTTGCCTTAGTTTGAGGGGTTGCCTTAGTTTGAGGGGTTACCTTAGTTTGAGGGGTTGCCATAGTATGAGCGGTTGCCTCAGTTTGAGGGGTTGCCTTATTTTGAGCGGTTGCCTTAGTTTGAGGGGATGCCTTAGTCTGAGGAGGATCCTTAGTTTGAGGGGTTGCCTTAGCTTGAGCAGTAGCCTTCGTTTGAGCGGATGCCTTAGTTTGAGGGGCTGCCTTAGTTAGAGGGGTTGCCTTAGTTTCAGTGGTTGCCTTACTTTGAGCGGTTGCCTTAGTTTGAGCGGATGCCTTAGTTTGAGGGGCTGCCTTAGTTTGAGGGGCTGCCTTAGTTTGAGCGGTTGCCTTAGTTTGAGCGGTTGCCTTAGTTTGAGGGGTTGCCTTAGTTTCAGGGGCTGCCTTAGTTTGAGGGAATGCCTCAGTTTGAGGGGTAGCCTTAGATTGAGGTGTTGCATTATTTTGTCAGTCTCCTTTAGTTTGAGGGGCTGCCTTTGTTTGAGCGCTTGCCTTAGTTTGAGGGGTTGCCTTAGCTTGAGCGGTTGCCTTAGTTTGAGGGGTTGCCTTAGTTTGAGGGGTTACCTTAGTTTGAGGGGTTGCCATAGTATGAGCGGTTGCCTCAGTTTGAGGGGTTGCCTTATTTTGAGCGGTTGCCTTAGTTTGGGGGGATGCCTTAGTCTGAGGGGGATCCTTAGTTTGAGGGGTTGCCTTAGCTTGAGCGGTTGCCTTCGTTTGAGCGGATGCCTTAGTTTGAGGGGCTGCCTTAGTTAGAGGGGTTGCCTTAGTTTCAGTGGTTGCCTTACTTTGAGCGGTTGCCTTAGTTTGAGCGGATGCCTTAGTTTGAGGGGCTGCCTTAGTTTGAGGGGCTGCCTTAGTTTGAGCGGTTGCCTTAGTTTGAGCGGTTGCCTTAGTTTGAGGGGTTGCCTTAGTTTGAGCGGTTGCCTGAGTTTGAGGGGTTGCTTTAGTTTGAAAGGTTGCCTCAGTTTGAGGGGCTGCCTTAATTTGAGCGGTTGCCTTAGTTTGAGCGGTTGCCTTAGTTTGAGGGGTTGCCTTAGTTTGAGCGGTTGCCTGAGTTTGAGGGGTTGCTTTAGTTTGAAAGGTTGCCTCAGTTTGAGGGGCTGCCTTAATTTGAGCGGTTGCCTTAGTTTGAGGGGCTGCCTTAGTTTGAGCGGTTGCCTTCGTTTGAGGGGTTGCCTTAGTTTGAGGGGTTGCCTTAGTTTGAGGGGTTGTCTTAGTTTGAGCCGTTGCGTGAGTTTGAGGGGTAGCCTAAGTTTGAGCTGTTGCCTTCGTTTGAGGGGTTGCCTTATTTTGAGCTATTGCTTTAGTTTGAGGGGATGCCTTCGTTTGAGCGGATGACTTAGTTTGAGGGGCTGCCTTAGTTAGAGGGGTTGCCTTAGTTTCAGTGATTGCCTTAGTTTGAGGGGCTGCCTTAGTTTGAGCGGTTGCCTTAGTTTGAGTGGTTGCCTTAGTTTCAGGGGCTGCCTGAGTTTGAGGGGATGTCTCAGGTTGAGGGGTAGCCTTAGATTGAGGGGTTGCCTTAGTTGGGCAGTCTGCCTTGGTTTGAGGGGTTTCCTTAGTTTGAGGGGCTGCCTTAGTTTGAGCTGTTGCCTTCGTTTGAGGGGTTGCCTTAGTTTGAGGGGTTGCCTTAGTTTGGGCGGTTGCCTTAGTTTGAGGGGCTGCCTTCGTTTGAGTGGTTGCCTTAGTTTGAGCGATTGCCTTAGTTTAGCGGTTTTCTTTGTTTTAGTTGCTGCCTTAGTTTGAGTGGTTGCCTTAGTTTGAGGGGCTGCCTTAATTTGAGGGGTTGCCTTAGGTTGAGGGGTTGCCTTAGTTTGAGAGTCTGCCTTAGTTTGAGCGGTTACCTTAGTTTGAGGGGTTGCCTTAGCTTGAGCGGTTGCCTTAGTTTGAGGGGTTGCCTTAGTTTGAGGGGTTACCTTAGTTTGAGGGGTTGCCATAGTATGAGCGGTTGCCTCAGTTTGAGGGGTTGCCTTATTTTGAGCGGTTGCCTTAGTTTGAGGGGATGCCTTAGTTTGAGGGGTAGCCTTAGTTGGAGGGGTTGCCTCAGCTTGAGCGGTTGCCTTCGTTTGAGCGGATGCCTTAGTTTGAGGGGCTGCCTTAGTTAGAGGGGTTGCCGTAGTTTCAGTGGTTGCCTTAGTTTGAGGGGCTGCCTTAGTTTGAGCGGTTGTTTTAGTTTGAGTGTTAGCCTTAGTTTCAGGGGCTGCCTTAGTTTGAGGGAATGCCTCAGTTTGAGGGGTAGCCTTAGATTGAGGGGTTGCCTTATTTTGTCAGTCTGCTTTCGTTTGAGGGGCTGCCTTTGTTTGAGCGCTTGCCTGAATTTGAGGGGTTGCGTTAGTTTGAGGGGCTGCCTTAGTTTGAGAGGTTGCCTTAGTTTGAGGGGCTGCCTTAATTTGAGGGGTTGCATTAGTTTGATTGTTTGCCTTAGTTTGAGAGTCTGCCTTAGTTTGAGCGGTTGCCTTAGTTTGAGGGGTTGCCTTAGCTTGTGCGGTTGCCATAGTTTGAGCGATTGCCTTAGTTTGAGGGGTTGCCTTAGTTTGAGGGGTTGCCATAGTTTGAGCGGTTGCCTTAGTTTGAGGGGCTGCCTTAGTTTGAGCTGTTGACTTCGTTTGAGGAGTTGCCTTAGTTTGAGGGGTTGCCTTAGTTTGAGCTGTTGCCTTAATTTGAGGGGCTGCCTTCGTTTGAGTGGTTGCCTTAGTTTGAGCGATTGCCTTAGTTTAGCGGTTGCCTTTGTTTGAGTTGCTGCCTTAGTTTGAGTGGTTGCCTTAGTTTGAGGGGCTGCCTTAATTTGAGGGGTTGCCTTAGTTTGAGGGGTTGCCTTAGTTTGAGAGTCTGCCTTAGTTTGAGCGGTTGCCTTAGTTTGAGGGGTTGCCTTAGCTTGAGCGGTTGCCTTAGTTTGAGGGGGTGCCTTAGTATGAGGGGTTACCTTAGTTTGAGGGGTTGCCATAGTATGAGCGGTTGCCTCAGTTTGAGGGGTTGCCTTATTTTGAGCGGTTGCCTTAGTTTGAGGGGATGCCTTAGTCTGAGGGGGATCCTTAGTTGGAGGGGTTGCCTTAGCTTGAGCGGCTGCCTTCGTTTGAGCGGATGCCTTAGTTTGAGGGGCTGCCTTAGTTAGAGGGGTTGCCTTAGTTTCAGTGGTTGCCTTAGTTTGAGGGGCTGCCTTAGTTTGAGCGGTTGCCTTAGTTTGAGCGGTTGCCTTAGTTTGAGGGGTTGCCTTAGTTTGAGCGGTTGCCTGAGTTTGAGGGGTTGCTTTAGTTTGAGAGGTTGCCTCAGTTTGAGGGGCTGCCTTAATTTGAGCGGTTGCCTTAGTTTGAGGGGCTGCCTTAATTTGAGGGGTTGCCTTAGTTAGAGCGGTTGCCTTAGTTTGAGGGGTTGCCTTAGTTTAAGCGGTTGCCTGAGTTTGAGGGGTTGCCTTAGTTTGAGTGGTTGCCTTAGTTTGAGGGGCTGCCTTAGTTTGAGCTGTTGCCTTCGTTTGAGGGGTTGCCTTAGTTTGAGCGGCTGCCTTAGTTAGAGGGGTTGCCGTAATTTCAGTGGTTGCCTTAGTTTGAGGGGCTGCCTTAGTTTGAGCGGTTGCCTTAGTTTGAGTGTTAGCCTTAGTTTCAGGGGCTGCCTTAGTTTGAGGGAATGCTCTCAGTTTGAGGGGTAGCCTTAGATTGAGGGGTTGCCTTATTTTGTCAGTCTGCTTTAGTTTGAGGGGCTGCCTTAGTTTGAGCGATTGCCTTAGTTTAGCGGTTGCCTTTGTTTGAGTTGCTGCCTTAGTTTGAGTGGTTGCCTTAGTTTGAGGGGCTGCCTTAATTTGAGGGATTGCCTTAGTTTGAGGGGTTGCCTTAGTTTGAGAGTCTGCCTTAGTTTGAGCGGTTGCCTTAGTTTGAGCGATTGCCTTAGTTTGAGCGGTTGCCTTTGATTGAGTTTCTGCCTGAGTTTGAGTGGTTGCCTTAGTTTGAGGGGCTGCCTTAATTTGAGGGGTTGCCTTAGTTTGAGGGGTTGCCTTAGTTTGAGAGTCTGCCTTAGTTTGTGCGGTTGCCTTAGTTTGAGGGGTTGCCTTTGATTGAGTTTCTGCCTTAGTTTGAGTGGTTGCCTTAGTTTGAGGGGCTGCCTTAATTTGAGTGGTTGCCTTAGTTTGAGGGGTTGCCTTAGTTTGAGAGTCTGCCTTAGTTTGTGCGGTTGCCTTAGTTTGAGGGGTTGCCTTATCTTGAGCAGTTGCCTTAGTTTGAGGTGTTCCCTTAGTTTGAGGGGTTGCCTTAGTTTGAGTGGTTGCCATAGTTTGAGCGGTTGCCTTAGTTTGAGGGGTCGCCTTAGTTTGAGGGGTTTCCTGAGCTTGAGCGGTTGCCTTCGTTTGAGCGGATGACTTAGTTTGAGGGGCTGCCTTAGTTAGAGGGGTTGCCTTAGTTTCAATGATTGCCTTAGTTTGAGGGGCTGCCTTAGTTTGAGCGGTTGCCTTAGTTTGAGTGGTTGCCTTAGTTTCAGGGGCTGCCTTAGTTTGAGGGGATGTCTCAGGTTGAGGGGTAGCCTTAGATTGAGGGGTTGCCTTAGTCGGGCAGTCTGCCTTAGTTTGAGGGGTTTCCTTAGTTTGAGAGTCTGCCTTATTTTGAGCGGTTGCCTTAATTTGAGCAGTTGCCATAATTTGAGGGGTTGCCTTAATTTGAGGGGCTGCCTTAGTTTTAGCGGTTGCCTTAGTTTGAGCGGCTGCCTTAGATTGACGGGTTACCTTAGATTGAAGGGTTGCCTTAGTTTGAGAGTCTGCCTTAGTTTGAGGGGCTGCCTTAGTTTGAGCAGTTGCCTTAGTTTGAGCAGCTGCCTTAATTTGAGGTGTTGCCTTAGTTTGAGCGGTTGCCTTAGTTTGAGGGGTTGCCTTAGTTTGAGCGGTTGCCTGAGTTTGAGGGGTTGCCTTAGTTTGAGTGGTTGTCTTAGTTTGAGGGGTTGCCTTAGTTTGAGGGGTTGCCTTAGTTTGAGGGGTTGCCATAGTTTGAGCGGTTGCCTTAGTTTGAGGGGTTGCCTTAGTTTGAGGGGTTGCCTTAGTTTGAGCGGTTGCCTTAGTTTTAGGGGCTGCCTTTGTTTGAGCGGTTGCCTTAGTTTGAGGGGCTGCCTTAATTTGAGGGGTTGCCTTAGTTTGAGCGGTTGCCTTAGTTTGAGGGGCTGCCTTCGTTTGAGTGGTTGCCTTAGTTTGAGCGATTGCCTTAGTTTGAGCGGTTGCCTTTGATTGAGTTGCTGCCTTAGTTTGAGTGGTTGCCTTAGTTTGAGGGGCTGCCTTAATTTGAGGGGTTGCCTTAGTTTGAGGGGTTGCCTTAGTTTGAGAGTCTGCCTTAGTTTGTGCGGTTGCCTTAGTTTGAGGGGTTGCCTTTGATTGAGTTTCTGCCTTAGTTTGAGTGGTTGCCTTAGTTTGAGGGGCTGCCTTAATTTGAGGGGTTGCCTTAGTTTGAGGGGTTGCCTTAGTTTGAGAGTCTGCCTTAGTTTGTGCGGTTGCCTTAGTTTGAGGGGTTGCCTTATCTTGATCGGTTGCCTTAGTTTGAGGTGTTCCCTTAGTTTGAGGGGTTGCCTTAGTTTGAGTGGTTGCCATAGTTTGAGCGGTTGCCTTAGTTTGAGGGGTCGCCTTAGTTTGAGGGGTTTCCTGAGCTTGAGCGGTTGCCTTCGTTTGAGCGGATGACTTAGTTTGAGGGGCTGCCTTAGTTAGAGGGGTTGCCTTAGTTTCAATGATTGCCTTAGTTTGAGGGGCTGCCTTAGTTTGAGCGGTTGCCTTAGTTTGAGTGGTTGCCTTAGTTTCAGGGGCTGCCTTAGTTTGAGGGGATGTCTCAGGTTGAGGGGTAGCCTTAGATTGAGGGGTTGCCTTAGTCGGGCAGTCTGCCTTAGTTTGAGGGGTTTCCTTAGTTTGAGAGTCTGCCTTATTTTGAGCGGTTGCCTTAATTTGAGCAGTTGCCATAGTTTGAGGGGTTGCCTTAATTTGAGGGGCTGCCTTAGTTTTAGCGGTTGCCTTAGTTTGAGCGGCTGCCTTAGATTGAGGGGTTACCTTAGATTGAAGGGTTGCCTTAGTTTGAGAGTCTGCCTTAGTTTGAGGGGCTGCCTTAGTTTGAGCAGTTGCCTTAGTTTGAGCAGCTGCCTTAATTTGAGGTGTTGCCTTAGTTTGAGCGGTTGCCTTAGTTTGAGGGGTTGCCTTAGTTTGAGCGGTTGCCTGAGTTTGAGGGGTTGCCTTAGTTTGAGTGGTTGTCTTAGTTTGAGGGGTTGCCTTAGTTTGAGGGGTTGCCTCAGTTTGAGGGGTTGCCATAGTTTGAGCGGTTGCCTTAGTTTGAGGGGTTGCCTTAGTTTGAGCGGTTGCCTTAGTTTTAGGGGCTGCCTTTGTTTGAGCGGTTGCCTTAGTTTGAGGGGCTGCCTTAATTTCAGGGGTTGCCTTAGTTTGAGCGGTTGCCTTAGTTTGAGGGGCTGCCTTCGTTTGAGTGGTTGCCTTAGTTTGAGCGATTGCCTTAGTTTGAGCGGTTGCCTTTGATTGAGTTGCTGCCTTAGTTTGAGTGGTTGCCTTAGTTTGAGGGGCTGCCTTAATTTGAGGGGTTGCCTTAGTTTGAGGGGTTGCCTTAGTTTGAGAGTCTGCCTTAGTTTGAGCGGTTGCGTTAGTTTGAGGGGTTGCCTTATCTTGAGCGGTTGCCTTAGTTTGAGGGGTTGCCTTAGTTTGAGGGGCTGCCTTAATTTGAGGGGTTGCCTTAGTTTGAGGGGTTGCCTTAGTTTGAGAGTCTGCCTTAGTTTGTGCGGTTGCCTTAGTTTGAGGGGTTGCCTTATCTTGATCGGTTGCCTTAGTTTGAGGTGTTCCCTTAGTTTGAGGGGTTGCCTTAGTTTGAGTGGTTGCCATAGTTTGAGCGGTTGCCTTAGTTTGAGGGGTCGCCTTAGTTTGAGGGGTTTCCTGAGCTTGAGCGGTTGCCTTCGTTTGAGCGGATGACTTAGTTTGAGGGGCTGCCTTAGTTAGAGGGGTTGCCTTAGTTTCAATGATTGCCTTAGTTTGAGGGGCTGCCTTAGTTTGAGCGGTTGCCTTAGTTTGAGTGGTTGCCTTAGTTTCAGGGGCTGCCTTAGTTTGAGGGGATGTCTCAGGTTGAGGGGTAGCCTTAGATTGAGGGGTTGCCTTAGTCGGGCAGTCTGCCTTAGTTTGAGGGGTTTCCTTAGTTTGAGAGTCTGCCTTATTTTGAGCGGTTGCCTTAATTTGAGCAGTTGCCATAGTTTGAGGGGTTGCCTTAATTTGAGGGGCTGCCTTAGTTTTAGCGGTTGCCTTAGTTTGAGCGGCTGCCTTAGATTGAGGGGTTACCTTAGATTGAAGGGTTGCCTTAGTTTGAGAGTCTGCCTTAGTTTGAGGGGCTGCCTTAGTTTGAGCAGTTGCCTTAATTTGAGGTGTTGCCTTAGTTTGAGCGGTTGCCTTAGTTTGAGGGGTTGCCTTAGTTTGAGCGGTTGCCTGAGTTTGAGGGGTTGCCTTAGTTTGAGTGGTTGTCTTAGTTTGAGGGGTTGCCTTAGTTTGAGGGGTTGCCATAGTTTGAGCGGTTGCCTTAGTTTGAGGGGTTTCCTTAGTTTGAGGGGTTGCCTAAGTTTGAGCGGTTGCCTTAGTTTTAGGGGCTGCCTTTGTTTGTGCGGTTGCCTTAGTTTGAGGGGCTGCCTTAATTTGAGGGGTTGCCTTAGTTTGAGCGGTTGCCTTAGTTTGAGGGGCTGCCTTCGTTTGAGTGGTTGCCTTAGTTTGAGCGATTGCCTTAGTTTGAGCGGTTGCCTTTGATTGAGTTGCTGCCTTAGTTTGAGTGGTTGCCTTAGATTGAGGGGCTGCCTTAATTTGAGGGGTTGCCTTAGTTTGAGGGGTTGCCTTAGTTTGAGAGTCTGCCTTAGTTTGAGCGGTTGCGTTAGTTTGAGGGGTTGCCTTATCTTGAGCGGTTGCCTTAGTTTGAGGGGTTGCCTTAGTTTGAGTGGTTGCCATAGATTGAGCGGTTGCCTTAGTTTGAGGGGCTGCCTTATTTTGAGCTATTGCCTTAGTTTGAGGGGATGCCTTAGTTTGAGGGGTAGCCTTAGTTTGAGGGGTTGCCTCAGCTTGAGCGGTTGCCTTCGCTTGAGCGGATGACTTAATTTGAGGGGCTGCCTTATTTAGAGGGGTTGCCATAGCTTAGCATTAAATGTGGCCATTTCTTTTGTTCCTAGAACTGTAGAGGAAAACAGAAGAGTACAAGAAAACCTGTTTGTTTACCCTTCCACAATTTAGAGGTCAATTTTCCCTCCCGTTTTCCAAATTTCCCGTTTGTCTGGCAGTTCAGATCCCAGACAAGCCCCCAATTGGTTACGGCCACCTGGTGAGGGTGGTTTGCACTGTTCAACTCCCACCTGACTGCAGCAAGTATTTTTTGGTTATGAGGGTATAACCCTAACTTGTTTTATTTGTCAAATGAACAGCTGCCTTGTGGGCGTCTCGGGAGAGACCACGGCTAAGGGAGTAAACCCTAACAGAAAATCCGGAGTGGAACCCCGTAGGCGGTCATGTGTCACCTTTGGCATGTTTCCGGCAGTTCCTGCAGCCATACCGGTGCCAAACGTCGTGCTCTGCACTCCTTTGGACCCCACCAGAAAGGCCGAGAGGGGGGTTTTGACGCTTGGGCAACTCTCAACCTCCATACATTCGCCCAGGCATGCGCCATGGAGAGGTCACTCCATAGTTGCCTCACAGCGACTGACACCACTGACCACCTCTAGGCGCTTACCCATTGTCTCTCGAGACAAGGAGGCCAAAGAAAGAAAGGATAGTTTCAGTGGTTGCCTTAGTTTGAGGGGCTGCCTTAGTTTGAGCGGTTGCCTTAGTTTGAGTGGTTGCCTTAGTTTCAGGGGCTGCCTTATTTTGAGGGGTTGCCTCAGTTTGAGGGGTAGCCTTAGATTGAGGGGTTGCCTTAGTTGGGCAGTCTGCCTTAGTTTGAGGGGTTGCCTTAGTTTGAGAGTCTGCCTTAGTTTGAGCGGTTGCCTTAGTTTGAGCAGTTGCCATAGTTTGAGGGGTTGCCTTAGTTTGAGGGGCTGCCTTAGTTTGAGCGGTTGCCTTAGTTTGAGCGGCTGCCTTAGATTGAGGGGTTACCTTAGATTGAAGGGTTGCCTTAGTTCGAGAGTCTGCCTTAGTTTGAGCGGTTTCCTTAGTTTGAGGGGTTGCCTTAGTTTGAGCGGTTGCCAGAGTTTGAGGGGTTGCCTTAGTTTGAGTGGTTGCCTTAGTTTGAGGGGTTGCCTCAGTTTGAGGGTCTGCCATAGTTTGAGGGGTTGCCTTAGTTTGAGGGGTTGCCATTGTTTGAGCGGTTGCCTTTGTTTGAGGGGTTGCTTTAGTTTGAGAGTCTGCCTTAGTTTGAGAGGTTGCCTTAGTTTGAGCGGTTGCCTGAGTTTTAGGGGTTGCCTTAGTTTGAGCGGTTGCCTTAGTTTGAGGGGCTGCTTTAGTTTGAGCGGTTGCCTTCGTTTGAGGGGCAGCCTTAATTTGAGGGGTTGCCTTACTTTGAGCGGTTGCCTTAGTTTGAATGGTTGCCTTAGTTTGAGCGGTTGCCTGAGTTTGAGGGGTTGCCTCAGTTTGTGCGGTTGCCTTATTTTGTCAGTCTGCTTCAGTTTGAGGGGCTGCCTTAATTTGAGCGGTTGCCTTAGTTTGAGGGGCTGCCTTAATTTGAGGGGTTGCCTTAGTTAGAGCGGTTGCCTTAGTTTGAGGGGTTGCCTTAGTTTAAGCGGTTGCCTGAGTTTGAGGGGTTGCCTTAGTTTGAGTGGTTGCCTTAGTTTGAGGGGCTGCCTTATTTTGAGCTGTTGCCTTCGTTTGAGGGGTTGCCTTAGTTTGAGGGGCTGCCTTAGTTAGAGGTGTTGCCGTAGTTTCAGTGGTTGCCTTAGTTTGAGGGGCTGCCTTAGTTTGAGCGGTTGCCTTAGTTTGAGTGTTAGCCTTAGTTTCAGGGGCTGCCTTAGTTTGAGGGAATGCTCTCAGTTTGAGGGGTAGCCTTAGATTGAGGGGTTGCCTTATTTTGTCAGTCTGCTTTAGTTTGAGGGGCTGCCTTAGTTTGAGCGATTGCCTTAGTTTAGCGGTTGCCTTTGTTTGAGTTGCTGCCTTAGTTTGAGTGGTTGCCTTAGTTTGAGGGGCTGCCTTAATTTGAGGGGTTGCCTTAGTTTGAGGGGTTGCCTTAGTTTGAGAGTCTGCCTTAGTTTGAGCGGTTGCCTTAGTTTGAGCGATTGCCTTAGTTTGAGCGGTTGCCTTTGATTGAGTTTCTGCCTTAGTTTGAGTGGTTGCCTTAGTTTGAGGGGCTGCCTTAATTTGAGGGGTTGCCTTAGTTTGAGGGGTTGCCTTAGTTTGAGAGTCTGCCATAGTTTGTGCGGTTGCCTTAGTTTGAGGGGTTGCCTTTGATTGAGTTTCTGCCTTAGTTTGAGTGGTTGCCTTAGTTTGAGGGGCTGCCTTAATTTGAGGGGTTGCCTTAGTTTGAGGGGTTGCCTTAGTTTGAGAGTCTTCCTTAGTTTGAGCGGTTGCCTTAGTTTGAGGGGTTGCCTTATCTTGAGCGGTTGCCTTAGTTTGAGGTGTTCCCTTAGTTTGAGGGGTTGCCTTAGTTTGAGTGGTTGCCATAGTTTGAGCGGTTGCCTTAGTTTGAGGGGTCGCCTTAGTTTGAGGGGTTTCCTGAGCTTGAGCGGTTGCCTTCGTTTGAGTGGATGACTTAGTTTGAGGGGCTGCCTTAGTTAGAGGGGTTGCCTTAGTTTCAATGATTGCCTTAGTTTGAGGGGCTGCCTTAGTTTGAGCGGTTGCCTTAGTTTGAGTGGTTGCCTTAGTTTCAGGGGCTGCCTTAGTTTGAGGGGATGTCTCAGGTTGAGGGGTAGCCTTAGATTGAGGGGTTGCCTTAGTCGGGCAGTCTGCCTTAGTTTGAGGGGTTTCCTTAGTTTGAGAGTCTGCCTTATTTTGAGCGGTTGCCTTAATTTGTGCAGTTGCCATAGTTTGAGGGGTTGCCTTAATTTGAGGGGCTGCCTTAGTTTTAGCGGTTTCCTTAGTTTGAGCGGCTGCCTTAGATTGAGGGGTTACCTTAGATTGAAGGGTTGCCTTAGTTTGAGAGTCTGCCTTAGTTTGAGGGGCTGCCTTAATTTGAGGTGTTGCCTTAGTTTGAGCGGTTGCCTTAGTTTGAGGGGTTGCCTTAGTTTGAGCGGTTGCCTGAGTTTGAGGGGTTGCCTTAGTTTGAGTGGTTGTCTTAGTTTGAGGGGTTGCCTTAGTTTGAGGGGTTGCCTTAGTTTGAGGGGTTGCCATAGTTTGAGCGGTTGCCTTAGTTTGAGGGGTTGCCTTAGTTTGAGGGGTTGCCTTAGTTTGAGCGGTTGCCTTAGTTTTAGGGGCTGCCTTTGTTTGAGCGGATGCCTTAGTTTGAGGGGCTGCCTTAATTTGAGGGGTTGCCTTAGTTTGAGCGGTTGCCTTAGTTTGAGGGGCTGCCTTCGTTTGAGTGGTTGCCTTAGTTTGAGCGACTGCCTTAATTTGAGCGGTTGCCTTTGATTGAGTTGCTGCCTTAGTTTGAGTGGTTGCCTTAGTTTGAGGGGCTGCCTTAATTTGAGGGGTTGCCTTAGTTTGAGGGGTTGCCTTAGTTTGAGAGTCTGCCTTAGTTTGAGCGGTTGCGTTAGTTTGAGGGGTTGCCTTATCTTGAGCGGTTCCCTTAGTTTGAGGGGTTGCCTTAGTTTGAGGGGTTGCCTTAGTTTGAGTGGTTGCCATAGATTGAGCGGTTGACTTAGTTTGAGGGGCTGCCTTATTTTGAGCTATTGCCTTAGTTTGAGGGGATGCCTTAGTTTGAGGGGTAGCCTTAGTTTGAGGGGTTGCCTCAGCTTGAGCGGTTGCCTTCGTTTGAGCGGATGACTTAATTTGAGGGGCTGCCTTATTTAGAGGGGTTGCCATAGTTTCAGTGGTTGCCTTAGTTTGAGGGGCTGCCTTAGTTTGAGCGGTTGCCTTAGTTTGAGTGGTTGCCTTAGTTTCAGGGGCTGCCTTATTTTGAGGGGTTGCCTCAGTTTGAGGGGTAGCCTTAGATTGAGGGGTTGCCTTAGTTGGGCAGTCTGCCTTAGTTTGAGGGGTTGCCTTAGTTTGAGAGTCTGCCTTAGTTTGAGCGGTTGCCTTAGTTTGAGCAGTTGCCATAGTTTGAGGGGTTGCCTTAGTTTGAGGGGCTGCCTTAGTTTGAGCGGTTGCCTTAGTTTGAGCGGCTGCCTTAGATTGAGGGGTTACCTTAGATTGAAGGGTTGCCTTAGTTCGAGAGTCTGCCTTAGTTTGAGGGGCTGCCTTAGTTTGAGCGGTTGCCTTAGTTTGAGCAGCTGCCTTAATTTGAGGGGTTGCCTTAGTTTGAGCGGTTTCCTTAGTTTGAGGGGTTGCCTTAGTTTGAGCGGTTGCCTGAGTTTGAGGGGTTGCCTTAGTTTGAGTGGTTGCCTTAGTTTGAGGGGTTGCCTCAGTTTGAGGGTCTGCCATAGTTTGAGGGGTTGCCGTGGTTTGAGGGGTTGCCATTGTTTGAGCGGTTGCCTTAGTTTGAGGGGTTGCTTTAGTTTGAGAGTCTGCCTTAGTTTGAGAGGTTGCCTTAGTTTGAGCGGTTGCCTGAGTTTGAAGGGTTGCCTTAGTTTGAGCGGTTGCCTTAGTTTGAGGGGCTGCTTTAGTTTGAGCGGTTGCCTTCGTTTGAGGGCCAGCCTTAATTTGAGGGGTTGCCTTACTTTGAGCGGTTGCCTTAGTTTGAAGAGTTGCCTTAGTTTGAGCGGTTGCCTGAGTTTGAGGGGTTGCCTCAGTTTGTGCTGTTGCCTTAGTTTTAGGGGCTGCCTTAGTTTGAGCGGTTGCCTGAGTTTGAGGGGTTGCCTTAGTTTGAGTGGTTGCCTTAGTTTGAGGGGTTGCCTCAGTTTGAGGGTCTGCCATAGTTTGAGGGGTTGCCTTAGTTTGAGGGGTTGCCATTGTTTGAGCGGTTGCCTTAGTTTGAGGGGTTGCTTTAGTTTGAGTGTCTGACTTAGTTTGAGAGGTTGCCTTAGTTTGAGCGGTTGCCTGAGTTTGAGGGGTTGCCTTAGTTTGAGCGGTTGCCTTAATTTGAGGGGTTGCCTTACTTTGAGCGGTTGCCTTAGTTTGAAGGGTTGCCTTAGTTTGAGATGTTGCCTTAGTTTGAGGGGCTGCCTTAATTTGAGCGGTTGCCTTAGTTTGAGCGGTTGCCTTAGTTTGAGGGGTTCCCTTAGTTTGAGCGGTTGCCTGAGTTTGAGGGGTTGCCTTAGTTTGAACGGTTGCCTTAGTTTGAGGGGCTGCCTAATTTGATGGGTTGCCTTAGTTTGAGCGGTTGCCTTAGTTTGAGGGGTTGCCTTAGTTTGAGCGGTTGCCTGAGTTAGAGCGGTTGCCTCAGTTTGAGGGGTTGCCTTCGTTTGAGGGGCTGCCTTAGTTTGAGCGGTTGCCTGAGTTTGAGGGGCTGCCTTAATTTGAGGGGTTGCGTTAGTTTGAGGGGCTGCCTTAGTTTGAGAGGTTGCCTTAGTTTGAGGGGCTGCCTTAATTTGAGGGGTTGCCTTAGTTTGAGGGTTTGCCTTAGTTTGAGAGTCTGCCTTAGTTTGAGCGGTTGCCTTAGTTTGAGGCGTTGTCTTCGCTTGAGCGGTTGCCTTAGTTTGAGGGGTTGCCTTAGTTTGAGGGGTTGTCATAGTATGAGAGGTTGCCTCAGTTTGAGAGTCTGCCTTAGTTTGAGCGGTTGCCTTAGTTTGAGCGGTTGCCATAGTTTGAGGGGTTGCCTTAGTTTGAGGGGCTGCCTTAGTTTGAGCGGTTGCCTTAGTTTGAGCGGCTGCCTGAAATTGAGGGGTTGCCTTAGATTGAAGGGTTGCCTTAGTTTGAGAGTCTGATTTAGTTTGAGGGGTTGCCTTAGTTTGAGCGGTTGCCTGAGTTTGAGGGGTTGCTTTAGTTTGAGAGGTTGCCTCAGTTTGAGGGGCTGCCTTAATTTGAGCGGTTGCCATGGTTTGAGGGGCTGCCTTAATTTGAGGGGTTGCCTTAGTTTGAGCGGTTGCCTTAGTTTGAGGGGTTGCCTTAGTTTGAGCGGTTGCCTGAGTTTGATGGGTTGCCTTCGTTTGAGTGGTTGCCTTAGTTTGAGGGGCTGCCTTAGTTTGAGCTGTTGCCTTTGTTTGAGCGGTTGCCTTAGTTCGAGGGGCTGCCTTCGTTTGAGTGGTTGCCTTAGATTCAGCGATTGCCTTAGTTTGAGCGGTTGACTTTGATTGAGTTTCTGCCTTAGTTTGAGTGGTTGCCTTAGTTTGAGGGGCTGCCTTAATTTGAGGGGTTGCCTTAGTTTGAGGGGTTGCCTTAGTTTGAGAGTCTGCCTTAGTTTGAGCGGTTGCCTTAGTTTGAGGGGTTGCATTATCTTGAGCGGTTGCCTTAGTTTGAGGGGTTGCCTTAGTTTGAGGGGTTGCCTTAGTTTGAGTGGTTGCCAAAGTTTGAGCGGTTGCCTAAGTTTGAGGGGTTGCCTTATTTTGAGCTATTGCTTTAGTTTGAGGGGATGCCTTAGTTTGAGGGGTAGCCTTAGTTTGAGGGGTTGCCTTAGTTTCAGTGGTTGCCTTAGTTTGAGGGGCTGCCTTCGTTTGAGTGGTTGCCTTAGTTTGAGGGGTTGCCTCAGTTTGAGGGTCTGCCATAGTTTGAGGGGTTGCCTTAGTTTGAGGGGTTGCCATTGTTTGAGCGGTTGCCTTAGTTTGAGGGGTTGCTTTAGTTTGAGTGTCTGACTTAGTTTGAGAGGTTGCCTTAGTTTGAGCGGTTGCCTGAGTTTGAGGGGTTGCCTTAGTTTGAGCGGTTGCCTTAATTTGAGGGGTTGCCTTACTTTGAGCGGTTGCCTTAGTTTGAAGGGTTGCCTTAGTTTGAGATGTTGCCTTAGTTTGAGGGGCTGCCTTAATTTGAGCGGTTGCCTTAGTTTGAGCGGTTGCCTTAGTTTGAGGGGTTCCCTTAGTTTGAGCGGTTGCCTGAGTTTGAGGGGTTGCCTTAGTTTGAACGGTTGCCTTAGTTTGAGGGGCTGCCTAATTTGATGGGTTGCCTTAGTTTGAGCGGTTGCCTTAGTTTGAGGGGTTGCCTTAGTTTGAGCGGTTGCCTGAGTTAGAGCGGTTGCCTCAGTTTGAGGGGTTGCCTTCGTTTGAGGGGCTGCCTTAGTTTGAGCGGTTGCCTGAGTTTGAGGGGCTGCCTTAATTTGAGGGGTTGCGTTAGTTTGAGGGGCTGCCTTAGTTTGAGAGGTTGCCTTAGTTTGAGGGGCTGCCTTAATTTGAGGGGTTGCCTTAGTTTGAGGGTTTGCCTTAGTTTGAGAGTCTGCCTTAGTTTGAGCGGTTGCCTTAGTTTGAGGCGTTGTCTTCGCTTGAGCGGTTGCCTTAGTTTGAGGGGTTGCCTTAGTTTGAGGGGTTGTCATAGTATGAGAGGTTGCCTCAGTTTGAGAGTCTGCCTTAGTTTGAGCGGTTGCCTTAGTTTGAGCGGTTGCCATAGTTTGAGGGGTTGCCTTAGTTTGAGGGGCTGCCTTAGTTTGAGCGGTTGCCTTAGTTTGAGCGGCTGCCTGAAATTGAGGGGTTGCCTTAGATTGAAGGGTTGCCTTAGTTTGAGAGTCTGATTTAGTTTGAGGGGTTGCCTTAGTTTGAGCGGTTGCCTGAGTTTGAGGGGTTGCTTTAGTTTGAGAGGTTGCCTCAGTTTGAGGGGCTGCCTTAATTTGAGCGGTTGCCATGGTTTGAGGGGCTGCCTTAATTTGAGGGGTTGCCTTAGTTTGAGCGGTTGCCTTAGTTTGAGGGGTTGCCTTAGTTTGAGCGGTTGCCTGAGTTTGATGGGTTGCCTTCGTTTGAGTGGTTGCCTTAGTTTGAGGGGCTGCCTTAGTTTGAGCTGTTGCCTTTGTTTGAGCGGTTGCCTTAGTTCGAGGGGCTGCCTTCGTTTGAGTGGTTGCCTTAGATTCAGCGATTGCCTTAGTTTGAGCGGTTGACTTTGATTGAGTTTCTGCCTTAGTTTGAGTGGTTGCCTTAGTTTGAGGGGCTGCCTTAATTTGAGGGGTTGCCTTAGTTTGAGGGGTTGCCTTAGTTTGAGAGTCTGCCTTAGTTTGAGCGGTTGCCTTAGTTTGAGGGGTTGCATTATCTTGAGCGGTTGCCTTAGTTTGAGGGGTTGCCTTAGTTTGAGGGGTTGCCTTAGTTTGAGTGGTTGCCAAAGTTTGAGCGGTTGCCTAAGTTTGAGGGGTTGCCTTATTTTGAGCTATTGCTTTAGTTTGAGGGGATGCCTTAGTTTGAGGGGTAGCCTTAGTTTGAGGGGTTGCCTTAGTTTCAGTGGTTGCCTTAGTTTGAGGGGCTGCCTTAGTTTGAGCGGTTGCCTTAGTTTGAGTGGTTGCCTTAGTTTCAGGGGCTGCCTTAGTTTGAGGGGATGTCTCAGGTTGAGGGGTAGCCTTAGATTGAGGGGTTGCCTTAGTTGGGCAGTCTGCCTTAGTTTGAGGGGTTGCCTTAGTTTGAGAGTCTGCCTTAGTTTGAGCGGTTGCCTTAATTTGAGCAGTTGCCATAGTTTGAGGGGTTGCCTTAGTTTGAGGGGCTGCCTTAGTTTGAGCGGTTGCCTTAGTTTGAGCGGCTGCCTTAAATTGAGGGGTTACCTTAGATTGAAGGGTTGCCTTAGTTGGAGAGTCTGCCTTAGTTTGAGGGGCTGCCTTCGTTTGAGTGGTGGCCTTAGTTTGAGCGATTGCCTTAGTTTAGCGGTTGCCTTTGTTTGAGTTGCTGCCTTAGTTTGAGTGGTTGCCTTAGTTTGAGGGGCTGCCTTAATTTGAGGGGTTGCCTTAGTTTGAGGGGTTGCCTCAGTTTGAGAGTCTGCCTTAGTTTGAGGGGTTGCCTTAGTTTGAGGGGTTTCCTTAGTTTGAGGGGTTGCCATAGTATGAGCGGTTGCCTCAGTTTGAGGGGTTGCCTTATTTTGAGCGGTTGCCTTAGTTTGAGGGGATGCCTTAGTCTGAGGGGGATCCTTAGTTGGAGGGGTTGCCTTAGCTTGAGCGGTTGCCTTCGTTTGAGCGGATGCCTTAGTTTGATGGGCTGCCTTAGTTAGAGGGGTTGCCTTAGTTTCAGTGGTTGCCTTAGTTTGAGGGGCTGCCTTAGTTTGAGCGGTTGCCTTAGTTTGAGCGGTTGCCTTGGTTTGAGGGGTTGCCTTAGTTTGAGCGGTTGCCTGAGTTTGAGGGGTTGCTTTAGTTTGAGAGGTTGCCTCAGTTTGAGGGGCTGCCTTAATTTGAGCGGTTGCCTTAGTTTGAGGGGCTGCCTTAATTTGAGGGGTTGCCTTACTTTGAGCTGTTGCCTTAGTTTGAGGGGTTGCCTTAATTTGAGCGGTTGCCTGAGTTTGAGGTGTTGCCTTAGTTTGAGTGGTTGCCTTAGTTTGAGGGGTTGTCTTAGTTTGAGCCGTTGCCTGAGTTTGAGGGGTAGCCTTAGTTTGAGCTGTTGCCTTCGTTTGAGGGGTTGCCTTAGTTTGAGGGGCTGCCTTAGTTAGAGGGGTTGCCGTAGTTTCAGTGGTTGCCTTAGTTTGAGGGGCTGCCTTAGTTTGAGCGGTTGCCTTAGTTTGAGTGTTAGCCTTAGTTTCAGGGGCTGCCTTAGTTTGAGGGAATGCCTCAGTTTGAGGGGTAGCCTTAGATTGAGGGGTTGCCTTATTTTGTCAGTCTGCTTTACTTTGAGTTGCTGCCTTAGTTTGAGTGGTTGCCTTAGTTTGAGGGGCGGCCTTAATTTGAGGGGTTGCCTTAGTTTGAGGGGTTGCCTTAGTTTGAGAGTCTGCCTTAGTTTGAGCGGTTGCCTTAGTTTGAGCGATTGCGTTAGTTTGAGCGGTTGCCTTTGATTGAGTTGCTGCCTTAGTTTGAGTGGTTGCCTTAGTTTGAGGGGCTGCCTTAATTTGAGGGGTTGCCTTAGTTTGAGGGGTTGCCTTAGTTTGAGGGGTTGCCTTAGTTTGAGAGTCTGCCTTAGTTTGAGCGGTTGCGTTAGTTTGAGGGGTTGCCTTATCTTGAGCGGTTGCCTTAGTTTGAGCGGTTGCCTTAGTTTGAGGGGTTGCCTTAGTTTGAGGGGCTGCCTTAGTTTGAGTGGTTGCCATAGATTGAGCGGTTGCCTTAGTTTGAGGGGCTGCCTTATTTTGAGCTATTGCCTTAGTTTGAGGGGATGCCTTAGTTTGAGGGGTAGCCTTAGTTTGAGGGGTTGCCTCAGCTTGAGCGGTTGCCTTCGTTTGAGCGGATGACTTAATTTGAGGGGCTGCCTTATTTAGAGGGGTTGCCATAGTTTCAGTGGTTGCCTTAGTTTGAGGGGCTGCCTTAGTTTGAGCGGTTGCCTTAGTTTGAGTGGTTGCCTTAGTTTCAGGGGCTGCCTTATTTTGAGGGGTTGCCTCAGTTTGAGGGGTAGCCTTAGATTGAGGGGTTGCCTTAGTTTGAGAGTCTGCCTTAGTTTGAGCGGTTGCCTTAGTTTGAGCAGTTGCCATAGTTTGAGGGGTTGCCTTAGTTTGAGGGGCTGCCTTAGTTTGAGCGGTTGCCTTAGTTTGAGCGGCTGCCTTAGATTGAGGGGTTACCTTAGATTGAAGGGTTGCCTTAGTTCGAGAGTCTGCCTTAGTTTGAGGGGCTGCCTTAGTTTGAGCGGTTGCCTTAGTTTGAGCAGCTGCCTTAATTTGAGGGGTTGCCTTAGTTTGAGCGGTTGCCTTAGTTTGAGGGGCTGCCTTCGTTTGAGTGGTTGCCTTAGTTTGAGCGATTGCCTTAGTTTGAGCGGTTGCCTTTGATTGAGCTGCTGCCTTAGTTTGAGTGGTTGCCTTAGTTTGAGGGGCTGCCTTAATTTGAGGGGTTGCCTTAGTTTGAGGGGTTGCCTTAGTTTGAGAGTCTGCCTTAGTTTGAGCGGTTGCCTTAGTTTGAGGGGCTGCCTTATTTTGAGCTATTGCCTTAGTTTGAGGGGATGCCTTAGTTTGAGGGGTAGCCTTAGTTTGAGGGGTTGCCTCAGCTTGAGCGCTTGCCTTCGTTTGAGCGGATGACTTAATTTGAGGGGCTGCCTTATTTAGAGGGGTTGCCATAGTTTCAGTGGTTGTCTTAGTTTGAGGGGCTGCCTTAGTTTGAGCGGTTGCCTTAGTTTGAGTGGTTGCCTTAGTTTCAGGGGCTGCCTTATTTTGAGGGGTTGCCTCAGTTTGAGGGGTAGCCTTCGATTGAGGGGTTGCCTTAGTTGGGCAGTCTGCCTTAGTTTGAGGGGTTGCCTTAGTTTGAGAGTCTGCCTTAGTTTGAGCGGTTGCCTTAGTTTGAGCAGTTGCCATAGTTTGAGGGGTTGCCTTAGTTTGAGGGGCTGCCTTAGTTTGAGCGGTTGCCTTAGTTTGAGCGGCTGCCTTAGATTGAGGGGTTACCTTAGATTGAAGGGTTGCCTTAGTTCGAGAGTCTGCCTTAGTTTGAGGGGCTGCCTTAGTTTGAGCGGTTGCCTTAGTTTGAGCAGCTGCCTTAATTTGAGGGGTTGCCTTAGTTTGAGCGGTTTCCTTAGTTTGAGGGGTTGCCTTAGTTTGAGCGGTTGCCTGAGTTTGAGCGGTTGCCTTAGTTTGAGTGGTTGCCTTAGTTTGAGGGGTTGCCTCAGTTTGAGGGTCTGCCATAGTTTGAGGGGTTGCCTTAGTTTGAGGGGTTGCCATTGTTTGAGCGGTTGCCTTAGTTTGAGGGGTTGCTTTAGTTTGAGAGTCTGCCTTAGTTTGAGAGGTTGCCTTAGTTTGAGCGGTTGCCTGAGTTTGTGGGGTTGCCTTAGTTTGAGCGGTTGCCTTAGTTTGAGGGGCTGCTTTAGTTTGAGCGGTTGCCTTCGTTTGAGGGGCAGCCTTAATTTGAGGGGTTGCCTTACTTTGAGCGGTTGCCTTAGTTTGAAGGGTTGCCTTAGTTTGAGCGGTTGCCTGAGTTTGAGGGGTTGCCTCAGTTTGTGCGGTTGCCTTAGTTTTAGGGGCTGCCTTAGTTTGAGCGGTTGCCTTAGTTTGAGGGGCTGCCTTAATTTGAGCGGTTGCCTTAGTTTGAGCGGTTGCCTTAGTTTGAGGGGTTCCCTTAGTTTGAGCGGTTGCCTGAGTTTGAGGGGTTGCCTTAGTTTGAGCGGTTGCCTTAGTTTGAGGGGCTGCCTAATTTGATGGGTTGCCTTAGTTTGAGCGGTTGCCTTAGTTTGAGGGGTTGCCTTAGTTTGAGCGGTTGCCTGAGTTAGAGCGGTTGCCTCAGTTTGAGGGGTTGCCTTCGTTTGAGGGGCTGCCTTAGTTTGAGCGTTTGCCTGAGTTTGAGGGGCTGCCTTAATTTGAGGGGTTGCGTTAGTTTGAGGGGCTGCCTTAGTTTGAGAGGTTGCCTTAGTTTGAGGGGCTGCCTTAATTTGAGGGGTTGCCTTAGTTTGAGGGTTTGCCTTAGTTTGAGAGTCTGCCTTAGTTTGAGCGGTTGCCTTAGTTTGAGGGGTTGTCTTCGCTTGAGCGGTTGCCTTAGTTTGAGGGGTTGCCTTAGTTTGAGGGGTTGTCATAGTATGAGAGGTTGCCTCAGTTTGAGAGTCTGCCTTAGTTTGAGCGGTTGCCTTAGTTTCAGCGGTTGCCATAGTTTGAGGGGTTGCCTTAGTTTGAGGGGCTGCCTTAGTTTGAGCGGTTGCCTTAGTTTGAGCGGCTGCCTTAGATTGAGGGGTTGCCTTAGATTGAAGGGTTGCCTTAGTTTGAGAGTCTGCCTTAGTTTGAGGGGTTGCCTTAGTTTGAGCGGTTGCCTGAGTTTGAGGGGTTGCTTTAGTTTGAGAGGTTGCCTCAGTTTGAGGGGCTGCCTTAATTTGAGCGGTTGCCATGGTTTGAGGGGCTGCCTTAATTTGAGGGGTTGCCTTAGTTTGAGCGGTTGCCTTAGTTTGAGGGGTTGCCTTAGTTTGAGCGGTTGCCTGAGTTTGAGGGGTTGCCTTAGTTTGAGTGGTTGCCTTAGTTTGAGGGGCTGCCTTAGTTTGAGCTGTTGCCTTTGTTTGAGCGGTTGCCTTAGTTCGAGGGGCTGCCTTCGTTTGAGTGGTTGCCTTAGATTGAGCGATTGCCTTAGTTTGAGCGGTTGACTTTGATTGAGTTTCTGCCTTAGTTTGAGTGGTTGCCTTAGTTTGAGGGGCTGCCTTAATTTGAGGGGTTGCCTTAGTTTCAGTGGTTGCCTTAGTTTGAGGGGCTGCCTTAGTTTGAGCGGTTGCCTTAGTTTGAGCGGTTGCCTTAGTTTGAGGGGTTGCCTTAGTTTGAGCGGTTGCCTGAGTTTGAGGGGTTGCTTTAGTTTGAGAGATTGCCTCAGTTTGAGGGGCTGCCTTAATTTGAGCGGTTGCCTTAGATTGAGGGACTGCCTTAATTTGAGGGGTTGCCTTACTTTGAGCGGTTGCCTTAGTTTGAGGGGTTGCCTTAATTTGAGCGGTTGACTGAGTTTGAGGGGTTGCCTTAGTTTGAGTGGTTGCCTTAGTTTGAGGGGCTGCCTTAGTTTGAGCTGTTGCCTTCGTTTGAGGGGTTGCCTTAGTTTGAGCGGTTGCCTTAGTTTGAGGGGTTGTCTTAGTTTGAGCCGTTGCCTGAGTTTGAGGGGTAGCCTTAGTTTGAGCTGTTGCCTTCGTTTGAGGGGTTGCCTTAGTTTGAGGGGCTGCCTTAGTTAGAGGGGTTGCCGTAGTTTCAGTGGTTGCCTTAGTTTGAGGGGCTGCCTTAGTTTGAGCGGTTGCCTTAGTTTGAGTGTTAGCCTTAGTTTCAGGGGCTGCCTTAGTTTGAGGGAATGCCTCAGTTTGAGGGGTAGCCTTAGATTGAGGGGTTGCCTTATTTTGTCAGTCTGCTTTACTTTGAGGGGCTGCCTTAGTTTGAGCGATTGCCTTAGTTTAGCGGTTGCCTTTGTTTGAGTTGCTGCCTTAGTTTGAGTGGTTGCCTTAGTTTGAGGGGCGGCCTTAATTTGAGGGGTTGCCTTAGTTTGAGGGGTTGCCTTAGTTTGAGAGTCTGCCTTAGTTTGAGCGGTTGCCTTAGTTTGAGAGATTGCGTTAGTTTGAGCGGTTGCCTTTGATTGAGTTGCTGCCTTAGTTTGAGTGGTTGCCTTAGTTTGAGGGGCTGCCTTAATTTGAGGGGTTGCCTTAGTTTGAGGGGTTGCCTTAGTTTGAGAGTCTGCCTTAGTTTGAGCGGTTGCGTTAGTATGAGGGGTTGCCTTATCTTGAGCGGTTGCCTTAGTTTGAGCGGTTGCCTTAGTTTGAGGGGTTGCCTTAGTTTGAGGGGCTGCCTTAGTTTGAGTGGTTGCCATAGATTGAGCGGTTGCCTTAGTTTGAGGGGCTGCCTTATTTTGAGCTATTGACTTAGTTTGAGGGGATGCCTTAGTTTGAGGGGTAGCCTTAGTTTGAGGGGTTGCCTCAGCTTGAGCGGTTGCCTTCATTTGAGCGGATGACTTAATTTGAGGGGTTGCCTTATTTAGAGGGGTTGCCATAGTTTCAGTGGTTGCCTTAGTTTGAGGGGCTGCCTTAGTTTGAGCGGTTGCCTTAGTTTGAGTGGTTGCCTTAGTTTCAGGGGCTGCCTTATTTTGAGGGGTTGCCTCAGTTTGAGGGGTAGCCTTAGATTGAGGGGTTGCCTTAGTTTGAGAGTCTGCCTTAGTTTGAGCGGTTGCCTTAGTTTGAGCAGTTGCCATAGTTTGAGGGGTTGCCTTAGTATGAGGGGCTGCCTTAGTTTTAGCGGTTGACTTAGTTTGAGCGGCTGCCTTAGATTGAGGGGTTACCTTAGATTAAAGGGTTGCCTTAGTTCGAGAGTCTGCCTTAGTTTGAGGGGCTGCCTTAGTTTGAGCGGTTGCCTTAGTTTGAGCAGCTGCCTTAATTTGAGGGGTTGCCTTAGTTTGAGCGGTTGCCTTAGTTTGAGGGGCTGCCTTCGTTTGAGTGGTTGCCTTAGTTTGAGCGATTGCCTTAGTTTGAGCGGTTGCCTTTGATTGAGTTGCTGCCTTAGTTTGAGTGGTTGCCTTAGTTTGAGGGGCTGCCTTAATTTGAGGGGTTGCCTTAGTTTGAGGGGTTGCCTTAGTTTGAGAGTCTGCCTTAGTTTGAGCGGTTGCGTTAGTTTGAGGGGTTGCCTTATCTTGAGCGGTTGCCTTAGTTTGAGGGGTTGCCTTAGTTTGAGGGGTTGCCTTAGTTTGAGTGGTTGCCATAGATTGAGCGGTTGCCTTAGTTTGAGGGGCTGCCTTATTTTGAGCTATTGCCTTAGTTTGAGGGGATGCCTTAGTTTGAGGGGTAGCCTTAGTTTGAGGGGTTGCCTCAGCTTGAGCGGTTGCCTTCGTTTGAGCGGATGACTTAATTTGAGGGGCTGCCTTATTTAGAGGGCTTGCCTTAGTTTCAGTGTTTGCCTTAGTTTGAGGGGCTGCCTTAGTTTGAGCGGTTGCCTTAGTTTGAGTGGTTGCCTTAGTTTCAGGGGCTGCCTTATTTTGAGGGGTTGCCTCAGTTTGAGGGGTAGCCTTAGATTGAGGGGTTGCCTTAGTTGGGCAGTCTGCCTTAGTTTGAGGGGTTGCCTTAGTTTGAGGGGCTGCCTTAGTTAGAGGGGTTGCCGTAGTTTCAGTGGTTGCCTTAGTTTGAGGGGCTGCCTTAGTTTGAGCGGTTGCCTTAGTTTGAGTGTTAGCCTTAGTTTCAGGGGCTGCCTTAGTTTGAGGGAATGCCTCAGTTTGAGGGGTAGCCTTAGATTGAGGGGTTGCCTTATTTTGTCAGTCTGCTTTACTTTGAGGGGCTGCCTTAGTTTGAGCGATTGCCTTAGTTTAGCGGTTGCCTTTGTTTGAGTTGCTGCCTTAGTTTGAGTGGTTGCCTTAGTTTGAGGGGCGGCCTTAATTTGAGGGGTTGCCTTAGTTTGAGGGGTTGCCTTAGTTTGAGAGTCTGCCTTAGTTTGAGCGGTTGCCTTAGTTTGAGCGATTGCCTTAGTTTGAGCGGTTGCCTTTGATTGAGTTTCTGCCTTAGTTTGAGTGGTTGCCTTAGTTTGAGGGGCTGCCTTAATTTGAGGGGTTGCCTTAGTTTGAGGGGTTGCCTTAGTTTGAGAGTCTGCCTTAGTTTGAGCGGTTGCCTTAGTTTGAGGGGTTGCCTTATCTTGAGCGGTTGCCTTAGTTTGAGGGGTTCCCTTAGTTTGAGGGGTTGCCTTAGTTTGAGTGGTTGCCATAGTTTGAGCGGTTGCCTTAGTTTGAGGGGTTGCCTTATTTTGAGCTATTGCTTTAGTTTGAGGGGATGCCTTAGTTTTAGGGGTCGCCTTAGTTTGAGGGGTTGCCTTGGCTTGAGCGGTTGCCTTCGTTTGAGCGGATGACTTAGTTTGAGGGGCTGCCTTAGTTAGAGGGGTTGCCTTAGTTTCAGTGATTGCCTTAGTTTGAGGGGCTGCCTTAGTTTGAGCGGTTGCCTTAGTTTGAGTGGTTGCCTTAGTTTCAGGGGCTGCCTTAGTTTGAGGGGATGTCTCGGGTTGAGGGGTAGCCATAGATTGAGGGGTTGCCTTAGTTGGGCAGTCTGCCTTAGTTTGAGGGGTTTCCTTAGTTTGAGAGTCTGCCTTATTTTGAGCGGTTGCCTTAATTTGAGCAGTTGCCATAGTTTGAGGGGTTGCCTTAGTTTGAGGGGCTGCCTTAGTTTTAGCGGTTGCCTTAGTTTGAGCGGCTGCCTTAGATTGAGGGGTTACCTTAGATTGAAGGGTTGCCTTAGTTTGAGAGTCTGCCTTAGTTTGAGGGGCTGCCTTAGTTTGAGCGGTTGCTTTAGTTTGAGCAGCTGCCTTAATTTGAGGTGTTGCCTTAGTTTGAGCGGTTGCCTTAGTTTGAGCGGCTGCCTTAGATTGAGGGGTTACCTTAGATTGAAGGGTTGCCTTAGTTCGTGAGTCTGCCTTAGTTTGAGGGGCTGCCTTAGTTTGAGCGGTTGCCTTAGTTTGAGGGGCTGCCTTCGTTTGAGTGGTTACCTTAGTTTGAGCGATTGCCTTAGTTTGAGCGGTTGCCTTTGATTGAGTTGCTGCCTTAGTTTGAGTGGTTGCCTTAGTTTGAGGGGCTGCCTTAATTTGAGGGGTTGCCTTAGTTTGAGGGGTTGCCTTAGTTTGAGAGTCTGCCTTAGTTTGAGCGGTTGCGTTAGTTTGAGGGGTTGCCTTATCTTGAGCGGTTGCCTTAGTTTGAGGGGTTGCCTTAGTTTGAGGGGTTGCCTTAGTTTGAGTGGTTGCCATAGATTGAGCGGTCGCCTTAGTTTGAGGGGCTGCCTTATTTTGAGCTATTGCCTTAGTTTGAGGGGATGCCTTAGTTTGAGGGGTAGCCTTAGTTTGAGGGGTTGCCTCAGCTTGAGCGGTTGCCTTCGTTTGAGCGGATGACTTAATTTGAGGGGCTGCCTTATTTAGAGGGGTTGCCTTAGTTTCAGTGTTTGCCTTAGTTTGAGGGGCTGCCTTAGTTTGAGCGGTTGCCTTAGTTTGAGTGGTTGCCTTAGTTTCAGGGGCTGCCTTATTTTGAGGGGTTGCCTCAGTTTGAGGGGTAGCCTTAGATTGAGGGGTTGCCTTAGTTGGGCAGTCTGCCTTAGTTTGAGGGGTTGCCTTAGTTTGAGGTGCTGCCTTAGTTAGAGGGGTTGCCCTAGTTTCAGTGGTTGCCTTAGTTTGAGGGGCTGCCTTAGTTAGAGCGGTTGCCTTAGTTTGAGTGTTAGCCTTAGTATCAGGGGCTGCCTTAGTTTGAGGGAATGCCTCAGTTTGAGGGGTAGCCTTAGATTGAGGGGTTGCCTTATTTTGTCAGTCTGCTTTACTTTGAGGGGCTGCCTTAGTTTGAGCGATTGCCTTAGTTTAGCGGTTGCCTTTGTTTGAGTTGCTGCCTTAGTTTGAGTGGTTGCCTTAGTTTGAGGGGCGGCCTTAATTTGAGTGGTTGCCTTAGTTTCAGGGGCTGCCTTAGTTTGAGGGGATGTCTCGGGTTGAGGGGTAGCCATAGATTGAGGGGTTGCCTTAGTTGGGCAGTCTGCCTTAGTTTGAGGGGTTTCCTTAGTTTGAGAGTCTGCCTTATTTTGAGCGGTTGCCTTAATTTGAGCAGTTGCCATAGTTTGAGGGGTTGCCTTAGTTTGAGGGGCTGCCTTAGTTTTAGCGGTTGCCTTAGTTTGAGCGGCTGCCTTAGATTGAGGGGTTACCTTAGATTGAAGGGTTGCCTTAGTTTGAGAGTCTGCCTTAGTTTGAGGGGCTGCCTTAGTTTGAGCGGTTGCTTTAGTTTGAGCAGCTGCCTTAATTTGAGGTGTTGCCTTAGTTTGAGCGGTTGCCTTAGTTTGAGCGGCTGCCTTAGATTGAGGGGTTACCTTAGATTGAAGGGTTGCCTTAGTTCGTGAGTCTGCCTTAGTTTGAGGGGCTGCCTTAGTTTGAGCGGTTGCCTTAGTTTGAGCAGCTTCCTTAATTTGAGGGGTTGCCTTAGTTTGAGCGGTTGCCTTAGTTTGAGGGGCTGCCTTCGTTTGAGTGGTTACCTTAGTTTGAGCGATTGCCTTAGTTTGAGCGGTTGCCTTTGATTGAGTTGCTGCCTTAGTTTGAGTGGTTGCCTTAGTTTGAGGGGCTGCCTTAATTTGAGGGGTTGCCTTAGTTTGAGGGGTTGCCTTAGTTTGAGAGTCTGCCTTAGTTTGAGCGGTTGCTTTAGTTTGAGGGGTTGCCTTATCTTGAGCGGTTGCCTTAGTTTGAGGGGTTGCCTTAGTTTGAGGGGTTGCCTTAGTTTGAGTGGTTGCCATAGATTGAGCGGTCGCCTTAGTTTGAGGGGCTGCCTTATTTTGAGCTATTGCCTTAGTTTGAGAGTCTGCCTTAGTTTGAGGGGTAGCCTTAGTTTGAGGGGTTGCCTCAGCTTGAGCGGTTGCCTTCGTTTGAGCGGATGACTTAATTTGAGGGGCTGCCTTATTTAGAGGGGTTGCCTTAGTTTCAGTGTTTGCCTTAGTTTGAGGGGCTGCCTTAGTTTGAGCGGTTGCCTTAGTTTGAGTGGTTGCCTTAGTTTCAGGGGCTGCCTTATTTTGAGGGGTTGCCTCAGTTTGAGGGGTAGCCTTAGATTGAGGGGTTGCCTTAGTTGGGCAGTCTGCCTTAGTTTGAGGGGTTGCCTTAGTTTGAGGTGCTGCCTTAGTTAGAGGGGTTGCCCTAGTTTCAGTGGTTGCCTTAGTTTGAGGGGCTGCCTTAGTTTGAGCGGTTGCCTTAGTTTGAGTGTTAGCCTTAGTATCAGGGGCTGCCTTAGTTTGAGGGAATGCCTCAGTTTGAGGGGTAGCCTTAGATTGAGGGGTTGCCTTATTTTGTCAGTCTGCTTTACTTTGAGGGGCTGCCTTAGTTTGAGCGATTGCCTTAGTTTAGCGGTTGCCTTTGTTTGAGTTGCTGCCTTAGTTTGAGTGGTTGCCTTAGTTTGAGGGGCGGCCTTAATTTGAGGGGTTGCCTTAGTTTGAGGGGTTGCCTTAGTTTGAGAGTCTGCCTTAGTTTGAGCGGTTGCCTTAGTTTGAGCGATTGCCTTAGTTTGAGCGGTTGCCTTTGATTGAGTTTCTGCCTTAGTTTGAGTGGTTGCCTTAGTTTGAGGGGCTGCCTTAATTTGAGGGGTTGCCTTAGTTTGAGGGGTTGCCTTAGTTTGAGAGTCTGCCTTCGTTTGAGCGGTTGCCTTAGTTTGAGGGGTTGCCTTATCTTGAGCGGTTGCCTTAGTTTGAGGGGTTCCCTTAGTTTGAGGGGTTGCCTTAGTTTGAGTGGTTGCCATAGTTTGAGCGGTTGCCTTAGTTTGAGGGGTTGCCTTATTTTGAGCTATTGCTTTAGTTTGAGGGGATGCCTTAGTTTGAGGGGTCGCCTTAGTTTGAGGGGTTGCCTTGGCTTGAGCGGTTGCCTTCGTTTGAGCGGATGACTTAGTTTGAGGGGCTGCCTTAGTTAGAGGGGTTGCCTTAGTTTCAGTGATTGCCTTAGTTTGAGGGGCTGCCTTAGTTTGAGCGGTTGCCTTAGTTTGAGTGGTTGCTTAGTTTCAGGGGCTGCCTTAGTTTGAGGGGATGTCTCGGGTTGAGGGGTAGCCATAGATTGAGGGGTTGCCTTAGTTGGGCAGTCTGCCTTAGTTTGAGGGGTTTCCTTAGTTTGAGGGTCTGCCTTATTTTGAGCGGTTGCCTTAATTTGAGCAGTTGCCATAGTTTGAGGGGTTGCCTTAGTTTGAGGGGCTGCCTTAGTTTTAGCGGTTGCCTTAGTTTGAGCGGCTGCCTTAGATTGAGGGGTTACCTTAGATTGAAGGGTTGCCTTAGTTTGAGAGTCTGCCTTAGTTTGAGGGGCTGCCTTAGTTTGAGCGGTTGCCTTAGTTTGAGCAGCTGCCTTAATTTGAGGGGTTGCCTTAGTTTGAGCGGTTGCCTTAGTTTGAGGGGTTGCCTTAGTTTGAGCGGTTGCCTGAGTTTGAGGGGTTGCCTTAGTTTGAGTGGTTGTCTTAGTTTGACGGGTTGCCTTAGTGTGAGGGGTTGCCTTAGTTTGAGGGGTTGCCATAGTTTGAGCGGTTGCCTAAGTTTGAGGGGTTGCCTTAGTTTGAGGGGTTGCCTTAGTTTGAGCGGTTGCCTTAGTTTGAGTGGTTGCCTTAGTTTCAGGGGCTGCCTTATTTTGAGGGGTTGCCTCAGTTTGAGGGGTAGCCTTAGATTGAGGGGTTGCCTTAGTTGGGCAGTCTGCCTTAGTTTGAGGGGTTGCCTTAGTTTGAGGTGCTGCCTTAGTTAGAGGGGTTGCCCTAGTTTCAGTGGTTGCCTTAGTTTGAGGGGCTGCCTTAGTTTGAGCGGTTGCCTTAGTTTGAGTGTTAGCCTTAGTATCAGGGGCTGCCTTAGTTTGAGGGAATGCCTCAGTTTGAGGGGTAGCCTTAGATTGAGGGGTTGCCTTATTTTGTCAGTCTGCTTTACTTTGAGGGGCTGCCTTAGTTTGAGCGATTGCCTTAGTTTAGCGGTTGCCTTTGTTTGAGTTGCTGCCTTAGTTTGAGTGGTTGCCTTAGTTTGAGGGGCGGCCTTAATTTGAGGGGTTGCCTTAGTTTGAGGGGTTGCCTTAGTTTGAGAGTCTGCCTTAGTTTGAGCGGTTGCCTTAGTTTGAGCGATTGCCTTAGTTTGAGCGGTTGCCTTTGATTGAGTTTCTGCCTTAGTTTGAGTGGTTGCCTTAGTTTGAGGGGCTGCCTTAATTTGAGGGGTTGCCTTAGTTTGAGGGGTTGCCTTAGTTTGAGAGTCTGCCTTCGTTTGAGCGGTTGCCTTAGTTTGAGGGGTTGCCTTATCTTGAGCGGTTGCCTTAGTTTGAGGGGTTCCCTTAGTTTGAGGGGTTGCCTTAGTTTGAGTGGTTGCCATAGTTTGAGCGGTTGCCTTAGTTTGAGGGGTTGCCTTATTTTGAGCTATTGCTTTAGTTTGAGGGGATGCCTTAGTTTGAGGGGTCGCCTTAGTTTGAGGGGTTGCCTTGGCTTGAGCGGTTGCCTTCGTTTGAGCGGATGACTTAGTTTGAGGGGCTGCCTTAGTTAGAGGGGTTGCCTTAGTTTCAGTGATTGCCTTAGTTTGAGGGGCTGCCTTAGTTTGAGCGGTTGCCTTAGTTTGAGTGGTTGCTTAGTTTCAGGGGCTGCCTTAGTTTGAGGGGATGTCTCGGGTTGAGGGGTAGCCATAGATTGAGGGGTTGCCTTAGTTGGGCAGTCTGCCTTAGTTTGAGGGGTTTCCTTAGTTTGAGGGTCTGCCTTATTTTGAGCGGTTGCCTTAATTTGAGCAGTTGCCATAGTTTGAGGGGTTGCCTTAGTTTGAGGGGCTGCCTTAGTTTTAGCGGTTGCCTTAGTTTGAGCGGCTGCCTTAGATTGAGGGGTTACCTTAGATTGAAGGGTTGCCTTAGTTTGTGAGTCTGCCTTAGTTTGAGGGGCTGCCTTAGTTTGAGCGGTTGCCTTAGTTTGAGCAGCTGCCTTAATTTGAGGGGTTGCCTTAGTTTGAGCGGTTGCCTTAGTTTGAGGGGTTGCCTTAGTTTGAGCGGTTGCCTGAGTTTGAGGGGTTGCCTTAGTTTGAGTGGTTGTCTTAGTTTGACGGGTTGCCTTAGTGTGAGGGGTTGCCTTAGTTTGAGGGGTTGCCATAGTTTGAGCGGTTGCCTAAGTTTGAGGGGTTGCCTTAGTTTGAGGGGTTGCCTTAGTTTGAGCGGTTGCCTTAGTTTTAGGGGCTGCCTTTGTTTGAGCGGTTGCCTTAGTTTGAGGGGCTGCCTTAATTTGAGGGGTTGCCTTAGTTTGAGCGGTTGCCTTAGTTTGAGGGGCTGCCTTCGTTTGAGTGGTTGCCTTAGTTTGAGCGATTGCCTTAGTTTGAGCGGTTGCCTTTGATTGAGTTGCTGCCTTAGTTTGAGTGGTTGCCTTAGTTTGAGCGGCTGCCTTAATTTGAGGGGTTGCCTTAGTTTGAGGGGTTGCCTTAGTTTGAGAGTCTGCCTTAGTTTGAGCGGTTGCGTTATTTTGAGGGGTTGCCTTATCTTGAGCGGTTGCCTTAGTTTGAGGGGTTGCCTTAGTTTGAGGGGTTGCCTTAGTTTGAGTGGTTGCCATAGATTGAGCGGTTGCCTTAGTTTGAGGGGCTGCCTTATTTTGAGCTATTGCCTTAGTTTGAGGGGATGCCATAGTTTGAGGGGTAGCCTTAGTTTGAGGGGTTGCCTCAGCTTGAGCGGTTGCCTTCCTTTGAGCGGATGACTTAATTTGAGGGGCTGCCTTATTTAGAGGGGTTGCCTTAGTTTCAGTGTTTGCCTTAGTTTGAGGGGCTGCCTTAGTTTGAGCGGTTGCCTTAGTTTGAGTGGTTGCCTTAATTTCAGGGGCTGCCTTATTTTGAGGGGTTGCCTCAGTTTGAGGGGTAGCCTTAGATTGAGGGGTTGCCTTAGTTGGGCAGTCTGCCTTAGTTTGAGGGGTTGCCTTAGTTTGAGGGGCTGCCTTAGTTAGAGGGGTTGCCGTAGTTTCAGTGGTTGCCTTAGTTTGAGGGGCTGCCTTAGTTTGAGCGGTTGCCTTAGTTTGAGTGTTAGCCTTAGTTTCAGGGGCTGCCTTAGTTTGAGGGAATGCCTCAGTTTGAGGGGTAGCCTTAGATTGAGGGGTTGCCTTATTTTGTCAGTCTGCTTTACTTTGAGGGGCTGCCTTAGTTTGAGCGATTGCCTTAGTTTAGCGGTTGCCTTTGTTTGAGTTGCTGCCTTAGTTTGAGTGGTTGCCTTAGTTTGAGGGGCGGCCTTAATTTGAGGGGTTGCCTTAATTTGAGGGGTTGCCTTAGTTTGAGAGTCTGCCTTAGTTTGAGCGGTTGCCTTAGTTTGAGCGATTGCCTTAGTTTGAGCGGTTGCCTTTGATTGAGTTTCTGCCTTAGTTTGAGTGGTTGCCTTAGTTTGAGGGGCTGCCTTAATTTGAGGGGTTGCCTTAGTTTGAGGGGTTGCCTTAGTTTGAGAGTCTGCCTTAGTTTGAGCGGTTGCCTTAGTTTGAGGGGTTGCCTTATCTTGAGCGGTTGCCTTAGTTTGAGGGGTTCCCTTAGTTTGAGGGGTTGCCTTAGTTTGAGTGGTTGCCATAGTTTGAGCGGTTGCCTTAGTTTGAGGGGTTGCCTTATTTTGAGCTATTGCTTTAGTTTGAGGGGATGCCTTAGTTTGAGGGGTCGCCTTTGTTTGAGGGGTTGCCTTGGCTTGAGCGGTTGCCTTCGTTTGAGCGGATGACTTAGTTTGAGGGGCTGCCTTAGTTAGAGGGGTTGCCTTAGTTTCAGTGATTGCCTTAGTTTGAGGGGCTGCCTTAGTTTGAGCGGTTGCCTTAGTTTGAGTGGTTGCCTTAGTTTCAGGGGCTGCCTTAGTTTGAGGGGATGTCTCAGGTTGAGGGGTAGCCATAGATTGAGGGGTTGCCTTAGTTGGGCAGTCTGCCTTAGTTTGAGGGGTTTCCTTAGTTTGAGAGTCTGCCTTATTTTGAGCGGTTGCCTTAATTTGAGCAGTTGCCATAGTTTGAGGGGTTGCCTTAGTTTGAGGGGCTGCCTTAGTTTTAGCGGTTGCCTTAGTTTGAGCGGCTGCCTTAGATTGAGGGGTTACCTTAGATTGAAGGGTTGCCTTAGTTTGAGAGTCTGCCTTAGTTTGAGGGGCTGCCTTAGTTTGAGCGGTTGCCTTATTTTGAGCAGCTGCCTTAATTTGAGGTGTTGCCTTAGTTTGAGCGGTTGCCTTAGTTTGAGGGGTTGCCTTAGTTTGAGCGGTTGCCTGACTTTGAGGGGTTGCCTTAGTTTGAGTGGTTGTCTTAGTTTGAGGGGTTGCCTTAGTGTGAGGGGTTGCCTTAGTTTGAGGGGTTGCCATAGTTTAAGCGGTTGCCTTAGTTTGAGGGGTTGCCTTAGTTTGAGGGGTTGCCTTAGTTTGAGGGGCTGCCTTAGTTTGAGCGGTTGCCTTAGTTTGAGTGGTTGCCTTAATTTCAGGGGCTGCCTTATTTTGAGTGGTTGCCTCAGTTTGAGGGGTAGCCTTAGATTGAGGGGTTGCCTTAGTTGGGCAGTCTGCCTTAGTTTGAGGGGTTGCCTTAGTTTGAGGGGCTGCCTTAGTTAGAGGGGTTGCCGTAGTTTCAGTGGTTGCCTTAGTTTGAGGGGCTGCCTTAGTTTGAGCGGTTGCCTTAGTTTGAGTGTTAGCCTTAGTTTCAGGGGCTGCCTTAGTTTGAGGGAATGCCTCAGTTTGAGGGGTAGCCTTAGATTGAGGGGTTGCCTTATTTTGTCAGTCTGCTTTACTTTGAGGGGCTGCCTTAGTTTGAGCGATTGCCTTAGTTTAGCGGTTGCCTTTGTTTGAGTTGCTGCCTTAGTTTGAGTGGTTGCCTTAGTTTGAGGGGCGGCCTTAATTTGAGGGGTTGCCTTAATTTGAGGGGTTGCCTTAGTTTGAGAGTCTGCCTTAGTTTGAGCGGTTGCCTTAGTTTGAGCGATTGCCTTAGTTTGAGCGGTTGCCTTTGATTGAGTTTCTGCCTTAGTTTGAGTGGTTGCCTTAGTTTGAGGGGCTGCCTTAATTTGAGGGGTTGCCTTAGTTTGAGGGGTTGCCTTAGTTTGAGAGTCTGCCTTAGTTTGAGCGGTTGCCTTAGTTTGAGGGGTTGCCTTATCTTGAGCGGTTGCCTTAGTTTGAGGGGTTCCCTTAGTTTGAGGGGTTGCCTTAGTTTGAGTGGTTGCCATAGTTTGAGCGGTTGCCTTAGTTTGAGGGGTTGCCTTATTTTGAGCTATTGCTTTAGTTTGAGGGGATGCCTTAGTTTGAGGGGTCGCCTTAGTTTGAGGGGTTGCCTTGGCTTGAGCGGTTGCCTTCGTTTGAGCGGATGACTTAGTTTGAGGGGCTGCCTTAGTTAGAGGGGTTGCCTTAGTTTCAGTGATTGCCTTAGTTTGAGGGGCTGCCTTAGTTTGAGCGGTTGCCTTAGTTTGAGTGGTTGCCTTAGTTTCAGGGGCTGCCTTAGTTTGAGGGGATGTCTCAGGTTGAGGGGTAGCCATAGATTGAGGGGTTTCCTTAGTTGGGCAGTCTGCCTTAGTTTGAGGTGTTTCCTTAGTTTGAGAGTCTGCCTTATTTTGAGCGGTTGCCTTAATTTGAGCAGTTGCCATAGTTTGAGGGGTTGCCTTAGTTTGAGGGGCTGCCTTAGTTTTAGCGGTTGCCTTAGTTTGAGCGGCTGCCTTAGATTGAGGGGTTACCTTAGATTGAAGGGTTGCCTTAGTTTGAGAGTCTGCCTTAGTTTGAGGGGCTGCCTTAGTTTGAGCGGTTGCCTTATTTTGAGCAGCTGCCTTAATTTGAGGTGTTGCCTTAGTTTGAGCGGTTGCCTTAGTTTGAGGGGTTGCCTTAGTTTGAGCGGTTGCCTGACTTTGAGGGGTTGCCTTAGTTTGAGTGGTTGTCTTAGTTTGAGGGGTTGCCTTAGTGTGAGGGGTTGCCTTAGTTTGAGGGGTTGCCATAGTTTGAGCGGTTGCCTTAGTTTGAGGGGTTGCCTTAGTTTGAGGGGTTGCCTTAGTTTGAGGGGCTGCCTTCGTTTGAGTGGTAGCCTTAGTTTGAGCGATTGCCTTAGTTTGAGCGGTTGCCTTTGATTGAGTTGCTGCCTTAGTTTGAGTTGTTGCCTTAGTTTGAGGGGCTGCCTTATCTTGAGCTATTGCCTTAGTTTGAGGGGATGCCTTAGTTTGAGGGGTAGCCTTAGTTTGAGGGGTTGCCTCAGCTTGAGCGGTTGCCTTCGTTTGAGCGGATGACTTAATTTGAGGGGCTCCCTTATTTAGAGGGGTTGCCATAGTTTCAGTGGTTGCCTTAGTTTGAGGGGCTGCCTTAGTTTGAGCGGTTGCCATAGATTGAGCGGTTGCCTTAGTTTGAGGGGCTGCCTTATTTTGAGCTATTGCCTTAGTTTGAGGGGATGCCTTAGTTTGAGGGGTAGCCCTAGTTTGAGGGGTTGCCTCAGCTTGAGCGGTTGCCTTAGTTTGAGCGGCTGCCTTAGATTGAGGGGTTACCTTAGATTGAAGGGTTCCCTTAGTTCGAGAGTCTGCCTTAGTTTGAGGGGCTGCCTTAGTTTGAGCGGTTGCCTTAGTTTGAGCAGCTGCCTTAATTTGAGGGGTGGCCTTAGTTTGAGGGGCTGCCTTCGTTTGAGTGGTTGCCTTAGTTTGAGCGATTGCCTTAGTTTGAGCGGTTGCCTTTGATTGAGTTGCTGCCTTAGTTTGAGTGGTTGCCTTAGTTTGAGGGGCTGCCTTAATTTGAGGGGTTGCCTTAGTTTGAGGGGTTGCCTTAGTTTGAGAGTCTGCCTTAGTTTGAGCGGTTGCGTTAGTTTGAGGGGTTGCCTTATCTTGAGCGGTTGCCTTAGTTTGAGGGGTTGCCTTAGTTTGAGGGGTTGCCTTAGTTTGAGTGGTTGCCATAGATTGAGCGGTTGCCTTAGTTTGAGGGGCTGCCTTATTTTGAGCTATTGCCTTAGTTTGAGGGGATGCCTTAGTTTGAGGGGTAGCCTTAGTTTGAGGGGTTGCCTCAGCTTGAGCGGTTGCCTTCGTTTGAGCGGATGACTTACTTTGAGGGGCTGCATTATTTAGAGGGGTTGCCTTAGTTTCAGTGTTTGCCTTAGTTTGAGGGGCTGCCTTAGTTTGAGCGGTTGCCTTAGTTTGAGTGGTTGCCTTAGTTTCAGGGGCTGCCTTATTTTGAGGGGTTGCCTCAGTTTGAGGGGTAGCCTTAGATTGAGGGGTTGCCTTAGTTGGGCAGTCTGCCTTAGTTTGAGGGTTTGCCTTAGTTTGAGAGTCTGCCTTAGTTTGAGCGGTTGCCTTAGTTTGAGCAGTTGCCATAGTTTGAGGGGGTGCCTTAGTTTGAGGGGCTGCCTTAGTTTGAGCGGTTGCCTTAGTTCGAGAGTCTGCCTTAGTTTGACGGGCTGCCTTAGTTTGAGCGGTTGCCTTACTTTGAGCAGCTGCCTTAATTTGAGGGGTTGCCTTAGTTTGAGCGGTTGCCTTAGTTTGAGGGGTTGCCTTAGTTTGAGCGGTTGCCTGAGTTTGAGGGGTGGCCTTAGTTTGAGGGGTTGCCTTAGTTTGAGAATCTGCCTTAGTTTGAGAGGTTGCCTTAGTTTGAGCGGTTGCCTGAGTTTGAGGGGTTGCCTTAGTTTGAGCGGTTGCCTTAGTTTGAGGGGCTGCCTTAGTTTGAGCGGTTGCCTTCGTTTGAGGGGCAGCCTTAATTTGAGGGGTTGCCTTACTTTGAGCGGTTGCCTTAGTTTGAAGGGTTGCCTTAGTTTGAGCGGTTGCCTGAGTTTGAGGGGTTGCCTCAGTTAGAGCGGTTGCCTTAGTTTTAGGGGCTGCCTTAGTTTGAGCGGTTGCCTTAGTTTGAGGGGCTGCCTTAATTTGAGCGGTTGCCTTAGTTTGAGCAGTTGCCTTAGTTTGAGGGGTTCCCTTAGTTTGAGCGGTTGCCAGAGTTTGAGGGGTTGCCTTAGTTTGAGCGGGTGCCTTAGTTTGAGGGGCTGCCTAATTTGATGGGTTGCCTGAGTTAGAGCGGTTGCCTCAGTTTTAGCGGTTGCCTTCGTTTGAGGGGCTGCCTTAGTTTAAGCGGTTGCCTGAGTTTGAGGGGCTGCCTTAATTTGAGGGGTTGCGTTAGTTTTAGGGGCTGCCTTAGTTTGAGAGGTTGCCTTAGTTTGAGGGGCTGCCTTAATTTGAGGGGTTGCCTTAGTTTGAGGGTTTGCCTTAGTTTGAGAGTCTGCCTTAGTTTGAGCGGGTGCCTTAGTTTGAGGGGTTGTCTTAGCTTGAGCGGTTGCCTTAGTTTGAGTGGTTGCCTTAGTTTGAGGGGTTGCCATAGCATGAGAGGTTGCCTCAGTTTGAGGGGTTGCCTTATTTTGAGCGATTGCCTTAGTTTGAGGGGCTGCCTTAGTTTGAGGGGTAGCCTTAGTTGGAGGGGTTGCCTTAGCTTGAGCGGTTTCCTTCGTTTGAGCGGATGCCTTAGTTTGAGGGGCTGCCTTAGTTAGAGGGGTTGCCTTAGTTTCATTGGTTGCCTTAGTTTGAGGGGCTGCCTTAGTTTGAGCGGTTGCCTTAGTTTGAGTGTTTGCCTTAGTTTCAGGGGCTGCCTTAGTTTGAGGGAATGCCTCAGTTTGAGGCGTAGCCTTAGATTGAGAGGTTGCCTTAGTTTGTCAGTCTGCCTTAGTTTGAGGGGTTGCCTTAGTTTGAGAGTCTGCCTTAGTTTGAGCGGTTGCCTTAGTTTGAGGGGCGGCCTTAATTTGAGGGGTTGCCTTAATTTGAGGGGTTGCCTTAGTTTGAGAGTCTGCCTTAGTTTGAGCGGTTGCCTTTCATTGAGTTTCTGCCTTAGTTTGAGTGGTTGCCTTAGTTTGAGGGGCTGCCTTAATTTGAGGGGTTGCCTTAGTTTGAGAGTCTGCCTTAGTTTGAGGGGTTGCCTTAGTTTGAGCGGTTGCCTGAGTTTGAGGGGTTGCTTTAGTTTGAGAGGTTGCCTCAGTTTGAGGGGCTGCCTTAATTTGAGCGGTTGCCATGGTTTGAGGGGCTGCCTTAATTTGAGGGGTTGCCTTAGTTTGAGCGGTTGCCTTAGTTTGAGGGGTTGCCTTAGTTTGAGCGGTTGCCTGAGTTTGAGTGGTTGCCTTAGTTTGAGGGGCTGCCTTAGTTTGAGCTGTTGCCTTCGTTTGAGGGGTTGCCTTAGTTTGAGGGGTTGCCTTAGTTTGAGCGGTTGCCTTTGTTCGAGGGGCTGCCTTCGTTTGAGTGGTTGCCTTAGTTTGAGCGATTGCCTTAGTTTGAGCGGTTGACTTTGATTGAGTTTCTGCCTTCGTTTGAGTGGTTGCCTTAGTTTGAGGGGCTGCCTTAATTTGAGGGGTTGCCTTAGTTTGAGGGGTTGCCTTAGTTTGAGAGTCTGCCTTAGTTTGAGCGGTTGCCTTAGTTTGAGGGGTTGCCTTATCTTGAGCGGTTGCCTTAGTTTGAGGGGTTGCCTTAGTTTGAGGGGTTGCCTTAGTTTGAGTGGTTTCCAAAGTTTGAGCGGTTGCCTAAGTTTGAGGGGTTGCCTTATTTTGAGCTATTGCTTTAGTTTGAGGGAATGCCTTAGTTTGAGGGGTAGCCTTAGTTTGAGGGGTTGCCTTAGTTTCAATGGTTGCCTTAGTTTGAGGGGCTGCCTTAGTTTCAGCGGTTGCCTTAGTTTGAGCGGTTGCCTTAGTTTCAAGGGCTGCCTTAGTTTGAGGGGATGTCTCAGGCTGAGGGGTAGCCTTAGATTGAGGGGTTACCTTAGATTGAAGGGTTCCCTTAGTTCGAGAGTCTGCCTTAGTTTGAGGGGCTGCCTTAGTTTGAGCGGTTGCCTTAGTTTGAGCAGCTGCCTTAATTTGAGGGGTTGCCTTAGTTTGAGGGGCTGCCTTCGTTTGAGTGGTTGCCTTAGTTTGAGCGATTGCCTTAGTTTGAGCGGTTGCCTTTGATTGAGTTGCTGCCTTAGTTTGAGTGGTTGCCTTAGTTTGAGGGGCTGCCTTAATTTGAGGGGTTGCCTTAGTTTGAGGGGTTGCCTTAGTTTGAGAGTCTGCCTTAGTTTGAGCGGTTGCGTTAGTTTGAGGGGTTGCCTTATCTTGAGCGGTTGCCTTAGTTTGAGGGGTTGCCTTAGTTTGAGGGGTTGCCTTAGTTTGAGTGGTTGCCATAGATTGAGCGGTTGCCTTAGTTTGAGGGGCTGCCTTATTTTGAGCTATTGCCTTAGTTTGAGGGGATGCCTTAGTTTGAGGGGTAGCCCTAGTTTGAGGGGTTGCCTCAGCTTGAGCGGTTGCCTTCGTTTGAGCGGATGACTTAATTTGAGGGGCTGCATTATTTAGAGGGGTTGCCTTAGTTTCAGTGTTTGCCTTAGTTTGAGGGGCTGCCTTAGTTTGAGCGGTTGCCTTAGTTTGAGTGGTTGCCTTAGTTTCAGGGGCTGCCTTATTTTGAGGGGTTGCCTCAGTTTGAGGGGTAGCCTTAGATTGAGGGGTTGCCTTAGTTGGGCAGTCTGCCTTAGTTTGAGGGTTTGCCTTAGTTTGAGAGTCTGCCTTAGTTTGAGCGGTTGCCTTAGTTTGAGCAGTTGCCATAGTTTGAGGGGGTGCCTTAGTTTGAGGGGCTGCCTTAGTTTGAGCGGTTGCCTTAGTTTGAGCGGCTGCCTTAGATTGAGGGGTTACCTTAGATTGAAGGGTTGCCTTAGTTCGAGAGTCTGCCTTAGTTTGACGGGCTGCCTTAGTTTGAGCGGTTGCCTTAGTTTGAGCAGCTGCCTTAATTTGAAGGGTTGCCTTAGTTTGAGCGGTTGCCTTAGTTTGAGGGGTTGCCTTAGTTTGAGCGGTTGCCTGAGTTTGAGGGGTGGCCTTAGTTTGAGGGGTTGCCTTAGTTTGAGAATCTGCCTTAGTTTGAGAGGTTGCCTTAGTTTGAGCGGTTGCCTGAGTTTGAGGGGTTGCCTTAGTTTGAGCGGTTGCCTTAGTTTGAGGGGCTGCCTTAGTTTGAGCGGTTGCCTTCGTTTGAGGGGCAGCCTTAATTTGAGGGGTTGCCTTACTTTGAGCGGTTGCCTTAGTTTGAAGGGTTGCCTTAGTTTGAGCGGTTGCCTGAGTTTGAGGGGTTGCCTCAGTTAGAGCGGTTGCCTTAGTTTTAGGGGCTGCCTTAGTTTGAGCGGTTGCCTTAGTTTGAGGGGCTGCCTTAATTTGAGCGGTTGCCTTAGTTTGAGCAGTTGCCTTAGTTTGAGGGGTTCCCTTAGTTTGAGCGGTTGCCAGAGTTTGAGGGGTTGCCTTAGTTTGAGCGGGTGCCTTAGTTTGAGGGGCTGCCTAATTTGATGGGTTGCCTGAGTTAGAGCGGTTGCCTCAGTTTGAGCGGTTGCCTTCGTTTGAGGGGCTGCCTTAGTTTAAGCGGTTGCCTGAGTTTGAGGGGCTGCCTTAATTTGAGGGGTTGCGTTAGTTTTAGGGGCTGCCTTAGTTTGAGAGGTTGCCTTAGTTTGAGGGGCTGCCTTAATTTGAGGGGTTGCCTTAGTTTGAGGGTTTGCCTTAGTTTGAGAGTCTGCCTTAGTTTGAGCGGTTGCCTTAGTTTGAGGGGTTGTCTTAGCTTGAGCGGTTGCCTTAGTTTGAGTGGTTGCCTTAGTTTGAGGGGTTGCCATAGCATGAGAGGTTGCCTCAGTTTGAGGGGTTGCCTTATTTTGAGCGATTGCCTTAGTTTGAGGGGCTGCCTTAGTTTGAGGGGTAGCCTTAGTTGGAGGGGTTGCCTTAGCTTGAGCGGTTTCCTTCGTTTGAGCGGATGCCTTAGTTTGAGGGGCTGCCTTAGTTAGAGGGGTTGCCGTAGTTTCATTGGTTGCCTTAGTTTGAGGGGCTGCCTTAGTTTGAGCGGTTGCCTTAGTTTGAGTGTTTGCCTTAGTTTCAGGGGCTGCCTTAGTTTGAGGGAATGCCTCAGTTTGAGGCGTAGCCTTAGATTGAGAGGTTGCCTTAGTTTGTCAGTCTGCCTTAGTTTGAGGGGTTGCCTTAGTTTGAGAGTCTGCCTTAGTTTGAGCGGTTGCCTTAGTTTGAGGGGCGGCCTTAATTTGAGGGGTTGCCTTAATTTGAGGGGTTGCCTTAGTTTGAGAGTCTGCCTTAGTTTGAGCGGTTGCCTTAGTTTGAGCGATTGCCTTAGTTTGAGCGGTTGCCTTTGATTGAGTTTCTGCCTTAGTTTGAGTGGTTGCCTTAGTTTGAGGGGCTGCCTTAATTTGAGGGGTTGCCTTAGTTTGAGAGTCTGCCTTAGTTTGAGGGGTTGCCTTAGTTTGAGCGGTTGCCTGAGTTTGAGGGGTTGCTTTAGTTTGAGAGGTTGCCTCAGTTTGAGGGGCTGCCTTAATTTGAGCAGTTGCCATGGTTTGAGGGGCTGCCTTAATTTGAGGGGTTGCCTTAGTTTGAGCGGTTGCCTTAGTTTGAGGGGTTGCCTTAGTTTGAGCGGTTGCCTGAGTTTGAGTGGTTGCCTTAGTTTGAGGGGCTGCCTTAGTTTGAGCTGTTGCCTTCGTTTGAGGGGTTGCCTTAGTTTGAGGGGTTGCCTTAGTTTGAGCGGTTGCCTTAGTTCGAGGGGCTGCCTTCGTTTGAGTGGTTGCCTTAGTTTGAGCGATTGCCTTAGTTTGAGCGGTTGACTTTGATTGAGTTTCTGCCTTCGTTTGAGTGGTTGCCTTAGTTTGAGGGGCTGCCTTAATTTGAGGGGTTGCCTTAGTTTGAGGGGTTGCCTTAGTTTGAGAGTCTGCCTTAGTTTGAGCGGTTGCCTTAGTTTGAGGGGTTGCCTTATCTTGAGCGGTTGCCTTAGTTTGAGGGGTTGCCTTAGTTTGAGGGGTTGCCTTAGTTTGAGTGGTTTCCAAAGTTTGAGCGGTTGCCTAAGTTTGAGGGGTTGCCTTATTTTGAGCTATTGCTTTAGTTTGAGGGGATGCCTTAGTTTGAGGGGTAGCCTTAGTTTGAGGGGTTGCCTTAGTTTCAATGGTTGCCTTAGTTTGAGGGGCTGCCTTAGTTTGAGCGGTTGCCTTAGTTTGAGCGGTTGCCTTAGTTTCAGGGGCTGCCTTAGTTTGAGGGGATGTCTCAGGCTGAGGGGTAGCCTTAGATTGAGGGGTTGCCTTAGTTGGGCAGTCTGCCTTAGTTTGAGGGGTTGCCTTAGTTTGGAGTCTGCCTTAGTTTGAGCGGTTGCCTTAATTTGAGCAGTTGCCATAGTTTGAGGGGTTGCCTTAGTTTGAGGGGCTGCCTTAGTTTGAGCGGTTGCCTTAGTTTGAGCGGCTGCCTTAAATTGAGGGGTTACCTTAGATTGAAGGGTTGCCTTAGTTGGAGAGTCTGCCTTAGTTTGAGGGGCTGCCTTCGTTTGAGTGGTTGCCTTAGTTTGAGCGATTGCCTTAGTTTAGCGGTTGCCTTTGTTTGAGTTGCTGCCTTAGTTTGAGTGGTTGCCTTAGTTTGAGGGGCTGCCTTAATTTGAGGGGTTGCCTTAGTTTGAAGGGTTGCCTTAGTTTGAGAGTCTGCCTTAGTTTGAGCGGTTGCCTTAGTTTGAGGGGTTGCCTTAGCTTGAGCGGTTGCCTTAGTTTGAGGGGTTGGCTTAGTTTGAGGGGTTACCTTAGTTTGAGGGGTTGCCATAGTATGAGCGGTTGCCTCAGTTTGAGGGGTTGCCTTATTTTGAGCGGTTGCCTTAGTTTGAGGGGATGCCTTAGTCTGAGGGGGATCCTTAGTTGGAGGGGTTGCCTTAGCTTGAGCGGTTGCCTTCGTTTGAGCGGATGCCTTAGTTTGAGGGGCTGCCTTAGTTAGAGGGGTTGCCTTAGTTTCAGTGGTTGCCTTAGTTTGAGGGGCTGCCTTAGTTTGAGCGGTTGCCTTAGTTTGAGCGGTTGCCTTAGTTTGAGGGGTTGCCTTAGTTTGAGCGGTTGCCTGAGTTTGAGGGGTTGCTTTAGTTTGAGAGATTGCCTCAGTTTGAGGGGCTGCCTTAATTTGAGCGGTTGCCTTAGTTTGAGGGGCTGCCTTAATTTGAGGGGTTGCCTTAGTTTGAGCGGTTGCCTTAGTTTGAGGGGTTGCCTTAGTTTGAGAGGTTGCCTGAGTTTGAGGGGTTGCCTTAGTTTGAGTGGTTGCCTTAGTTTGAGGGGCTGCCTTAGTTTGAGCTGTTGCCTTCGTTTGAGGGGTTGCCTTAGTTTGAGGGGTTGCCTTAGTTTGAGGGGTTGTCTTAGTTTGAGCCGTTGCCTGAGTTTGAGGGGTCGCCTTAGTTTGAGCTGTTGCCTTCGTTTGAGGGGTTGCCTTAGTTTGAGGGGCTACCTTAGTTAGAGGGGTTGCCGTAGTTTCAGTGGTTGCCTTAGTTTGAGGGGCTGCCTTAGTTTGAGCGGTTGCCTTAGTTTGAGTGTTAGCCTTAGTTTCAGGGGCTGCCTCAGTTTGAGGGAATGCCTCAGTTTGAGGGGTAGCCTTAGATTGAGGGGTTGCCTTATTTTGTCAGTGTGCTTTACTTTGAGGGGCTGCCTTAGTTTGAGCGATTGCCTTAGTTTAGCGGTTGCCTTTGTTTGAGTTGCTGCCTCAGTTTGAGTGGTTGCCTTAGTTTGAGGGGCGGCCTTAATTTGAGGGGTTGCCTTAGTTTGAGGGGTTGCCTTAGTTTGAGAGTCTGCCTTAGTTTGAGCGGTTGCCTTAGTTTGAGCGATTGCCTTAGTTTGAGCGGTTGCCTTTGATTGAGTTTCTGCCTTAGTTTGAGTGGTTGCCTTATTTTGAGGGGCTGCCTTAATTTGAGGGATTGCCTTAGTTTGAGGGGTTGCCTTAGTTTGAGAGTCTGCCTTAGTTTGAACGGTTGCCTTAGTTTGAGGGGTTGCCTAATCTTGAGCGGTTGCCTTAGTTTGAGGGGTTCCCTTAGTTTGAGGGGTTGCCTTAGTTTGAGTGGTTGCCATAGTTTGAGCGGTTGCCTTAGTTTGAGGGGTTGCCTTATTTTGAGCTATTGCTTTAGTTTGAGGGGATGCCTTAGTTTGAGGGGTCGCCTTAGTTTGAGGGGTTGCCTTGGCTTGAGCGGTTGCCTTCGTTTGAGCGGTTGCCTTAGTTTCAGTGATTGCCTTAGTTTGAGGGGCTGCCTTAGTTTGAGCGGTTGCCTTAGTTTGAGTGGTTGCCTTAGTTTCAGGGGCTGCCTTAGTTTGAGGGGATGTCTCAGGTTGAGGGGTAGCCTTAGATTGAGGGGTTGCCTTAGTTGGCCAGTCTGCCTTAGTTTGAGGGGTTTCCTTAGTTTGAGAGTCCGCCTTATTTTGAGCGGTTGCCTTAATTTGAGCAGTTGCCATAGTTCGAGGGGCTGCCTTAGTTTTAGCGGTTGCCTTAGTTTGAGCGGCTGCCTTAGATTGAGGGGTTACCTTAGATTGAAGGGTTGCCTTAGTTTGAGAGTCTGCCTTAGTTTGAGGGGCTGCCTTAGTTTGAGCGGTTGCCTTAGTTTGAGCAGCTGCCTTAATTTGAGGTGTTGCCTGAGTTTGAGGGGTTGCCTTAGTTTGAGTGGTTGTCTTAGTTTTAGGGGCTGCCTTTGTTTGAGCGGTTGCCTTAGTTTGAGGGGCTGCCTTAATTTGAGGGGTTGCCTTAGGTTGAGCGGTTGCCTTAGTTTGAGGGGCTGCCTTCGTTTGAGTGGTTGCCTTAGTTTGAGCGATTGCCTTAGTTTGAGCGGTTGCCTTTGATTGAGTTGCTGCCTCAGTTTGAGTGGTTGCCTTAGTTTGAGGGGCTGCCTTAATTTGAGGGGTTGCCTTAGTTTGAGGGGTTGCCTTAGTTTGAGAGTCTGCCTTAGTTTGAGCGGTTGCGTTAGTTTGAGGGGTTGCCTTATCTTGAGCGGTTGCCTTAGTTTGAGGGGTTGCCTTAGTTTGAGGGGTTGCCTTAGTTTGAGTGGTTGCCATAGATTGAGCGGTTGCCTTAGTTTGAGGGGCTGCCTTATTTTGAGCTATTGCCTTAGTTTGAGGGGATGCCTTAGTTTGAGGGGTAGCCTTAGTTTGAGGGGTAGCCTCAGCTTGAGCGGTTGCCTTCGTTTGAGCGGATGACTTAATTTGAGGGGCTGCCTTATTTAGAGGGGTTGCCATCGTTTCAGTGGTTGCCTTAGTTTGAGGGGCTGCCTTAGTTTGAGCGGTTGCCTTAGTTTGAGTGGTTGCCTTAGTTTGAGGGTTTGCCTTAGTTTGAGGGGTTGCCTTAGTTTGAGGGGTTGCCATAGTTTAAGCGGTTGCCTTAGTTTGAGGGGTTGCCTTAGTTTGAGAATCTGCCTTAGTTTGAGAGGTTGCCTTAGTTTGAGCGGTTGCCTGAGTTTGAGGGGTTGCCTTAGTTTGAGCGGTTGCCTTTGTTTGAGGGGCTGCCTTAGTTTGAGCGGTTGCCTTCGTTTGAGGGGCAGCCTTAATTTGAGGGGTTGCCTTACTTTGAGCGGTTGCCTTAGTTTGAAGGGTTGCCTTAGTTTGAGCGGTTGCCTGAGTTTGAGGGGTTGCCTCAGTTTGAGCGGTTGCCTTAGTTTTAGGGGCTGCCTTAGTTTGAGCGGATGCCTTAGTTTGAGGGGCTGCCTTAATTTGAGCGGTTGCCTTAGTTTGAGCGGTTGCCTTAGTTTGAGGGGTTCCCTTAGTTTGAGCGGTTGCCTGAGTTTGAGGGGTTGCCTTAGTTTGAGCGGTTGCCTTAGTTTGAGGGGCTGCCTAATTTGATGGGTTGCCTTAGTTTGAGCGGTTGCCTTAGTTTGAGGGGTTGCCTTAGTTTGAGCGGTTGCCTGAGTTAGAGCGGTTGCCTCAGTTTGAGGGGTTGCCTTCGTTTGACGGGCTGCCTTAGTTTGAGCGGTTGCCTGAGTTTGAGGGGCTGCCTTAATTTGAGGGGTTGCGTTAGTTTTAGGGGCTGCCTTAGTTTGAGAGGTTGCCTGAGTTTGAGGGGCTGCCTTAATTTGAGGGGTTGCCTTAGTTTGAGGGTTTGCCTTAGTTTGAGGGGTTGCCATAGTATGAGAGGTTGCCTCAGTTTGAGGGGTTGCCTTATTTTGAGCGGTTGCCTTAGTTTGAGGGGATGCCTTAGTTTGAGGGGTAGCCTTAGTTGGAGGGGTTGCCTTAGCTTGAGCGGTTGCCTTCGTTTGAGCGGATGCCTTAGTTTGAGGGGCTGCCTTAGTTAGAGGGGTTGCCTTAGTTTCATTGGTTGCCTTAGTTTGAGGGGCTGCCTTAGTTTGAGCGGTTGCCTTAGTTTGAGGGGTTGCCTTAGTTTGAGGGGTTGCCATAGTATGAGAGGTTGCCTCAGTTTGAGGGGTTGCCTTATTTTGTGCGGTTGCCTTAGTTTGAGGGGATGCCTTAGTTTGAGGGGTAGCCTTAGTTGGAGGGGTTGCCTTAGCTTGAGCGGTTGCCTTCGTTTGAGCGGCTGCCTTAGTTTGAGGGGCTGCCTTAGTTAGAGCGGTTGCCTTAGTTTCATTGGTTGCCTTAGTTTGAGGGGCTGCCTTAGTTTGAGCGGTTGCCTTAGTTTGAGTGTTTGCCATGGTTTTAGCGGCTGCCTTAGTTTGAGGGAATGCCTCAGTTTGAGGCGTAGCCGTAGTTTGAGGGGTTGCCTTAGTTTGAGGGGCTGCCTTAGTATGAGCGGTTGCCTTAGTTTGAGCGGCTGCCTTAGATTGAGCGGTTGCCTTAGATTGAAGGGTTGCCTTAGTTTGAGAGTCTGCCTTAGTTTGAGGGGTTGCCTTAGTTTGAGCGGTTGCCTGAGTTTGAGGGGTTGCTTTAGTTTGAGAGGTTGCCTCAGTTTGAGGGGCTGCCTTAATTTGAGCGGTTGCCATGGTTTGAGGGGCTGCTTTAATTTGAGGGGTTGCCTTAGTTTGAGCGGTTGCCTTAGTTTGAGGGGTTGCCTTAGTTTGAGCGGTTGCCTGAGTTTGAGGGGTTGCCTTAGTTTGAGTGGTTGCCTTAGTTTGAGGGGCTGCCTTAGTTTGAGCTGTTGCCTTCGTTTGAGGGGTTGCCTTAGTTTGAGGGGTTGCCTTAGTTTGAGCGGTTGCCTTAGTTCGAGGGGCTGCCTTCGTTTGAGTGGTTGCCTTAGTTTGAGCGATTGCCTTAGTTTGAGCGGTTGACTTTGATTGAGTTTCTGCCTTAGTTTGAGTGGTTGCCTTAGTTTGAGGGGCTGCCTTAATTTGAGGGGTTGCCTTAGTTTGAGGGGTTGCCTTAGTTTGAGAGTCTGCCTTAGTTTGAGCGGTTGCCTTAGTTTGAGGGGTTGCCTTATCTTGAGCGGTTGCCTTAGTTTGAGGGGTTGCCTTAGTTTGAGTGGTTGCCAAAGTTTGAGCGGTTGCCTAAGTTTGAGGGGTTGCCTTATTTTGTGCTATTGCTTTAGTTTGAGAGGCTGCCTGAGTTTGAGGGGTAGCCTTAGTTTGAGGGGTTGCCTTAGTTTCAGTGGTTGCCTTAGTTTGAGGGGCTGCCTTAGATTGAGGGGTTGCCTTAGTTGGGCAGTCTGCCTTAGTTTGAGGGGTTGCCTTAGTTTGAGAGTCTGCCTTAGTTTGAGCGGTTGCCTTAATTTGAGCAGTTGCCATAGTTTGAGGGGTTGCCTTTGTTTGAGGGGCTGCCGTAGTTTGAGCGGTTGCCTTAGTTTGAGCGGCTGCCTTAGATTGAGGGGTTACCTTAGATTGAAGGGTTGCCTTAGTTGGAGAGTCTGCCTTAGTTTGAGGGGCTGCCTTAGTTTGAGCGGTTGCCTTAGTTTGAGCGATTGCCTTAATTTGAGGGGTTGCCTTAGTTTGAGCGGTTGCCTTAGTTTGAGTGGTTGCCTTTGTTTGAGCGGTTGCCTGAGTTTGAGGGGTTGCCTTAGTTTGAGTGGTTGTCTTAGTTTGAGGGGTTGCCTTAGTTTGAGGGTTTGCCATAGTTTGAGGGGTTGCCGTGGTTTGAGGGGTTGCCATAGTTTGAGCGGTTGCCTTAGTTTGAGGGGTTGCCTTAGTTTGAGAGTCTGCCTTAGTTTGAGAGGTTGCCTTAGTTTGAGCGGTTGCCTGAGTTTTAGGGGTTGCCTTAGTTTGAGCGGTTGCCTTAGTTTGAGGGGCTGCCTTAGTTTGAGCGGTTGCCTTCGTTTGAGGGGCTGCCTTAATTTGAGGGGTTGCCTTACTTTGAGCGGTTGCCTTAGTTTGACGGGTTGCCTTAGTTTGAGCGGTTGCCTGAGTTTGAGGGGTTGCTTTCGTTTGAGCGGTTGCCTTAGTTTTAGGAGCTGCCTTAGTTTGAGCGGCTGCCTTAGATTGAGGGGTTACCTTAGCTTGAAGGGTTGCCTTAGTTCGAGAGTCTGCCTTAGTTTGAGGGGCTGCTTTAGTTTGAGCGGTTGCCTTAGTTTGAGCAGCTGCCTTAATTTGAGGGGTTGCCTTAGTTTGAGCGGTTGCCTTAGTTTGAGGGGTTGCCTTAGTTTGAGCGGTTGCCTGAGTTTGAGGGGTTTCCTTAGTTTGAGTGGTTGCCTTAGTTTGAGGGGTTGCCTCAGTTTGAGGGTCTGCCATAGTTTGAGGGGTTGCCTTAGTTTGAGGGGTTGCCATAGTTTGAGCGGTTGCCTTAGTTTGAGGGGTTGCCTTAGTTGGAGAGTCTGCCTTAGTTTGAGAGGTTGCCTTAATTTGAGCGGTTGCCTGAGTTTGAGGGGTTGCCTTAGTTTGAGCGGTTGCCTTAGTTTGAGGGGCTGCCTTAGTTTGAGCGGTTGCCTTCGTTTGAGGGGCAGCCTTAATTTGAGGGGTTGCCTTACTTTGAGCGTTTGCCTTAGTTTGAGGGGTTGCCTTAGTTTGAGCGGTTGCCTGAGTTTGAGGGGTTGCCTCAGTTTGAGCGGTTGCCTTAGTTTTAGGGGATGCCTTAGTTTGAGCGGTCGCCTTAGTTTGAGGGGCTGCCTTAATTTTGAGCGGTTGCCTTAGTTTGAGCGGTTGCCTTAGTTTGAGGGGTTCCCTTCGTTTGAGCGGTTGCCTGAGTTTGAGGGGTTGCCTTAGTTTGAGCGGTTGCCTTAGTTTGAGGGGCTGCCTAATTTGATGGGTTGCCTTAGTTTGAGCGGTTGCCTTAGTTTGAGGGGTTGCCTAAGTTTGAGCGGTTGCCTGAGTTAGAGCGGTTGCCTCAGTTTGAGGGGTTGCCTTCGTTTGAGGGGTTGCCTTAGTTTGAGCGGTTGCCTGAGTTTGAGGGGCTGCCTTAATTTGAGGGGTTGCGTTAGTTTGAGGGGCTGCTTAGTTGGAGAGGTTGCCTTAGTTTGAGGGGCTGCCTTAATTTGAGGGGTTGCCTTAGTTTGAGGGTTTGCCTTCGTTTGAGAGTCTGCCTTAGTTTGAGCGGTTGCCTTAGTTTGAGGGGTTGTCTTAGCTTGAGCGGTTGCCTTAGTTTGAGGGGTTGCCTTAGTTTGAGGGGTTGCCATAGTATGAGAGGTTGCCTCAGTTTGAGGGGTTGCCTTATTTTGAGCGGTTGCCTTAGTTTGAGGGGATGCCTTAGTTTGAGGGGTAGCCTTAGTTGGAGGGGTAGCCTTAGCTTGAGCGGTTGCCTTCGTTTGAGCGGATGCCTTAGTTTGAGGGGCTGCCTTAGTTAGAGGGGTTGCCTTAGTTTCATTGGTTGCCTTAGTTTGAGGGGCTGCCTTAGTTTGAGCGGTTGCCTGTGTTTGATTGTTTGCCTTAGTTTCAGGGGCTGCCTTAGTTTGAGGGAATGCCTCAGTTTGAGGCGTAGCCTTAGATTGAGAGGTTGCCTTAGTTTGAGCGGCTGCCTTCGATTGAGAGGGTTGCCTTAGATTGAAGGGTTGTCTTAGTTTGTCAGTCTGCCTTAGTTTGAGGGGTTGCCTTAGTTTGAGAGTCTGCCTTAGTTTGAGCGGTTGCCTCAGTTTGAGCGGTTGCCATAGTTTGAGGGGTTGCCTTAGTTTGAGGGGCTGCCTTAGTTTGAGCGGTTGCCTTAGTTTGAGCGGCTGCCTTCGATTGAGGGGTTGCCTTAGATTGAAGGGTTGCCTTAGTTTGAGAGTCTGCCTTAGTTTGAGGGGTTGCCTTAGTTTGAGCGGTTGCCTGAGTTTGAGGGGTTGCTTTAGTTTGAGAGGTTGCCTCAGTTTGAGGGGCTGCCTTAATTTGAGCGGTTGCCATGGTTTGAGGGGCTGCCTTAATTTGAGGGGTTGCCTTAGTTTGAGCGGTTGCCTTAGTTTGAAGGGTTGCCTTAGTTTGAGCGGTTGCCTGAGTTTGAGGGGTTGCCTTAGTTTGAGTGGTTGCCTTAGTTTGAGGGGCTGCCTTAGTTTGAGCTGTTGCCTTCGTTTGAGGGGTTGCCTTAGTTTGAGGGGTTGCCTTAGTTTGAGCGGTTGCCTTAGTTCGAGGGGCTGCCTTCGTTTGAGGGGTTGCCTTAGTTTGAGGGTTTGCCTTAGTTTGAGAGTCTGCCTTAGTTTGAGCGGTTGCCTTAGTTTGAGGGGTTGTCTTAGCTTGAGCGGTTGCCTTAGTTTGAGGGGTTGCCTTAGTTTGAGGGGTTGCCATAGTATGAGAGGTTGCCTCAGTTTGAGGGGTTGCCTTATTTTGAGCGGTTGCCTTAGTTTGAGGGGATGCCTTAGTTTGAGGGGATGCCTTAGTTGGAGGGGTTGCCTTAGCTTGAGCGGTTGCCTTCGTTTGAGCGGATGCCTTAGTTTGAGGGGCTGCCTCAGTTAGAGCGGTTGCCTTAGTTTCATTGGTTGCCTTAGTTTGAGGGGCTGCCTTAGTTTGAGCGGTTGCCTTAGTTTGATTGTTTGCCTTAGTTTCAGGGGCTGCCTTAGTTTGAGGGAATGCCTCAGTTCGAGGTAGCCTTAGATTGAGAGGTTGCCTTAGTTTGTCAGTCTGCCTTAGTTTGAGTGGTTGCCTTAGTTTGAGAGTCTGCCTTAGTTTGAGCGGTTGCCTTAGTTTGAGCGGTTGCCATAGTTTGAGGGGTTGCCTTAGTTTGAGGGGCTGCCTTAGTTTGAGCGGTTGCCTTAGTTTGAGCGGCTGCCTTATATTGAGGGGTTGCCTTAGATTGAAGGGTTGCCTTAGTTTGAGAGTCTGCCTTAGTTTGAGGGGTTGCCTTAGTTTGAGCGGTTGCCTGAGTTTGAGGGGTTGCTTTAGTTTGAGAGGTTGCCTCAGTTTGAGGGGCTGCCTTAATTTGAGCGGTTGCCATGGTTTGAGGGGCTGCCTTAATTTGAGGGGTTGCCTTAGTTTGAGCGGTTGCCTTAGTTTGAAGGGTTGCCTTAGTTTGAGCGGTTGCCTGAGTTTGAGGGGTTGCCTTAGTTTGAGTGGTTGCCTTAGTTTGAGGGGCTGCCTTAGTTTGAGCTGTTGCCTTCGTTTGAGGGGTTGCCTTAGTTTGAGGGGTTGCCTTAGTTTGAGCGGTTGCCTTTGTTCGAGGGGCTGCCTTCGTTTGAGTGGTTGCCTTAGTTTGAGCGATTGCCTTAGTTTGAGCGGTTGCCTTTGATTGAGTTTCTGCCTTAGTTTGAGTGGTTGCCTTAGTTTGAGGGGCTGCCTTAATTTGAGGGGTTGCCTTAGTTTGAGGGGTTGCCTTAGTTTGAGAGTCTGCCTTAGTTTGAGCGGTTGCCTTAGTTTGAGGGGTTGCCTTATCTTGAACGGTTGCCTTAGTTTGAGGTGTTGCCTTAGTTTGAGGTTTTGCCTTAGTTTGAGTGGTTGCCATAGTTTGAGAGGTTGCCTTAGTTTGAGGGGTTGCCTTAATTTGAGCTATTGCTTTAGTTTGAGGGGATGCCTTAGTTTGAGGGGTAGCCTTAGTTTGAGGGGTTGCCTTAGCTTGAGCGGTTGCCTTCGTTTGAGCGGATGACTTAGTTTGAGGGGCTGCCTTAGTTAGAGGGGTTGCCTTAGTTTCAGTGGTTGCCTTAGTTTGAGCGGTTGCCTTAGTTTGAGTGGTTGCCTTAGTTTCGGGGGCTGCCTTAGTTTGAGGGTATGTCTCAGGTTGAGGGGTAGCCTTAGATTGAGGGGTTGCCTTAGTTGGGCAGTCTGCCTTAGTTTGAGGGGTTGCCTTAGTTTGAGAGTCTGCCTTAGTTTGAGCGGTTGCCTTAATTTGAGCAGTTGCCATAGTTTGAGGGGCTGCCTTAGTTTGAGCGGTTGCCTTAGTTTGAGCGGCTGCCTTAGATTGAGGGGTTACCTTAGATTGAAGGGTTGCCTTAGTTGGAGAGTCTGCCTTAGTTTGAGCGGTTGCCTTACTTTGAGCAGTTGCCATAGTTTGAGGGGTTGCCTTAGTTTGATGGGCTGCCTTAGTTTGAGGGGCTTCCTTAGTTTGAGCGTTTGCCTTAGAGTGAGCAGCTGCCTTAATTTGAGGGGTTGCCTTAGTTTGAGCGGTTGCCTTAGTTTGAGTGGTTGCCTTAGTTTGAGCGGTTGCCTGAGTTTGAGGGGTTGCCTTAGTTTGAGTGGTTGTCTTAGTTTGAGGGGTTGCCTTAGTTTGAGGGTTTGCCATAGTTTGAGGGGTTGCCGTGGTTTGAGGGGTTGCCATAGTTTGAGCGGTTGCCTTAGTTTGAGGCGTTGCCTTAGTTTGAGAGTCTGCCTTAGTTTGAGAGGTTGCCTTAGTTTGAGCGGTTGCCTGAGTTTGAGGGGTTGCCTTACTTTGAGCGGTTGCCTTAGTTTGACGGGTTGCCTTAGTTTGAGCGGTTGCCTGAGTTTGAGGGGTTGCCTTAGTTTGAGCGGTTGCCTTAGTTTTAGGGGCTGCCTTAGTTTGAGCGGTTGCCTTAGTTTCAGGGGTTGCCATAATTTGAGCGGTTGCCTTAGTTTGAGGGGTTGCCTTAGTTTGAGAGTCTGCCTTAGTTTGAGAGGTTGCCTTAGTTTGAGCGGTTGCCTGAGTTTGAGGGGTTGCCTTAGTTTGAGCGGTTGCCTTAGTTTGAGGGGCTGCCTTCGTTTGAGCGGTTGCCTTAGTTTGAGGGGCTGCCTTAATTTGAGGGGTTGCCTTACTTTGAGCGGTTGCCTTAGTTTGACGGGTTGCCTTAGTTTGAGCGGTTGCCTGAGTTTGAGGGGTTGCCTTAGTTTGAGCGGTTGCCTTAGTTTTAGGGGCTGCCTTAGTTTGAGCGGTTGCCTTAGTTTGAGGGGCTGCCTTAATTTGAGGGGTTCCCTTAGTTTGCGCGGTTGCCTGAGTTTGAGGGGTTGCCTTAGTTTGAGCGGTTGCCTTAGTTTGAGGGGCTGCCTTAGTTTGAGGGGCTTCCTTAGTTTGAGCGTTTGCCTTAGAGTGAGCAGCTGCCTTAATTTGAGGGGTTGCCTTAGTTTGAGCGGTTGCCTTAGTTTGAGTGGTTGCCTTAGTTTGAGCGGTTGCCTGAGTTTGAGGGGTTGCCTTAGTTTGAGTGGTTGTCTTAGTTTGAGGGGTTGCCTTAGTTTGAGGGTTTGCCATAGTTTGAGGGGTTGCCGTGGTTTGAGGGGTTGCCATAGTTTGAGCGGTTGCCTTAGTTTGAGGCGTTGCCTTAGTTTGAGAGTCTGCCTTAGTTTGAGAGGTTGCCTTAGTTTGAGCGGTTGCCTGAGTTTGAGGGGTTGCCTTACTTTGAGCGGTTGCCTTAGTTTGAGGGGCTGCCTTAGTTTGAGCGGTTGCCTTCGTTTGAGGGGCTGCCTTAATTTGAGGGGTTGCCTTACTTTGAGCGGTTGCCTTAGTTTGACGGGTTGTCTTAGTTTGAGCGGTTGCCTGAGTTTGAGGGGTTGCCTTAGTTTGAGCGGTTGTCTTAGTTTTAGGGGCTGCCTTAGTTTGAGCGGTTGCCTTAGTTTGAGGGGCTACCTTAATTTGAAGGGTTGCCATAGTTTGAGGGGTTGCCTTAGTTTGAGGGGTTGCCATAGTTTGAGCGGTTGCCTTAGTTTGAGGGGTTGCCTTAGTTTGAGAGTCTGCCTTAGTTTGAGAGGTTGCCTTAGTTTGAGCGGTTGCCTGAGTTTGAGGGGTTGCCTTAGTTTGAGCGGTTGCCTTAGTTTGAGGGGCTGCCTTCGTTTGAGCGGTTGCCTTCGTTTGAGGGGCTGCCTTAATTTGAGGGGTTGCCTTACTTTGAGGGGTTGCCTTAGTTTGACGGGTTGCCTTAGTTTGAGCGGTTGCCTGAGTTTGAGGGGTTGCCTTAGTTTGAGCGGTTGCCTTTGTTTGAGGGGCTGCCTTAATTTGAGTGGTTGCCTTAGTTTGAGCGGTTGCCTTAGTTTGAGGGGTTCCCTTAGTTTGAGCGGTTGCCAGAGTTTGAGGGGTTGCCTTAGTTTGAGCGGTTGCCTTAGTTTGAGGGGCTGCCTTAATTTGATGGGTTGCCTTAGTTTGAGCGGTTGCCTTAGTTTGAGGGGTTGCCTTAGTTTGAGCTGTTGCCTGAGTTAGAGCGCTTGCCTCAGTTTGAGGGGTTGCCTTAGTTTGAGCGGTTGCCTTAGTTTGAGGGGCTGCCTTAATTTGAGGGGTTGCGTTAGTTTGAGGGGCTGCCTTAGTTTGAGCGGTTGCCTTAGTTTGAGGGGCTGCCTTAATTTGAGGGGTTGCCTTAGTTTGAGGGTTTGCCTTAGTTTGAGAGTCTGCCTTAGTTTGAGCGGTTGCTTTAGTTTGAGGGGTTGCCTTAGCTTGTGCGGTTGCCTTAGTTTGAGCGATTGCCTTAGTTTGAGCGGATGCCTTAGTTTGAGGGGTTGCCATAGTTTGAGCAGTTGCCTTAGTTTGAAGGGCTGCCTTAGTTTGAGCTGTTGCCTTCGTTTGAGGGGTTGCCTTAGTTTGAGGGGTTGCCTTAGTTTAAGCGGTTGCCTTAGTTTGAGGGGCTGCCTTCGTTTGAGTGGTTGCCTTAGTTTGAGCGATTGCCTTAGTTTAGCGGTTGCCTTTGTTTGAGTTGCTGCCTTAGTTTGAGTGGTTGCCTTAGTCTGAGTGGCTGCCTTAATTTGAGGGTTTGCCTTAGTTTGAGGGGTTGCCTTAGTTAGAGGGGTTGCCGTAGGTTCAGTGGTTGCCTTAGGTTGAGGGGCTGCCTTAGTTTGAGCGGTTGCCTTAGTTTGAGTGTTAGCCTTAGTTTCAGGGGCTGCCTTCGTTTGACGGAATGCCTCAGTTTGAGGGGTAGCCTTAGATTGAGGGGTTGCCTTATTTTGTCAGTCTGCTTTAGTTTGAGGGGCTGCCTTAGTTTGAGCGGTTGCCTTAGTTTGAGAGGCTGCCTGAATTTGAGGGGTTGCGTTAGTTTGAGGGGCTGCCTTAGTTTGAGAGGTTGCCTTAGTTTGAGGGGCTGCCTTAATTTGAGGGGTTGCATTAGTTTGAGGGTTTGCCTTAGTTTGAGAGTCTGCCTTAGTTTGAGCGGTTGCCTTAGTTTGAGGGGTTGCCTTAGCTTGTGCGATTGCCATAGTTTGAGCGATTGCCTTAGTTTGAGGGGTTGCCTTAGTTTGAGGGGTTGCCATAGTTTGAGCGGTTGCCTTAGTTTGAGGGGCTGCCTTCGTTTGAGCTGTTGACTTCGTTTGAGGGGTTGCCTTAGTTTGAGGGGTTGCCTTAGTTTGAGCGGTTGCCTTAATTTAGGGGCTGCCGTCGTTTGAGTGGTTGCCTTAGTTTGAGCGATTGCCTTAGTTTAGCGGTTGCCTTTGTTGAGTTGCTGCCTTAGTTTGAGTGGTTGCCTTAGTTTGAGGGGCTGCCTTAGTTTGAGAGTCTGCCTTAGTTTGAGCGGTTGCCTTAGTTTGAGCGGTTGCCTTAGTTTGAGGGGTTGCCTTAGCTTGAGCGGTTGCCTTAGTTTGAGGGGTCGCCTTAGTTTGAGGGGTTACCTTAGTTTGAGGGGTTGCCATAGTATGAGCGGTTGCCTCAGTTTGAGGGGTTGCCTTATTTTGAGCGGTTGCCTTAGTTTGAGGGGATGCCTTAGTCTGAGGGGGATCCTTAGTTGGAGGGGTTGCCTTAGCTTGAGCGGTTGCCTTAGTTTGAGGGGCTGCCTTCGTTTGAGTGGTTGCCTTAGTTTGAGCGATTGCCTTAGTTTGAGTGTTAGCCTTAGTTTCAGGGGCTGCCTTAGTTTGAGGGAATGCCTCAGTTTGAGGGGTAGCATTAGATTGAGGGGTTGCCTTAGTTTGTCAGTCTGCCTTAGTTTGAGGGGTTGCCTTAGTTTGAGAGTCTGCCTTAATTTGAGCTGTTGCCTGAGTTTGAGCGGTTGCCATAGTTTGAGGGGTTGCCTTAGTTTGAGGGGCTGCCTTAGTTTGAGCGGTTGCCTTAGTTTGAGCGGCTGCCTTAGTTTGAGGGGTTGCCTTAGTTTGAGAGGTTGCCTCAGTTTGAGTGGCTGCCTTAATTTGAGCGGTTGCCTTAGTTTGAGGGGCTGCCTTAATTTGAGGGTTTGCCTTAGATTGAGCGGTTGCCTGAGTTTGAGGGGCAGCCTTAATTTGAGTGGTTGCCTTAGTTTGAGCAGTTGCCTTAGTTTGAGGGGTTCCCTTAGTTTGAGCGGTTGCCAGAGTTTGAGGGGTTGCCTTAGTTTGAGCGGTTGCCTTAGTTTGAGGGGTTGCCTTAGTTTGAGCGGTTGCCTGAGTTAGAGCGGTTGCCTCAGTTTGAGGGGTTGCCTTAGTTTGAGCGGTTGCCTTAGTTTGAGGGGCTGCCTTAATTTGAGGGGTTGCGTTAGTTTGAGGGGCTGCCTTAGTTTGAGCGGTTGCCTTAGTTTGAGGGGCTGCCTTAATTTGAGGGGTTGCCTTAGTTTGAGGGTTTGCCTTAGTTTGAGAGTCTGCCTTAGTTTGAGCGGTTGCTTTAGTTTGAGGGGTTGCCTTAGCTTGTGCGGTTGCCTTAGTTTGAGCGATTGCCTTAGTTTGAGGGGTTGCCTTAGTTTGAGGCGTTGCCATAGTTTGAGCAGTTGCCTTAGTTTGAGGCGCTGCCTTAGTTTGAGCTGTTGCCTTCGTTTGAGGGGTTGCCTGAGTTTGAGGGGATGCCTTAGTTTGAGCGGTTGCCTTAGTTTGAGGGGTTGCCTTAGTTTGAGAGATTGCCTCAGTTTGAGGGGCTGCCTTAATTTGAGCGGTTGCCTTAGTTTGAGGGGCTGCCTTAATTTGAGGGTTTGCCTTAGATTGAGCGGTTGCCTTAATTTGAGGGGTTGCCTTAGTTTGAGCGGTTGCCTGAGTTTGAGGGGTTGCCTTAGTTTGAGTGGTTGCCTTTGTTTGAGGGGTTGCCTTAGTTTGAGGGTTTGCCATCGTTTGAGGGGTTGCCTTAGTTTGAGGGGTTGCCATAGTTCGAGCGGTTGCCTTAGTTTGAGGGGTTGCCTTAGTTTGAGAGTCTGCCTTAGTTTGAGCGGTTGCCTTAATTTGAGCAGTTGCCATAGTTTGAGGGGTTGCCTTAGTTTGAGGGGCTGCCTTAGTTTGAGCGGTTGCCTTAGTTTGAGCGGCTGCCTTAGATTGAGGGGTTACCTTAGATTGAAGGGTTGCCTTAGTTGGAGAGTCTGCCTTAGTTTGAGGGGCTGCCTTAGTTTGAGCGGTTGCCTTCGAGTGAGCAGCTGCCTTAATTTGAGGGGTTGCCTTAGTTTGAGCGGTTGCCTTAGTTTGAGTGGTTGCCTTAGTTTGAGCGGTTGACTGAGTTTGAGGGGTTCCCTTAGTTTGAGTGGTTGTCTTAGTTTGAGGGGTTGCCTTAGTTTGAGGGTTTGCCATAGTTTGAGGGGTTGCCGTGGTTTGAGGGGTTGCCATAGTTTGAGCGGTTGCCTTAGTTTGAGGGGTTGCCTAGGTTTGAGAGTCTGCCTTAGTTTGAGAGGTTGCCTTAGTTTGAGCGGTTGCCTGAGTTTGAGGGGCTGCCTTAGTTTGAGCGGTTGCCTTCGTTTGAGGGGCTGCCTTAATTTGAGGGGTTGCCTTACTTTGAGCGGTTGCCTTAGTTTGACGGGTTGTCTTAGTTTGAGCGGTTGCCTGAGTTTGAGGGGTTGCCTTAGTTTTAGGGGCTGCCTTAGTTTGAGCGGTTGCCTTAGTTTGAGGGGCTACCTTAATTTGAGGGGTTGCCATAGTTTGAGGGGTTACCTTAGTTTGAGGGGTTGCCATAGTTTGAGCGGTTGCCTTAGTTTGAGGGGTTGCCTTAGTTTGAGAGTCTGCCTTAGTTTGAGAGGTTGCCTTAGTTTGAGCGGTTGCCTGAGTTTGAGGGGTTGCCTTAGTTTGAGCGGTTGCCTTAGTTTGAGGGGCTGCCTTCGTTTGAGCGGTTGCCTTCGTTTGAGGGGCTGCCTTAATTTGAGGGGTTGCCTTACTTTGAGCGGTTGCCTTAGTTTGACGGGTTGCCTTAGTTTGAGCGGTTGCCTGAGTTTGAGGGGTTGCCTTAGTTTGAGGGTTGCCTTAGTTTTAGGGGCTGCCTTAGTTTGAGCGGTTGCCTTTGTTTGAGGGGCTGCCTTAATTTGAGTGGTTGCCTTAGTTTGAGCGGTTGCCTTAGTTTGAGGGGTTCCCTTAGTTTGAGCGGTTGCCAGAGTTTGAGGGGTTGCCTTAGTTTGAGTGGTTGCCTTTGTTTGAGGGGTTGCCTTAGTTTGAGGTTTTGCCATCGTTTGAGGGGTTGCCTTAGTTTGAGGGGTTGCCTTAGTTTGAGCGGTTGCCTTAGTTTGAGGGGCTGCCTTCGTTTGAGCGGTTGCCTTCGTTTGAGGGGCTGCCTTAATTTGAGGGGTTGCCTTACTTTGAGCGGTTGCCTTAGTTTGACGGGTTGCCTTAGTTTGAGCGGTTGCCTGAGTTTGAGGGGTTGCCTTAGTTTGAGGGTTGCCTTAGTTTTAGGGGCTGCCTTAGTTTGAGCGGTTGCCTTTGTTTGAGGGGCTGCCTTAATTTGAGTGGTTGCCTTAGTTTGAGCGGTTGCCTTAGTTTGAGGGGTTCCCTTAGTTTGAGCGGTTGCCAGAGTTTGAGGGGTTGCCTTAGTTTGAGTGGTTGCCTTTGTTTGAGGGGTTGCCTTAGTTTGAGGTTTTGCCATCGTTTGAGGGGTTGCCTTAGTTTGAGGGGTTGCCATAGTTCGAGCGGTTGCCTTAGTTTGAGGGGTTGCCTTAGTTTGAGAGTCTGCCTTAGTTTGAGCGGTTGCCTTAATTTGAGCAGTTGCCATAGTTTGAGGGGTTGCCTTAGTTTGAGGGGCTGCCTTAGTTTGAGCGGTTGCCTTAGTTTGAGCGGCTGCCTTAGATTGAGGGGTTACCTTAGATTGAAGGGTTGCCTTAGTTGGGGAGTCTGCCATAGTTTGAGGGGCTGCCTTAGTTTGAGCGGTTGCCTTAGAGTGAGCAGCTGCCTTAATTTGAGGGGTTGCCTTAGTTTGAGCGGTTGCCTTAGTTTGAGTGGTTGCCTTAGTTTGAGCGGTTGCCTGAGTTTGAGGGGTTGCCTTAGTTTGAGTGGTTGTCTTAGTTTGAGGGGTTGCCTTAGTTTGAGGGTTTGCCATAGTTTGAGGGGTTGCCGTGTTTTGAGGGGTTGCCATAGTTTGAGCGGTTGCCTGAGTTTGAGGGGTTGCCTTAGTTTGAGAGTCTGCCTTAGTTTGAGAGGTTGCCTTAGTTTGAGCGGTTGCCTGAGTTTGAGTGGTTGCCTTAGTTCGAGCGGTTGCCTTAGTTTCAGGGGCTGCCTTAGTTTGAGCGGTTGCCTTCGTTTGAGGGGCTGCCTTAATTTGAGGGGTTGCCTTACTTTGAGCGGTTGCCTTAGTTTGACGGGTTGTCTTAGTTTGAGCGGTTGCCTGAGTTTGAGGGGTTGCCTTAGTTTGAGCGGTTGCCTTAGTTTTAGGGGCTGCCTTAGTTTGAGCGGTTGCCTTAGTTTGAGGGGCTACCTTAATTTGAAGGGTTGCCATAGTTTGAGGGGTTGCCTTAGTTTGAGGGGTTGCCATAGTTTGAGCGGTTGCCTTAGTTTGAGGGGTTGCCTTAGTTTGAGAGTCTGCCTTCGTTTGAGAGGTTGCCTTAGTTTGAGCGGTTGCCTTAGTTTGAGGGGCTGCCTTCGTTTGAGCGGTTGCCTTCGTTTGAGGGGCTGCCTTAATTTGACGGGTTGCCTTACTTTGAGGGGTTGCCTTAGTTTGACGGGTTGCCTTAGTTTGAGCGGTTGCCTGAGTTTGAGGGGTTGCCTTAGTTTGAGCGGTTGCCTTTGTTTGAGGGGCTGCCTTAATTTTAGTGGTTGCCTTAGTTTGAGCGGTTGCCTTAGTTTGAGGGGTTCCCTTAGTTTGAGCGGTTGCCAGAGTTTGAGGGGTTGCCTTAGTTTGAGCGGTTGCCTTAGTTTGAGGGGCTGCCTTAATTTGATGGGTTGCCTTAGTTTGAGCGGTTGCCTTAGTTTGAGGGGTTGCCTTAGTTTGAGCTGTTGCCTGAGTTAGAGCGCTTGCCTCAGTTTGAGGGGTTGCCTTAGTTTGAGCGGTTGCCTTAGTTTGAGGGGCTGCCTTAATTTGAGGGGTTGCGTTAGTTTGAGGGGCTGCCTTAGTTAGAGCGGATGCCTTAGTTTGAGGGGCTGCCTTAATTTGAGGGTTTGCCTTAGTTTGAGGGTTTGCCTTAGTTTGAGAGTCTGCCTTAGTTTGAGCGGTTGCTTTAGTTTGAGGGGTTGCCTTAGCTTGTGCGGTTGCCTTAGTTTGAGCGATTGCCTTAGTTTGAGCGGATGCCTTAGTTTGAGGGGTTGCCATAGTTTGAGCAGTTGCCTTAGTTTGAAGGGCTGCCTTAGTTTGAGCTGTTGCCTTCGTTTGAGGGGTTGCCTTAGTTTGAGAGGTTGCCTAAGTTTGAGCGGTTGCCTGAGTTTGAGGGGTTGCCTTAGTTTGAGCGGTTGCCTTAGTTTGAGGGGCTGCCTTCGTTTGAGCGGTTGCCTTCGTTTGAGGGGCTGCCTTAATTTGAGGGGTTGCCTTACTTTGAGCGGTTGCCTTAGTTTGACGGGTTGCCTTAGTTTGAGCGGTTGCCTGAGTTTGAGGGGTTGCCTTAGTTTGAGGGTTGCCTTAGTTTTAGGGGCTGCCTTAGTTTGAGCGGTTGCCTTTGTTTGAGGGGCTGCCTTAATTTGAGTGGTTGCCTTAGTTTGAGCGGTTGCCTTAGTTTGAGGGGTTCCCTTAGTTTGAGCGGTTGCCAGAGTTTGAGGGGTTGCCTTAGTTTGAGTGGTTGCCTTTGTTTGAGGGGTTGCCTTAGTTTGAGGTTTTGCCATCGTTTGAGGGGTTGCCTTAGTTTGAGGGGTTGCCATAGTTCGAGCGGTTGCCTTAGTTTGAGGGGTTGCCTTAGTTTGAGAGTCTGCCTTAGTTTGAGCGGTTGCCTTAATTTGAGCAGTTGCCATAGTTTGAGGGGTTGCCTTAGTTTGAGGGGCTGCCTTAGTTTGAGCGGTTGCCTTAGTTTGAGCGGCTGCCTTAGATTGAGGGGTTACCTTAGATTGAAGGGTTGCCTTAGTTGGGGAGTCTGCCATAGTTTGAGGGGCTGCCTTAGTTTGAGCGGTTGCCTTAGAGTGAGCAGCTGCCTTAATTTGAGGGGTTGCCTTAGTTTGAGCGGTTGCCTTAGTTTGAGTGGTTGCCTTAGTTTGAGCGGTTGCCTGAGTTTGAGGGGTTGCCTTAGTTTGAGTGGTTGTCTTAGTTTGAGGGGTTGCCTTAGTTTGAGGGTTTGCCATAGTTTGAGGGGTTGCCGTGTTTTGAGGGGTTGCCATAGTTTGAGCGGTTGCCTGAGTTTGAGGGGTTGCCTTAGTTTGAGAGTCTGCCTTAGTTTGAGAGGTTGCCTTAGTTTGAGCGGTTGCCTGAGTTTGAGTGGTTGCCTAAGTTCGAGCGGTTGCCTTAGTTTGAGGGGCTGCCTTAGTTTGAGCGGTTGCCTTCGTTTGAGGGGCTGCCTTAATTTGAGGGGTTGCCTTACTTTGAGCGGTTGCCTTAGTTTGACGGGTTGTCTTAGTTTGAGCGGTTGCCTGAGTTTGAGGGGTTGCCTTAGTTTGAGCGGTTGCCTTAGTTTTAGGGGCTGCCTTAGTTTGAGCGGTTGCCTTAGTTTGAGGGGCTACCTTAATTTGAAGGGTTGCCATAGTTTGAGGGGTTGCCTTAGTTTGAGGGGTTGCCATAGTTTGAGCGGTTGCCTTAGTTTGAGGGGTTGCCTTAGTTTGAGAGTCTGCCTTAGTTTGAGAGGTTGCCTTAGTTTGAGCGGTTGCCTGAGTTTGAGGGGTTGCCTTAGTTTGAGCGGTTGCCTTAGTTTGAGGGGCTGCCTTCGTTTGAGCGGTTGCCTTCGTTTGAGGGGCTGCCTTAATTTGAGGGGTTGCCTTACTTTGAGGGGTTGCCTTAGTTTGACGGGTTGCCTTAGTTTGAGCGGTTGCCTGAGTTTGAGGGGTTGCCTTAGTTTGAGCGGTTGCCTTTGTTTGAGGGGCTGCCTTAATTTGAGTGGTTGCCTTAGTTTGAGCGGTTGCCTTAGTTTGAGGGGTTCCCTTAGTTTGAGCGGTTGCCAGAGTTTGAGGGGTTGCCTTAGTTTGAGCGGTTGCCTTAGTTTGAGGGGCTGCCTTAATTTGATGGGTTGCCTTAGTTTGAGCGATTGCCTTAGTTTGAGGGGTTGCCTTAGTTTGAGCTGTTGCCTGAGTTAGAGCGCTTGCCTCAGTTTGAGGGGTTGCCTTAGTTTGAGCGGTTGCCTTAGTTTGAGGGGCTGCCTTAATTTGAGGGGTTGCGTTAGTTTGAGGGGCTGCCTTAGTTTGAGCGGTTGCCTTAGTTTGAGGGGCTGCCTTAATTTGAGGGGTTGCCTTAGTTTGAGGGTTTGCCTTAGTTTGAGAGTCTGCCTTAGTTTGAGCGGTTGCTTTAGTTTGAGGGGTTGCCTTAGCTTGTGCGGTTGCCTTAGTTTGAGCGATTGCCTTAGTTTGAGCGGATGCCTTAGTTTGAGGGGTTGCCATAGTTTGAGCAGTTGCCTTAGTTTGAAGGGCTGCCTTAATTTGAGCTGTTGCCTTCGTTTGAGGGGTTGCCTTAGTTTGAGGGGTTGCCTTAGTTTAAGCGGTTGCCTTAGTTTGAGGGGCTGCCTTCGTTTGAGTGGTTGCCTTAGTTTGAGCGATTGCCTTAGTTTAGCGGTTGCCTTTGTTTGAGTTGCTGCCTTAGTTTGAGTGGTTGCCTTAGTCTGAGTGGCTGCCTTAATTTGAGGGGTTGCCTTAGTTTGAGGGGTTGCCTTAGTTAGAGGGGTTGCCGTAGGTTCAGTGGTTGCCTTAGGTTGAGGGGCTGCCTTAGTTTGAGCGGTTGCCTTAGTTTGAGTGTTAGCCTTAGTTTCAGGGGCTGCCTTCGTTTGACGGAATGCCTCAGTTTGAGGGGTAGCCTTAGATTGAGGGGTTGCCTTATTTTGTCAGTCTGCTTTAGTTTGAGGGGCTGCCTTAGTTTGAGCGGTTGCCTTAGTTTGAGAGGCTGCCTGAATTTGAGGGGTTGCGTTAGTTTGAGGGGCTGCCTTAGTTTGAGAGGTTGCCTTAGTTTGAGGGGCTGCCTTAATTTGAGGGGTTGCATTAGTTTGAGGGTTTGCCTTAGTTTGAGAGTCTGCCTTAGTTTGAGCGGTTGCCTTAGTTTGAGGGGTTGCCTTAGCTTGTGCGATTGCCATAGTTTGAGCGATTGCCTTAGTTTGAGGGGTTGCCTTAGTTTGAGGGGTTGCCATAGTTTGAGCGGTTGCCTTAGTTTGAGGGGCTGCCTTCGTTTGAGCTGTTGACTTCGTTTGAGGGGTTGCCTTTGTTTGAGGGGTTGCCTTAGTTTGAGCGGTTGCCTTAATTTGGGGGCTGCCGTCGTTTGAGTGGTTGCCTTAGTTTGAGCGATTACCTTAGTTTAGCGGTTGCCTTTGTTGAGTTGCTGCCTTAGTTTGAGTGGTTGCCTTAGTTTGAGGGGCTGCCTTAGTTTGAGAGTCTGCCTTAGTTTGAGCGGTTGCCTTAGTTTGAGGGGTTGCCTTAGTTTGAGAGTCTGCCTTAGTTTGAGCGGTTGCCTTAGTTTGAGGGGTTGCCTTAGCTTGAGCGGTTGCCTTAGTTTGAGGGGTCGCCTTAGTTTGAGGGGTTACCTTAGTTTGAGGGGTTGCCATAGTATGAGCGGTTGCCTCAGTTTGAGGGGTTGCCTTATTTTGAGCGGTTGCCTTAGTTTGAGGGGATGCCTTAGTCTGAGGGGGATCCTTAGTTGGAGGGGTTGCCTTAGCTTGAGCGGTTGCCTTCGTTTGAGCGGATGCCTTAGTTTGAGGGGCTGCCTTAGTTAGAGGGGTTGCCTTAGTTTCAGTGGTTGCCTTAGTTTGAGGGGCTGCCTTAGTTTGAGCGGTTGCCTTAGTTTGAGTGTTAGCCTTAGTTTCAGGGGCTGCCTTAGTTTGAGGGGTTGCCTTAGTTTGAGAGTCTGCCTTAATTTGAGCTGTTGCCTGAGTTTGAGCGGTTGCCATAGTTTGAGGGGTTGCCTTAGTTTGAGGGGCTGCCTTAGTTTGAGCGGTTGCCTTAGTTTGAGCGGCTGCCTTAGTTTGAGGGGTTGCCTTAGTTTGAGAGGTTGCCTCAGTTTGAGTGGCTGCCTTAATTTGAGCGGTTGCCTTAGTTTGAGGGGCTGCCTTAATTTGAGGGTTTGCCTTAGATTGAGCGGTTGCCTTAGTTTGAGGGGTTGCCTTAGTTTGAGCGGTTGCCTAAGTTTGAGGGGTTGCCTTAGTTTGAGTGGTTGCCTTTGTTTGAGGGGTTGCCTTAGTTTGAGGGTTTGCCATCGTTTGAGGGGTTGCCTTAGTTTGAGGGGTTGCCATAGTTTGAGCGGTTGCCTTAGTTTGACGGGTTGCCTTAGTTTGAGCGGTTGCCTCAGTTTGAGGGGTTGCCTTAGTTTGAGCGGTTGCCTTAGATGAGGGGCTGCCTTAGTTTGAGCGGTTGCCTTAGTTTGAGGGGCTGCCTTAATTTGAGGGGTTGCCTTAGTTTGAGCGGCTGCCTTAGTTTGAGGGGTTGCCTTAGTTTGAGAGTCTGCCTTAGTTTGAGGGGTTGCCTTAGTTTGAGCAGTTGCCTGAGTTTGAAGGGCTGCCTTAGTTTGAGCTGTTGCCTTCGTTTGAGGGGTTGCCTTAGTTTGAGAGGTTGCCTTAGTTTGAGCGGTTGCCTGAGTTTGAGGGGTTGCCTTAGTTTGAGCGGTTTCCTTAGTTTGAGGGGCTGCCTTCGTTTGAGCGGTTGCCTTCGTTTGAGGGGCTGCCTTAATTTGAGGGGTTGCCTTACTTTGAGCGGTTGCCTTAGTTTGACGGGTTGCCTTAGTTTGAGCGGTTGCCTGAGTTTGAGGGGTTGCCTTAGTTTGAGGGTTGCCTTAGTTTTAGGGGCTGCCTTAGTTTGAGCGGTTGCCTTTGTTTGAGGGGCTGCCTTAATTTGAGTGGTTGCCTTAGTTTGAGCGGTTGCCTTAGTTTGAGGGGTTCCCTTAGTTTGAGCGGTTGCCAGAGTTTGAGGGGTTGCCTTAGTTTGAGTGGTTGCCTTTGTTTGAGGGGTTGCCTTAGTTTGAGGTTTTGCCATCGTTTGAGGGGTTGCCTTAGTTTGAGGGGTTGCCATAGTTCGAGCGGTTGCCTTAGTTTGAGGGGTTGCCTTAGTTTGAGAGTCTGCCTTAGTTTGAGCGGTTGCCTTAATTTGAGCAGTTGCCATAGTTTGAGGGGTTGCCTTAGTTTGAGGGGCTGCCTTAGTTTGAGCGGTTGCCTTAGTTTGAGCGGCTGCCTTAGATTGAGGGGTTACCTTAGATTGAAGGGTTGCCTTAGTTGGGGAGTCTGCCATAGTTTGAGGGGCTGCCTTAGTTTGAGCGGTTGCCTTAGAGTGAGCAGCTGCCTTAATTTGAGGGGTTGCCTTAGTTTGAGCGGTTGCCTTAGTTTGAGTGGTTGCCTTAGTTTGAGCGGTTGCCTGAGTTTGAGGGGTTGCCTTAGTTTGAGTGGTTGTCTTAGTTTGAGGGGTTGCCTTAGTTTGAGGGTTTGCCATAGTTTGAGGGGTTGCCGTGTTTTGAGGGGTTGCCATAGTTTGAGCGGTTGCCTGAGTTTGAGGGGTTGCCTTAGTTTGAGAGTCTGCCTTAGTTTGAGAGGTTGCCTTAGTTTGAGCGGTTGCCTGAGTTTGAGTGGTTGCCTAAGTTCGAGCGGTTGCCTTAGTTTGAGGGGCTGCCTTAGTTTGAGCGGTTGCCTTCGTTTGAGGGGCTGCCTTAATTTGAGGGGTTGCCTTACTTTGAGCGGTTGCCTTAGTTTGACGGGTTGTCTTAGTTTGAGCGGTTGCCTGAGTTTGAGGGGTTGCCTTAGTTTGAGCGGTTGCCTTAGTTTTAGGGGCTGCCTTAGTTTGAGCGGTTGCCTTAGTTTGAGGGGCTACCTTAATTTGAAGGGTTGCCATAGTTTGAGGGGTTGCCTTAGTTTGAGGGGTTGCCATAGTTTGAGCGGTTGCCTTAGTTTGAGGGGTTGCCTTAGTTTGAGAGTCTGCCTTAGTTTGAGAGGTTGCCTTAGTTTGAGCGGTTGCCTGAGTTTGAGGGGTTGCCTTAGTTTGAGCGGTTGCCTTAGTTTGAGGGGCTGCCTTCGTTTGAGCGGTTGCCTTCGTTTGAGGGGCTGCCTTAATTTGAGGGGTTGCCTTACTTTGAGGGGTTGCCTTAGTTTGACGGGTTGCCTTAGTTTGAGCGGTTGCCTTACTTTGAGGGGTTGCCTTAGTTTGACGGGTTGCCTTAGTTTGAGCGGTTGCCTTTGTTTGAGGGGCTGCCTTAATTTGAGTGGTTGCCTTAGTTTGAGCGGTTGCCTTAGTTTGAGGGGTTCCCTTAGTTTGAGCGGTTGCCAGAGTTTGAGGGGTTGCCTTAGTTTGAGCGGTTGCCTTAGTTTGAGGGGCTGCCTTAATTTGATGGGTTGCCTTAGTTTGAGCGATTGCCTTAGTTTGAGGGGTTGCCTTAGTTTGAGCTGTTGCCTGAGTTAGAGCGCTTGCCTCAGTTTGAGGGGTTGCCTTAGTTTGAGCGGTTGCCTTAGTTTGAGGGGCTGCCTTAATTTGAGGGGTTGCGTTAGTTTGAGGGGCTGCCTTAGTTTGAGCGGTTGCCTTAGTTTGAGGGGCTGCCTTAATTTGAGGGGTTGCCTTAGTTTGAGGGTTTGCCTTAGTTTGAGAGTCTGCCTTAGTTTGAGCGGTTGCTTTAGTTTGAGGGGTTGCCTTAGCTTGTGCGGTTGCCTTAGTTTGAGCGATTGCCTTAGTTTGAGCGGATGCCTTAGTTTGAGGGGTTGCCATAGTTTGAGCAGTTGCCTTAGTTTGAAGGGCTGCCTTAATTTGAGCTGTTGCCTTCGTTTGAGGGGTTGCCTTAGTTTGAGGGGTTGCCTTAGTTTAAGCGGTTGCCTTAGTTTGAGGGGCTGCCTTCGTTTGAGTGGTTGCCTTAGTTTGAGCGATTGCCTTAGTTTAGCGGTTGCCTTTGTTTGAGTTGCTGCCTTAGTTTGAGTGGTTGCCTTAGTCTGAGTGGCTGCCTTAATTTGAGGGGTTGCCTTAGTTTGAGGGGTTGCCTTAGTTAGAGGGGTTGCCGTAGGTTCAGTGGTTGCCTTATGTTGAGGGGCTGCCTTAGTTTGAGCGGTTGCCTTAGTTTGAGTGTTAGCCTTAGTTTCAGGGGCTGCCTTCGTTTGACGGAATGCCTCAGTTTGAGGGGTAGCCTTAGATTGAGGGGTTGCCTTATTTTGTCAGTCTGCTTTAGTTTGAGGGGCTGCCTTAGTTTGAGCGGTTGCCTTAGTTTGAGAGGCTGCCTGAATTTGAGGGGTTGCGTTAGTTTGAGGGGCTGCCTTAGTTTGAGAGGTTGCCTTAGTTTGAGGGGCTGCCTTAATTTGAGGGGTTGCATTAGTTTGAGGGTTTGCCTTAGTTTGAGAGTCTGCCTTAGTTTGAGCGGTTGCCTTAGTTTGAGGGGTTGCCTTAGCTTGTGCGATTGCCATAGTTTGAGCGATTGCCTTAGTTTGAGGGGTTGCCTTAGCTTGAGGGGTTGCCATAGTTTGAGCGGTTGCCTTAGTTTGAGGGGCTGCCTTCGTTTGAGCTGTTGACTTCGTTTGAGGGGTTGCCTTTGTTTGAGGGGTTGCCTTAGTTTGAGCGGTTGCCTTAATTTGGGGGCTGCCGTCGTTTGAGTGGTTGCCTTAGTTTGAGCGATTACCTTAGTTTAGCGGTTGCCTTTGTTGAGTTGCTGCCTTAGTTTGAGTGGTTGCCTTAGTTTGAGGGGCTGCCTTAGTTTGAGAGTCTGCCTTAGTTTGAGCGGTTGCCTTAGTTTGAGGGGTTGCCTTAGTTTGAGAGTCTGCCTTAGTTTGAGCGGTTGCCTTAGTTTGAGGGGTTGCCTTAGCTTGAGCGGTTGCCTTAGTTTGAGGGGTCGCCTTAGTTTGAGGGGTTACCTTAGTTTGAGGGGTTGCCATAGTATGAGCGGTTGCCTCAGTTTGAGGGGTTGCCTTATTTTGAGCGGTTGCCTTAGTTTGAGGGGATGCCTTAGTCTGAGGGGGATCCTTAGTTGGAGGGGTTGCCTTAGCTTGAGCGGTTGCCTTCGTTTGAGCGGATGCCTTAGTTTGAGGGGCTGCCTTAGTTAGAGGGGTTGCCTTAGTTTCAGTGGTTGCCTTAGTTTGAGGGGCTGCCTTAGTTTGAGCGGTTGCCTTAGTTTGAGTGTTAGCCTTAGTTTCAGGGGCTGCCTTAGTTTGAGGGGTTGCCTTAGTTTGAGAGTCTGCCTTAATTTGAGCTGTTGCCTGAGTTTAAGCGGTTGCCATAGTTTGAGGGGTTGCCTTAGTTTGAGGGGCTGCCTTAGTTTGAGCGGTTGCCTTAGTTTGAGCGGCTGCCTTAGTTTGAGGGGTTGCCTTAGTTTGAGAGGTTGCCTCAGTTTGAGTGGCTGCCTTAATTTGAGCGGTTGCCTTAGTTTGAGGGGCTGCCTTAATTTGAGGGTTTGCCTTAGATTGAGCGGTTGCCTTAGTTTGAGGGGTTGCCTTAGTTTGAGCGGTTGCCTGAGTTTGATGGGTTGCCTTAGTTTGAGTGGTTGCCTTTGTTTGAGGGGTTGCCTTAGTTTGAGGGTTTGCCATCGTTTGAGGGGTTGCCTTAGTTTGAGGGGTTGCCATAGTTTGAGCGGTTGCCTTAGTTTGACGGGTTGCCTTAGTTTGAGCGGTTGCCTCAGTTTGAGGGGTTGCCTTAGTTTGAGCGGTTGCCTTAGATGAGGGGCTGCCTTAGTTTGAGCGGTTGCCTTAGTTTGAGGGGCTGCCTTAATTTGAGGGGTTGCCTTAGTTTGAGCGGCTGCCTTAGTTTGAGGGGTTGCCTTAGTTTGAGAGTCTGCCTTAGTTTGAGGGGTTGCCTTAGTTTGAGCAGTTGCCTGAGTTTGAGGGGTTGCCTGAGTTTGAGCGGTTGCCTTAGTTTGAGGGGCTGCCTTAGTTTGAGGGGTTGCCTTAGTATGAGCGGTTGCCTGAGTTTGAGGGGTTGCCTTAGTTTGAGCGGTTGCCTTAGTTTGAGCGGCTGCCTTAGATTGAGGGTTTGCCTTAGATTGAAGGGTTGCCTTAGTTTGAGAGTCTGCCTTAGTTTGAGGGGTTGCCTTAGTTTGAGCGGTTGCCTGAGTTTGAGGGGTTGCCTTAGTTTGAGAGGTTGCCTCAGTTTGAGGGGCTGCCTTAATTTGAGCGGTTGCCTTAGTTTGAGGGGCTGCCTTAATTTGAGGGGTTGCCTTAGTTTGAGCGGTTGCCTTAGTTTGAGGGGTTGCCTTAGTTTGAGCGGTTGCCTGAGTTTGAGGGTTTGCCTTAGTTTGAGTGGTAGCCTTAGTTTGAGGGGTTGCCTTACTTTGAGGGTTTGCCATAGTTTGAGGAGTTGCCTTAGTTTGAGGGGTTGCCATTGTTTGAGCGGTTGCCTTAGTTTGAGGGGTTGCCTTAATTTGAGCGGTTGCCTCAGTTTGAGGGGTTGCCTTAGTTTGAGCGGTTGCCTTAGTTTGAGGGGCTGCCTTCGTTTGAGCGGTTGCCTTAGTTTGAGGGGCTGCCTTAATTTGAGGGTTTGCCTTAGTTTGAGGGTTTGCCTTAGTTTGAGAGGTTGCCTTAGTTTGAGGGGCTGCCTTAGTTTGAGCCGTTGCCTTAGTTTGAGGGGCTGCCTTAATTTGAGTGGTTGCCTTAGTTTGAGCGGTTGCCTTAGTTTGAGGGGTTGCCTTAGTTTGAGCGGATGCCTGAGTTTGAGGGGTTGCCTTAGTTTGAGCGGTTGCCTCAGTATGAGGGGCTGCCTCAGTTTGATCGGTTGCCATAGTTTGAGGGGTTGCCTTAGTTTGAGGGGCTGTCTTAGTTTGAGCGGTTGCCTTAATTTGAGCGGCTGCCTTAGATTGAGGGGTTGCCTCAGATTGAGCGGTTGCCTGAGTTTGAGAGTCTGCCTTAGTTTGAGGGGCTGCCTCAGTTTGAGACGTTGCCTTAGTTTGAGCGGTTGCCTTAGTTTGAGATTCTTCTCATTTTGAGCGGCTGCCTTAGTTTGAGCGGCTGCCTTAGTTTGAGCGGTTGCCTTATTTAAAGGGGTTGCCTTAGTTTCAGTGGTTGCCTTAGTTTGAGGGGTAGCCTTAGATTGAGGGGTTGCCTTAGTTTGGCAGTCTTCCATAGTTTTAGGAGTTGCCTTAGTTTGAGAGTCTGCCTTAGTTTGAGCGGTTGCCTTAGTTTGAGGGGTTGCCTTAGATTGAGGGGATGCCTCAGTTTGAGGGGTAGCCTTAGATTGACGGGTTGCCTTAGTTTGGCAGTCTGCCTTAGTTTGAGCGGTTGCCTTAGTTTGATGGGTTGCCTTAGTTTGAGGGGTTGCCAGTTTGAGGGGTTGCCATAGTTTGAGCGGTTGCCTTAGTTTGAGGGGTTCCCTTATTTTGAGCGGTTGCCTTAGTTTGAGGGGATGCCTCAGTTTGAGGGGTTGACTTAGATGGAGGGGTTGCCTTAGCTTGAGCGGTTGCCTTCGTTTGAGCGGATCCCTTAGTTTGAGGGGCTGCCTTAGTTAGAGGGGTTGCCTTAGTTTCAGTGATTGCCGTAGTTTGAAGGGCTGCCTTAGTTTGAGCGGTTGCCTTAGTTTGAGTGGTTGCCTTAGTTTCAGGGGCTGCCTTAGTTTGAGGGGACACCTTAGTTTGAGGGGTAGCCTTAGATTGATGGGTTGCCATAATTTGAGCGGTTGCCTTAGTTTGAGGGGCTGCCTTAGTTTGAGCTGTTGCCTTCGTTTGAGGGGTTGCCTTAGTTTGAGGGGTTGCCTTAGTTTGAGCGGTTGCCTTCGTTTGAGGGGCTGCCTTCGTTTGAGTGGTTGCCTTAGTTTGAGCGATTACCTTAGTTTGAGCGGTTGCCTTTGTTTGAGTTGCTGCCTTCGTTTGAGTGGTTGCCTTAGTTTGAGGGGCTGCCTTAATTTGAGGGGTTGCCTTACTTTGAGGGGTTGCCTTAGTTTGAGAGTCTGCCTTAGTTTGAGAGGTTGCCTTAGATTGAGGGGTTGCCTTATTTTGAGCGGTTGCCTTAGTTTGAGGGGATGCCTTAGTATGAGGGGTAGCCTTCTTTTGAGGGGTTGCCTCAGCTTGAGCGGTTGCCTTCGTTTGAGCGGATGCCTTAGTTTGAGGGACTGCCTTAGTTAGAGGTGTTGCCTTAGATTCAGTGGTTGCCTTAGTTTGAGGGATTGCCTTAGTTTGAGCGGTTGCCTTAGTTTGAGTGGTTGCCTTAGTTTCAGGGGCTGCCTTAGCTTGAGGGGATGCCTCAGTTTGAGGGGTGGCCTTAGATTGAGGGGTTGCCTTAGTTTGGCAGTCTGCCTTAGTTTTAGGGGTTGCCTTAGTTAGAGGTGTTGCCTTAGATTCAGTGGTTGCCTTAGTTTGTGGGGTTGCCTTAGTTTGAGCGGTTGCCTTAGTTTGAGTAGTTGCCTTAGTTTCAGGGGCTGCCTTAGCTTGAGCGGTTGCCTTAGTTTGAGCGGTTGCCATAGTTTGAGGGGTTGCCTTAGTTTGAGGGGCTGCCTTAGTTTGAGCGGTTGCCTTAGTTTGAGCGGCTGCCTGAGATTGAGGGGTTGCCTTAGATTGAAGGGTTGCCTTAGTTTGAGAGTCTGCCCTGGTTTTAGGGGTTGCCTTAGTTTGAGCGGTTGCCTGAGTTTGAGCGGTTTCCTTAGTTTGAGAGGTTGCCTTAGTTTGAGGGGCTGCCATAGTTTTAGCCGTTGCCTTAGTTTGAGGGGCTGCCTTAATTTGAGTGGTTGCCTTAGTTTGAGCGGTTGCCTTAGTTTGAGGGGTTGCCTTAGTTTGAGCGGTTGCCTTAGTTTAGCGGTTGCCTTTGTTTGAGTTGCTGCCTTAGTTTGAGTGGTTGCCTTAGTTTGAGGGGCTGCCTTAATTTGAGGGGTTGCCTTAGTTTGAGGGGTTGCCTTAGTTTGAGAGTCTGCCTTAGTTTGAGCGGTTGCCTTAGTTTTAGGGGCTGCCTTAGGTTGAGCGGTTGCCTTAGTTTGAGGGGCTGCCTTAATTTGAGGGGTTGCCTTAGTTTGAGCGGTTGCCTTAGTTTGAGGGGTTCCCTTAGTTTGAGCGGTTGCCTGAGTTTGAGGGGTTGCCTTAGTTTGAGCGGTTGCCTTAGTTTGAGGGGCTGCCTTAATTTGATGGGTTGTTTTAGTTTGAGCGGTTGCCTTAGTTTGAGGGGTTGCCTTAGTTTGAGCGGTTGCCTGAGTTCGAGCGGTTGCCTCAGTTTGAGGGGTTGCCTTAGTTTGAGCCGTTGCCTTAGTTTGAGGGGCTGCCTTAATTTGAGGGGTTGCGTTAGTTTGAGGGGCTGCCTTAGTTTGAGAGGTTGCCTCAGTTTGAGGGGCTGCCTTAATTTGAGGGGTTGCCTTAGTTTGAGGGTTTGCCTTAGTTTGAGAGCATGCCTTAGTTTGAGCGGTTGCCTTAGTTTGAGGGGTTGCCTTAGCTTGTGCGGTTGCCTTAGTTTGAGCGATTGCCTTAGTTTGAGGGGTTGCCTTAGTTTGAGGGGTTGCCATAGTTTGAGCGGTTGCCTTAGTTTGAGGGGCTGCCTCAGTTTGAGCTGTTGCCTTCGTTTGAGGGGTTGCCTTAGTTTGAGGGGTTGCCTTAGTTTGAGCGGTTGCCTTAGTTTGAGGGGCTGCCTTCGTTTGAGTGGTTGCCTTAGTTTGAGCGATTGCCTTAGTTTAGCGGTTGCCTTTGTTTCAGTTGCTGCCTTAGTTTGAGTGGTTGCCTTAGTTTGAGGGGCTGCCTTAATTTGAGGGGTTGCCTTAGTTTGAGGGGTTGCCTTATTTTGAAAGTCTGCCTTAGTTAGAGCGGTTGCCTTAGTTTGAGGGGTTGCCTTAGCTTGAGCGGTTGCCTTAGTTTGAGGGGTTGCCTTTGTTTGAGGGGTTACCTTAGTTTGGGGGGTTGTCATAGTATGTGCGGTTGCCTCAGTTTGAGGGGTTGCCTTATTTTGAGCGGTTGCCTTAGTTTGAGGGGATGCCTTAGTTTGAGGGGTATCCTTAATTGGAGGGGTTGCCTTAGCTGGAGCGGTTGCCTTCGTTTGAGCGGATGCCTTACTTTGAGGGGCTGCCTTAGTTAGAGGGGTTGCCGTAGTTTCAGTTGTTGCCTTAGTTTGAGGGGCTGCCTTAGTTTGAGCGGTTGCCTTAGTTTGAATGTTAGCCTTAGTTTCAGGGGCTGCTTTCGTTTGACGGAATGCCTCAGTTTGAGGGGTAGCCTTAGATTGAGGGGTTGCCTTATTTTGTCAGTCTGCTTTAGTTTGAGGGGCTGCCTTAGTTTGAGCGGTTGCCTTAGTTTGAGGGGCTGCCTGAATTTGAGGGGTTGCGTTAGTTTGAGGGGCTGCCTTAGTTTGAGAGGTTGCCTTAGTTTGAGGGGCTGCCTTAATTTGAGGGGTTGCATTAGTTTGAGGGTTTGCCTTAGTTTGAGAGACTGCCTTAGTTTGAGCGGTTGCCTTAGTTTGAGGGGTTGCCTTAGCTTGTGCGGTTGCCTTAGTTTGAGGGGCTGCCTTAGTTTGAGCTGTTGACTTCGTTTGAGGGGTTGCCTTAGTTTGAGGGGTTGCCTTAGTTTGAGCGGTTGCCTTAATTTGGGGGCTGCCGTCGTTTGAGTGGTTGCCTTAGTTTGAGCGATTGCCTTAGTTTAGCGGTTGCCTTTGTTGAGTTGCTGCCTTAGTTTGAGTGGTTGCCTTAGTTTGAGGGGCTGCCTTAATTTGAGGGGTTGCCTTAGTTTGAAGGGTTGCCTTAGTTTGAGAGTCTGCATAGTTTGAGCTGTTGCCTTAGTTTGAGGGGTTGCCTTAGCTTGAGCGGTTGCCTTAGTTTGAGGGGTCGCCTTAGTTTGAGGGGTTACCTTAGTTTGAGGGGTTGCCTTAGCTTGAGCGGTTGCCTTCGTTTGAGCGGATGCCTTAGTTTGAGGGGCTGCCTTAGTTAGAGGGGTTGCCTTAGTTTCAGTGGTTGCCTTAGTTTGAGGGGCTGCCTTAGTTTGAGCGGTTGCCTTAGTTTGAGTGTTAGCCTTAGTTTCAGGGGCTGCCTTAGTTTGAGGGAATGCCTCAGTTTGAGGGGTAGCATTAGATTGAGGGGTTGCCTTAGTTTGTCAGTCTGCCTTAGTTTGAGGGGTTGCCTTAGTTTGAGAGTCTGCCTTAATTTGAGCTGTTGCCTGAGTTTGAGCGGTTGCCATAGTTTGAGGGGTTGCCTTAGTTTGAGGGGCTGCCTTAGTTTGAGCGGTTGCCTTAGTTTGAGCGGCTGCCTTAGTTTGAGGGGTTGCCTTAGTTTGAGAGGTTGCCTCAGTTTGAGGGGCTGCCTTAATTTGAGCGGTTGCCTTAGTTTGAGGGGCTGCCTTAATTTGAGGGTTTGCCTTAGATTGAGCGGTTGCCTTAGTTTGAGGGGTTGCCTTAGTTTGAGCGGTTGCCTGAGTTTGAGGGGTTGCCTTAGTTTGAGTGGTTGCCTTTGTTTGAGGGGTTGCCTTAGTTTGAGGGTTTGCCATCGTTTGAGGGGTTGCCTTAGTTTGAGCGGTTGCCTTAGTTTGAGGGGTTGCCTTAGTTTGAGGGGCTGCCTTAATTTGAGGGGTTGCCTTAGTTTGAGGGGTTGCCTTATTTTGAAAGTCTGCCTTAGTTAGAGCGGTTGCCTTAGTTTGAGGGGTTGCCTTAGCTTGAGCGGTTGCCTTAGTTTGAGGGGTTGCCTTTGTTTGAGGGGTTACCTTAGTTTGAGGGGTTGTCATAGTATGTGCGGTTGCCTCAGTTTGAGGGGTTGCCTTATTTTGAGCGGTTGCCTTAGTTTGAGGTGATGCCTTAGTTTGAGGGGTAGCCTTAATTGGAGGGGTTGCCTTAGCTGGAGCGGTTGCCTTCGTTTGAGCGGATGCCTTACTTTGAGGGGATGCCTTAGTTAGAGGGGTTGCCGTAGTTTCAGTTGTTGCCTTAGTTTGAGGGGCTGCCTTAGTTTGAGCGGTTGCCTTAGTTTGAGTGTTAGCATTAGTTTCAGGGGCTGCTTTCGTTTGACGGAATGCCTCAGTTTGAGGGGTAGCCTTAGATTGAGGGGTTGCCTTATTTTGTCAGTCTGCTTTAGTTTGAGGGGCTGCCTTAGTTTGAGCGGTTGCCTTAGTTTGAGGGGCTGCCTGAATTTGAGGGGTTGCGTTAGTTTGAGGGGCTGCCTTAGTTTGAGAGGTTGCCTTAGTTTGAGGGGCTGCCTTAATTTGAGGGGTTGCATTAGTTTGAGGGTTTGCCTTAGTTTGAGAGACTGCCTTAGTTTGAGCGGTTGCCTTAGTTTGAGGGGTTGCCTTAGCTTGTGCGGTTGCCTTAGTTTGAGGGGCTGCCTTAGTTTGAGCTGTTGACTTCGTTTGAGGGGTTGCCTTAGTTTGAGGGGTTGCCTTAGTTTGAGCGGTTGCCTTAATTTGGGGGCTGCCGTCGTTTGAGTGGTTGCCTTAGTTTGAGCGATTGCCTTAGTTTAGCGGTTGCCTTTGTTGAGTTGCTGCCTTAGTTTGAGTGGTTGCCTTAGTTTGAGGGGCTGCCTTAATTTGAGGGGTTGCCTTAGTTTGAAGGGTTGCCTTAGTTTGAGAGTCTGCCTTAGTTTGAGCTGTTGCCTTAGTTTGAGGGGTTGCCTTAGCTTGAGCGGTTGCCTTAGTTTGAGGGGTCGCCTTAGTTTGAGGGGTTACCTTAGTTTGAGGGGTTGCCTTAGCTTGAGCGGTTGCCTTCGTTTGAGCGGATGCCTTAGTTTGAGGGGCTGCCTTAGTTAGAGGGGTTGCCTTAGTTTCAGTGGTTGCCTTAGTTTGAGGGGCTGCCTTAGTTTGAGCGGTTGCCTTAGTTTGAGTGTTAGCCTTAGTTTCAGGGGCTGCCTTAGTTTGAGGGAATGCCTCAGTTTGAGGGGTAGCATTAGATTGAGGGGTTGCCTTAGTTTGTCAGTCTGCCTTAGTTTGAGGGGTTGCCTTAGTTTGAGAGTCTGCCTTAATTTGAGCTGTTGCCTGAGTTTGAGCGGTTGCCATAGTTTGAGGGGTTGCCTTAGTTTGAGGGGCTGCCTTAGTTTGAGCGGTTGCCTTAGTTTGAGCGGCTGCCTTAGTTTGAGGGGTTGCCTTAGTTTGAGAGGTTGCCTCAGTTTGAGGGGCTGCCTTAATTTGAGCGGTTGCCTTAGTTTGAGGGGCTGCCTTAATTTGAGGGTTTGCCTTAGATTGAGCGGTTGCCTTAGTTTGAGGGGTTGCCTTAGTTTGAGCGGTTGCCTGAGTTTGAGGGGTTGCCTTAGTTTGAGTGGTTGCCTTTGTTTGAGGGGTTGCCTTAGTTTGAGGGTTTGCCATCGTTTGAGGGGTTGCCTTAGTTTGAGGGGTTGCCATAGTTTGAGCGGTTGCCTTAGTTTGAGGGGTTGCCTTAGTTTGAGCGGTTGCCTCAGTTTGAGGGGTTGCCTTAGTTTGAGCGGTTGCCTTAGTTTGAGGGGCTGCCTTAGTTTGAGCGGTTGCCTGAGTTTGAGGGGTTGCCTTAGTTTGAGCGGTTGCCTTAGTTTGAGGGGCTGCCTTAGTTTGAGGGGTTGCCTTAGTTTGAGGGGCTGCCTTAATTTGAGGGGTTGCCTTAGTTTGAGGGGTTGCCTTAGTTTGAGGGGTTGCCTTAGTATGAGCGGTTGCCTGAGTTTGAGGGGTTGCCTTAGTTTGAGCGGTTGCCTTAGTTTGAGCGGTTGCCTTAGTTTGAGGGGTTGCCTGAGTTTGAAGGGATGCCACAGTTTGAGGGGTATCCTTAGTTTGAGCGGTTGCCTTAGTTTGAGCGGCTGCCTTAGATTGAGGGGTTGCCTTAGATTGAAGGGTTGCCTTAGTTTGAGAGTCTGCCTTAGTTTGAGCGGTTGCCTGAGTTTGAGGGGTTGCCTTAGTTTGAGAGGTTGCCTCAGTTTGAGGGGCTGCCTTAATTTGAGCGGTTGCCTTAGTTTGAGGGGCTGCCTTAATTTGAGGGGTTGCCTTAGTTTGAGCGGTTGCCTTAGTTTGAGGGGTTGCCTTAGTTTGAGCGGTTGCCTGAGTTTGAGGGGTTGCCTTAGTTTGAGGGTTTGCCATAGTTTGAGGGGTTGCCTTAGTTTGAGGGGTTGCCATAGTTTGAGCGGTTGCCTTAGTTTGAGGGGTTGCCTTAATTTGAGCGGTTGCCTCAGTTTGAGGGGTTGCCTTTGTTTGAGCGGTTGCCTTAGTTTGAGGGGCTGCCTTCGTTTGAGCGGTTGCCTTAGTTTGAGGGGCTGCCTTAATTTGAGGGGTTGCCTTAGTTTGAGGGTTTGCCTTAGTTTGAGAGGTTGCCTTAGTTTGAGGGGCTGCCTTAGTTTGAGCCGTTGCCTTAGTTTGAGGGGCTGCCTTAATTTGAGTGGTTGCCTTAGTTTGAGCAGTTGCCTTAGTTTGAGGGGTTGCCTTAGTTTGAGCGGTTGCCTGAGTTTGAGGGGTTGCCTTAGTTTGAGCGGTTGCCTCAGTATGAGGGGCTGCCTCAGTTTGATCGGTTGCCATAGTTTGAGGGGTTGCGTTAGTTTGAGGGGCTGCCTTAGTTTGAGCGGTTGCCTTAATTTGAGCGGCTGCCTTAGACAGTGGTGCAGTGGTTAGCACTGCAGCCTCACAGCTCCAGGGACCCGGGTTCGATTCCGGGTAGTGCCTGTGTGGAGTTTGCAAGTTCTCCCTGTGTCTGCGTGGGTTTTGTCCGGGTGCTCCGGTTTCCTCCCACAAGCCAAAAGACTTGCAGGTTGATAGGTAAATTGGCCATTATAAATTGTCACTCATATAGGTAGGTGGTAGGGAAATATAGGGACAGGTGGGGATGTTTGGTAGGAATATGGGATTAGTGTAAATGGGTGGTTGATGTTCGGCACAGACTCGGTGGGCCGAAGGGCCTGTTTCAGTGCTGTATCTCTAATCTAATCTAATCTAAAATTGAGGGGTTGCCTCAGATTGAGCGGTTGCCTGAGTTTGAGAGTCTGCCTTAGTTTGAGGGGCTGCCTCAGTTTGAGACGTTGCCTTAGTTTGAGCGGTTGCCTTAGTTTGAGATTCTTCTCATTTTGAGCGGCTGCCTTAGTTTGAGCGGCTGCCTTAGTTTGAGCGGTTGCCTTATTTAAAGGGGTTGCCTTAGTTTCAGTGGTTGCCTTAGTTTGAGGGGTAGCCTTAGATTGAGGGGTTGCCTTAGTTTGGCAGTCTTCCATAGTTTTAGGAGTTGCCTTAGTTTGAGAGTCTGCCTTAGTTTGAGCGGTTGCCTTAGTTTGAGGGGTTGCCTTAGATTGAGGGGATGCCTCAGTTTGAGGGGTAGCCTTAGATTGACGGGTTGCCTTAGTTTGGCAGTCTGCCTTAGTTTGAGCGGTTGCCTTAGTTTGATGGGTTGCGTTAGTTTGAGGGGTTGCCAGTTTGAGGGGTTGCCATAGTTTGAGCGGTTGCCTTAGTTTGAGGGGTTCCCTTATTTTGAGCGGTTGCCTTAGTTTGAGGGGATGCCTCAGTTTGAGGGGTTGCCTTAGATGGAGGGATTGCCTTAGCTTGAGCGGTTGCCTTCGTTTGAGCGGATCCCTTAGTTTGAGGGGCTGCCTTAGTTAGAGGTGTTGCCTTAGTTTCAGTGATTGCCGTAGTTTGAAGGGCTGCCTTAGTTTGAGCGGTTGCCTTAGTTTGAGTGGTTGCCTTAGTTTCAGGGGCTGCCTTAGTTTGAGGGGACACCTTAGTTTGAGGGGTAGCCTTAGATTGATGGGTTGCCATAATTTGAGCGGTTGCCTTAGTTTGAGGGGCTGCCTTAGTTTGAGCTGTTGCCTTCGTTTGAGGGGTTGCCTTAGTTTGAGGGGTTGCCTTAGTTTGAGCGGTTGCCTTCGTTTGAGGGGCTGCCTTCGTTTGAGTGGTTGCCTTAGTTTGAGCGATTGCCTTAGTTTGAGCGGTTGCCTTTGTTTGAGTTGCTGCCTTCGTTTGAGTGGTTGCCTTAGTTTGAGGGGCTGCCTTAATTTGAGGGGTTGCCTTACTTTGAGGGGTTGCCTTAATTTGAGAGTCTGCCTTAGTTTGAGAGGTTGCCTTAGTTTGAGGTGTTGCCTTAGCTTGAGCGGTTGCCTTAGTTTGAGGGGTTGCCTTAGATTGAGGGGTTGCCTTATTTTGAGCGGTTGCCTTAGTTTGAGGGGATGCCTTAGTATGAGGGGTAGCCTTCGTTTGAGGGGTTGCCTCAGCTTGAGCGGTTGCCTTCGTTTGAGCGGATGCCTTAGTTTGAGGGACTGCCTTAGTTAGAGGTGTTGCCTTAGATTCAGTGGTTGCCTTAGTTTGAGGGGTTGCCTTAGTTTGAGCGGTTGCCTTAGTTTGAGTGGTTGCCTTAGTTTCAGGAGCTGCCTTAGCTTGAGGGGATGCCACAGTTTGAGGGGTGGCCTTAGATTGAGGGGTTGCCTTAGTTTGGCAGTCTGCCTTAGTTTTAGGGGTTGCCTTAGTTTAAGAGTCTGCCTTAGTTTGAGCGGTTGCCTTAGTTTGAGCGGTTGCCATAGTTTGAGGGGTTGCCTTAGTTTGAGGGGCTGCCTTAGTTTGAGCGGTTGCCTTAGTTTGAGCGGCTGCCTGAGATTGAGGGGTTGCCTTAGATTGAAGGGTTGCCTTAGTTTGAGAGTCTGCCTTAGTTTTAGGGGTTGCCTTAGTTTGAGCGGTTGCCTGAGTTTGAGGGGTTTCCTTAGTTTGAGAGGTTGCCTTAGTTTGAGGGGCTGCCATAGTTTGAGCCGTTGCCTTAGTTTGAGGGGCTGCCTTAATTTGAGTGGTTGCCTTAGTGTGAGCGGTTGCCTGAGTTTGAGGGGCTGCCTTCGTTTGAGCGGTTGCCATAGTTTGAGTGGTTGCCTTAGTTTGAGCGGCTGCCTTAGTTTGAGCGATTGCCTTAATTTGAGCGGTTGCCTTAGATTGAGGGGTTGCCTGAGATTGATCGGTTGCCTGAGTTTGAGAGTCTGCCTTAGTTTGAGGGGCTGCCTCAGTTTGTGACGTTGCCTTCGTTTGAGCGGTTGCCTTAGTTTGAGATTTTTCTCATTTTGAGCGGCTGCCTTAGTTTGAGCGGCTGCCTTAGTTTGAGCGGTTGCCTTAGATTGAGGGGTTGCCTTAGTTTGGCAGTCTGCCAAAGTTTGAGGGGTTGCCTTAGTTTGAGAGTCTGCCTTAGTTTGAGCGGTTGCCTCAGTTTGAGGGGTTGCCTTAGTTTGAGGGGATGCCTCAGTTTGAGGGGTTGCCTTAGATTGAGGGGTTGCCTTAGTTTGGCAGTCTGCCTTAGTTTGAGCGGTTGCCTTAGTTTGAGGGGTTGCCATGGCTTGAGTGGTTGCCTCAGTTTGAGGGGTTCCCTTATTTTGAGCAGTTGCCTTAGTTTGAGGGGATGCCTTAGTTTGAGGGGTTGCCTTAGTTTGAGGGGTTGCCTTAGCTTGTGCGGTTGCCTTAGTTTGAGCGATTGCCTTAGTTTGAGGGGTTGCCACAGTTTGAGGGGTTGCCATAGTTTGAGCGGTTGCCTCAGTTTGAGGGGTTCCCATATTTTGAGCGGTTGCCTTCGTTTGAGGGGATGCCTTAGTTTGAGGGTTTGCCTTAGTTTGAGGGGTTGCCTTTGTTTGAGGGGTTGCCTTAGCTTGTGCGGTTGCCTTAGTTTGAGCGATTGCCTTAATTTGAGGGGTAGCCTTAGTTTGAGGGGTTGCCTTAGTTTGAGAGTCTGCCTTAGTTTCAGCGGTTTCCTTAGTTTGAGCGGTTGCCTTAGTTTGAAGGGCTGCCTTAGTTTGAGCGGTTGCCTTAGTTTGAGGGGTTGCCTTAGTTTGAGGGGTTCCCTTAGTTTGAGCGGTTGCCTGAGTTTGAGGGGTTGCCTTAGTTTGAAAGGTTGCCTCAGTTTGAGGGGTTCCCTTAGTTTGAGGGGTTGCCTTAGTTTGAGCGGTTGCCTGTGTTTGAGCGGTTGCCTTAGTTTGAGGGGTTGCCTTAGTTTGAGGGGTTGCCTTAGTTTGAGGGGTTGCCTTAGTTTGAGCTGTTGCCTGAGTTGAGGGGATGCCACAGTTTGAGGGGTAGCCTTAGTTTGAGCGGTTGCCTTATTTTGAGCGGCTGCCTTAGATTGAGGGGTTGCCTTAGATTGAAGGGTGGCCTTAGTTTGAGCGGTTGCCTGAGTTTGAGGGGTAGCCTTAGTTTGAGCGGTTGCCTTATTTTGAGCGGCTGCCTTAGATTGAGGGGTTGCCTTAGATTGTAGGGTTGCCTTAGTTTGAGCGGTTGCCTTTGTTTGTGGGGTTGCCTGAGTTTGAGGGGTTGCCTTAGTTTGAGCGGTTGCCTGAGTTTGAGGGGTTCCCTTAGTTTGAGAGGTTGCCTCAGTTTGAGGGGCTGCCTTAATTTGAGGGGTTGCCTTAGTTTGAGCGGTTGCCTAAGTTTGAGGGGTTGCCTTAGTTTGAGTGGTTGCCTTAGTTTGAGGGGTTGCCTTAGATTGAGGGTTTGCCATAGTTTGAGGGGTTGCCGTAGTTTGAGCGGTTGCCATAGTTTGAGCGGTTGCCTTAGTTTGAGGGGTTGTCTTAGTTTGAGCGGTTGCCTCAGTTTGTGGGGTTGCCTTAGTTTGAGCGGTTGCCTTAGTTTGAGGGGCTGCCTTAGTTTGAGAGGTTGCCTTAGTTTGAGGGGCTGCCATAGTTTGAGCCGTTGCCTTAGTTTGAGGGGCTGCCTTAATTTGAGGGGTTGCCTTAGTTTGAGGGGTTGCCTTAGTTTGAGGGGTTGCCTTAGTTTGAGGGGCTGCCTTAGTTTGAGCGGTTGCCTTAGTTTGAGCGGCTGCCTTAGTTTGAGGGGTTGCCTTAGTTTGAGAGGTTGCCTCAGTTTGAGGGGCTGCCTTAATTTGAGCGGTTGCCTTAGTTTGAGGGGCTGCCTTAATTTGAGGGTTTGCCTTAGATTGAGCGGTTGCCTTAGTTTGAGGGGTTGCCTTAGTTTGAGCGGTTGCCTGAGTTTGAGGGGTTGCCTTAGTTTGAGTGGTTGCCTTTGTTTGAGGGGTTGCCTTAGTTTGAGGGTTTGCCATCGTTTGAGGGGTTGCCTTAGTTTGAGGGGTTGCCATAGTTTGAGCGGTTGCCTTAGTTTGAGGGGTTGCCTTAGTTTGAGCGGTTGCCTCAGTTTGAGGGGATGCCTTAGTTTGAGGGGTTGCCTTAGTTTGAGGGGCTGCCTTAGTTTGAGCGGTTGCCTGAGTTTGAGGGGTTGCCTTTGTTTGAGCGGTTGCCTTAGTTTGAGGGGCTGCCTTAGTTTGAGGGGTTGCCTTAGTTTGAGGGGCTGCCTTAATTTGAGGGGTTGCCTTAGTTTGAGGGGTTGCCTTTGTTTGAGGGGTTGCCTTAGTATGAGCGGTTGCCTGAGTTTGAGGGGTTGCCTTAGTTTGAGCGGTTGCCTTAGTTTGAGCGGTTGCCTTAGTTTGAGGGGTTGCCTGAGTTTGAAGGGATGCCACAGTTTGAGGGGTATCCTTAGTTTGAGCGGTTGCCTTAGTTTGAGCGGCTGCCTCAGTTTGATCGGTTGCCATAGTTTGAGGGGTTGCGTTAGTTTGAGGGGCTGCCTTAGTTTGAGCGGTTGCCTTAGTTTGAGCGGCTGCCTTAGACAGTGGTGCAGTGGTTAGCACTGCAGCCTCACAGCTCCAGGGACCCGGGTTCGATTCCGGGTAGTGCCTGTGTGGAGTTTGCAAGTTCTCCCTGTGTCTGCGTGGTTTTCTCCGGGTGCTCCGGTTTCCTCCCACAAGCCAAAAGACTTGCAGGTTGATAGGTAAATTGGCCATTATAAATTGTCACTCATATAGGTAGGTGGTAGGGAAATATAGGGACAGGTGGGGATGTTTGGTAGGAATATGGGATTAGTGTAAATGGGTGGTTGATGTTCGGCACAGATTCGGTGGGCCGAAGGGCCTGTTTCAGTGCTGTATCTCTAATCTAATCTAATCTAAAATTGAGGGGTTGCCTCAGATTGAGCGGTTGCCTGAGTTTGAGAGTCTGCCTTAGTTTTAGGGGCTGCCTCAGTTTGAGACGTTGCCTTAGTTTGAGCGGTTGCCTTAGTTTGAGATTCTTCTCATTTTGAGCGGCTGCCTTAGTTTGAGCGGCTGCCTTAGTTTGAGCGGTTGCCTTATTTAAAGGGGTTGCCTTAGTTTCAGTGGTTGCCTTAGTTTGAGGGGTAGCCTTAGATTGAGGGGTTGCCTTAGTTTGGCAGTCTTCCATAGTTTTAGGAGTTGCCTTAGTTTGAGAGTCTGCCTTAGTTTGAGCGGTTGCCTTAGTTTGAGGGGTTGCCTTAGATTGAGGGGATGCCTCAGTTTGAGGGGTAGCCTTAGATTGACGGGTTGCCTTAGTTTGGCAGTCTGCCTTAGTTTGAGCGGTTGCCTTAGTTTGATGGGTTGCGTTAGTTTGAGGGGTTGCCAGTTTGAGGGGTTGCCATAGTTTGAGCGGTTGCCTTAGTTTGAGGGGTTCCCTTATTTTGAGCGGTTGCCTTAGTGTGAGGGGATGCCTCAGTTTGAGGGGTTGCCTTAGATGGAGGGATTGCCTTAGCTTGAGCGGTTGCCTTCGTTTGAGCGGATCCCTTAGTTTGAGAGGCTGCCTTAGTTAGAGGTGTTGCCTTAGTTTCAGTGATTGCCGTAGTTTGAAGGGCTGCCTTAGTTTGAGCGGTTGCCTTAGTTTGAGTGGTTGCCTTAGTTTCAGGGGCTGCCTTAGTTTGAGGGGACACCTTAGTTTGAGGGGTAGCCTTAGATTGATGGGTTGCCATAATTTGAGCGGTTGCCTTAGTTTGAGGGGCTGCCTTAGTTTGAGCTGTTGCCTTCGTTTGAGGGGTTGCCTTAGTTTGAGGGGTTGCCTTAGTTTGAGCGGTTGCCTTCGTTTGAGGGGCTGCCTTCGTTTGAGTGGTTGCCTTAGTTTGAGCGATTGCCTTAGTTTGAGCGGTTGCCTTTGTTTGAGTTGCTGCCTTCGTTTGAGTGGTTGCCTTAGTTTGAGGGGCTGCCTTAATTTGAGGGGTTGCCTTACTTTGAGGGGTTGCCTTAGTTTGAGAGTCTGCCTTAGTTTGAGAGGTTGCCTTAGTTTGAGGTGTTGCCTTAGCTTGAGCGGTTGCCTTAGTTTGAGGGGTTGCCTTAGATTGAGGGGTTGCCTTATTTTGAGCGGTTGCCTTAGTTTGAGGGGATGCCTTAGTATGAGGGGTAGCCTTCGTTTGAGGGGTTGCCTCAGCTTGAGCGGTTGCCTTCGTTTGAGCGGATGCCTTAGTTTGAGGGACTGCCTTAGTTAGAGGTGTTGCCTTAGATTCAGTGGTTGCCTTAGTTTGAGGGGTTGCCTTAGTTTGAGCGGTTGCCTTAGTTTGAGTGGTTGCCTTAGTTTCAGGAGCTGCCTTAGCTTGAGGGGATGCCACAGTTTGAGGGGTGGCCTTAGATTGAGGGGTTGCCTTAGTTTGGCAGTCTGCCTTAGTTTTAGGGGTTGCCTTAGTTTAAGAGTCTGCCTTAGTTTGAGCGGTTGCCTTAGTTTGAGCGGTTGCCATAGTTTGAGGGGTTGCCTTAGTTTGAGGGGCTGCCTTAGTTTGAGCGGTTGCCTTAGTTTGAGCGGCTGCCTGAGATTGAGGGGTTGCCTTAGATTGAAGGGTTGCCTTAGTTTGAGAGTCTGCCTTAGTTTTAGGGGTTGCCTTAGTTTGAGCGGTTGCCTGAGTTTGAGGGGTTTCCTTAGTTTGAGAGCTTGCCTTAGTTTGAGGGGCTGCCATAGTTTGACCCGTTGCCTTAGTTTGAGGGGCTGCCTTAATTTGAGTGGTTGCCTTAGTTTGAGCGGTTGCCTTAGTTTGAGGGGATGCCTTAGTGTGAGCGGTTGCCTGAGTTTGAGGGGCTGCCTTCGTTTGAGCGGTTGCCATAGTTTGAATGGTTGCCTTAGTTTGAGGGGCTGCCTTAGTTTGAGCGATTGCCTTAATTTGAGCGGTTGCCTTAGATTGAGGGGTTGCCTGAGATTGATCGGTTGCCTGAGTTTGAGAGTCTGCCTTAGTTTGAGGGGCTGCCTCAGTTTGTGACGTTGCCTTCGTTTGAGCGGTTGCCTTAGTTTGAGATTTTTCTCATTTTGAGCGGCTGCCTTAGTTTGAGCGGCTGCCTTAGATTGAGGGGTTGCCTTAGTTTGGCAGTCTGCCAAAGTTTGAGGGGTTGCCTTAGTTTGAGAGTCTGCCTTAGTTTGAGCGGTTGCCTCAGTTTGAGGGGTTGCCTTAGTTTGAGGGGATGCCTCAGTTTGAGGGGTTGCCTTAGATTGAGGGGTTGCCTTAGTTTGGCAGTCTGCCTTAGTTTGAGCGGTTGCCTCAGTTTGAGGGGTTGCCATGGCTTGAGTGGTTGCCTCAGTTTGAGGGGTTCCCTTATTTTGAGCGGTTGCCTTAGTTTGAGGGGATGCCTTAGTTTGAGGGGTTGCCTTAGTTTGAGGGGTTGCCTTAGCTTGTGCGGTTGCCTTAGTTTGAGCGATTGCCTTAGTTTGAGGGGTTGCCACAGTTTGAGGGGTTGCCATAGTTTGAGCGGTTGCCTCAGTTTGAGGGGTTCCCATATTTTGAGCGGTTGCCTTAGTTTGAGGGGATGCCTTAGCTTGTGCGGTTGCCTTAGTTTGAGCGATTGCCTTAATTTGAGGGGTAGCCTTAGTTTGAGGGGTTGCCTTAGTTTGAGAGTCTGCCTTAGTTTCAGCGGTTTCCTCAGTTTGAGCGGTTGCCTTAGTTTGAAGGGCTGCCTTAGTTTGAGCGGTTGCCTTAGTTTGAGGGGTTGCCTTAGTTTGAGGGGTTGCCTTAGTTTGAGCTGTTGTCTGAGTTTGAGGGGATGCCACAGTTTGAGGGGTAGCCTTAGTTTGAGCGGTTGCCTTATTTTGAGCGGCTGCCTTAGATTGAGGGGTTGCCTTAGATTGAAGGGTTGCCTTAGTTTGAGCGGTTGCCTGAGTTTGAGGGGTTGCCTTAGTTTGAGAGGTTGCCTCAGTTTGAGGGGTTCCCTTAGTTTGAGGGGTTGCCTTAGTTTGAGCGGTTGCCTGTGTTTGAGCGGTTGCCTTAGTTTGAGGGGTTGCCTTAGTTTGAGGGGTTGCCTTAGTTTGAGCTGTTGCCTGAGTTTGAGGGGATGCCACAGTTTGAGGGGTAGCCTTAGTTTGAGCGGTTGCCTTATTTTGAGCGGCTGCCTTAGATTGAGGGGTTGCCTTAGATTGAAGGGTGGCCTTTGTTTGAGCGGTTGCCTGAGTTTGAGGGGTAGCCTTAGTTTGAGCGGTTGCCTTATTTTGAGCGGCTGCCTTAGATTGAGGGGTTGCCTTAGATTGAAGGGTTGCCTTAGTTTGAGCGGTTGCCTTTGTTTGTGGGGTTGCCTGAGTTTGAGGGGTTGCCTTAGTTTGAGCGGTTGCCTGAGTTTGAGGGGTTCCCTTAGTTTGAGAGGTTGCCTCAGTTTGAGGGGCTGCCTTAATTTGAGGGGTTGCCTTAGTTTGAGCGGTTGCCTAAGTTTGAGGGGTTGCCTTAGTTTGAGTGGTTGCCTTAGTTTGAGGGGTTGCCTTAGATTGAGGGTTTGCCATAGTTTGAGGGGTTGCCTTAGTTTGAGCGGTTGCCATAGTTTGAGCGGTTGCCTTAATTTGAGGGGTTGCCTTAGTTTGAGCGGTTGCCTCAGTTTGTGGGGTTGCCTTAGTTTGAGCGGTTGCCTTAGTTTGAGGGGCTGCCTTAGTTTGAGCGTTTGCCTTAGTTTGAGGGGCTGCCTTAATTTGAGGGGTTGCCTTAGTTTGAGGGGTTGCCTTAGTTTGAGCGGTTGCCTGAGTTTGAGGGGTTGCCTTAGTTTGAGCGGTTGCCTTAGTTTGAGGGGCTGCCTTAGTTTGAGCGGTTGCCTTAGTTTGAGGGGCTGCCTTTGTTTGAGCGGTTGCCTTAGTTTGAGGGGCTGCCTTAATTTGAGTGGTTGCCTTAGTTTGAGCGGTTCCCTTAGTTTGAGGGGTTCCCTTAGTTTGAGCAGTTGCCTGAGTTTGAGGGGTTGCCTTAATTTGAGCGGTTGCCTTAGTTTGAGGGGCTGCCTTAATTTGATGGGTTGCATTAGTTTGAGGGGTTGCCTTAGTTTGAGGGGTTGCCTTAGTTTGAGCGGTTACCTGAGTTTGAGCGGTTGCCTCAGTTTGAGGGGTTGCCTTATTTTGAGCGGTTGCCTTAGTTTGAGGGGATGCCTTAGTATGAGGGGTAGCCTTCGTTTGAGGGGTTGCCTCAGCTTGAGCGGTTGCCATCGTTTGAGCGGATGCCTTAGTTTGAGGGACTGCCTTAGTTAGAGGTGTTGCCTTCGATTCAGTGGTTGCCTTAGTTTGAGGGGTTGCCTTAGTTTGAGCGGTTGCCTTAGTTTGAGTGGTTGCCTTAGTTTCAGGGGCTGCCTTAGCTTGAGGGTGTGCCTCAGTTTGAGGGGTGGCCTTAGATTGAGGGGTTGCCTTAGTTTGGCAGTCTGTCTTAGTTTTAGGGGTTGCCTTAGTTTAAGAGTCTGCATTAGTTTGAGCGGTTGCCTTAGTTTGAGCGGTTGCCATAGTTTGAGGGGTTGCCTTAGTTTGAGGGGCTGCCTTAGTTTGAGCGGTTGCCTTAGTTTGAGCGGCTGCCTGAGATTGAGGGGTTGCCTTAGATTGAAGGGTTGCCTTAGTTTGAGAGTCTGCCTTAGTTTTAGGGGTTGCCTTAGTTTGAGCGGTTGCCTGAGTTTGAGGGGTTTCCTTAGTTTGAGAGGTTGCCTTAGTTTGAGGGGCTGCCATAGTTTGAGCCGTTGCCTTAGTTTGAGGGGCTGCCTTAATTTGAGTGGTTGCCTTAGTTTGAGCGGTTGCCTTAGTTTGAGGGGATGCCTTAGTGTGAGCGGTTGCCTGAGTTTGAGGGGCTGCCTTCGTTTGAGCGGTTGCCATAGTTTGAGTGGTTGCCTTAGTTTGAGGGGCTGCCTTAGTTTGAGCGATTGCCTTATTTTGAGCGGCTGCCTTAGATTGAGGGGTTGCCTTAGATTGAAGGGTTGCCTTAGTTTGAGAGGTTGCCTCAGTTTGAGGGGTTCCCTTAGTTTGAGGGGTTGCCTTAGTTTGAGCGGTTGCCTGTGTTTGAGCGGTTGCCTTAGTTTGAGGGGTTGCCTTAGTTTGAGGGGTTGCCTTAGTTTGAGCTGTTGCCTGAGTTTGAGGGGATGCCACAGTTTGAGGGGTAGCCTTAGTTTGAGCGGTTGCCTTATTTTGAGCGGCTGCCTTAGATTGAGGGGTTGCCTTAGATTGAAGGGTGGCCTTAGTTTGAGCGGTTGCCTGAGTTTGAGGGGTAGCCTTAGTTTGAGCGGTTGCCTTATTTTGAGCGGCTGCCTTAGATTGAGGGGTTGCCTTAGATTGAAGGGTTGCCTTAGTTTGAGAGTCTGCCTTAGTTTGAGGGGTTGCCTTAGTTTGAGCGGTTGCCTGAGTTTGAGGGGTAGCCTTAGTTTGAGAGGTTGCCTCAGTTTGAGGGGCTGCCTTAATTTGAGCGGTTGACTTAGTTTGAGGGGCTGCCTTAATTTGAGGGGTTGCCTTAGTTTGAGCGGTTGCCTTAGTTTGAGGGGTTGCCTTAGTTTGAGCGGTTGCCTGAGTTTGAGGGGTTGCCTTAGTTTGAGGGTTTGCCATAGTTTGAGGGGTTGCCTTAGTTTGAGGGGTTGCCATAATTTGAGCGGTTGCCTTAGTTTGAGGGGTTGCCTTAGTTTGAGAGATTGCCTTAGTTTGAGGGGCTGCCTTAGTTTGAGCCGTTGCCTTATTTTGAGGGGCTGCCTTAATTTGAGTGGTTGCCTTAGTTTGAGCGGTTGCCTTAGTTTGAGGGGTTGCCTTAGTTTGAGCGGTTGCCTGAGTTTGAGGGGTTGCCTTAGTTTGAGCGGTTGCCTCAGTATGAGGGGCTGCCTCAGTTTGATCGGTTGCCATAGTTTGAGGGGTTGCGTTAGTTTGAGGGGCTGCCTTAGTTTGAGCGGTTGCCTTAATTTGAGCGGCTGCCTTAGACAGTGGTGCAGTGGTTAGCACTGCAGCCTCACAGCTCCAGGGACCCGGGTTCGATTCCGGGTAGTGCCTGTGTGGAGTTTGCAAGTTCTCCCTGTGTCTGCGTGGTTTTCTCCGGGTGCTCCGGTTTCCTCCCACAAGCCAAAAGACTTGCAGGTTGATAGGTAAATTGGCCATTATAAATTGTCACTCATATAGGTAGGTGGTAGGGAAATATAGGGACAGGTGGGTATGTTTGGTAGGAATATGGGATTAGTGTAAATGGGTGGTTGATGTTCGGCACAGATTCGGTGGGCCGAAGGGCCTGTTTCAGTGCTGTATCTCTAATCTAATCTAATCTAAAATTGAGGGGTTGCCTCAGATTGAGCGGTTGCCTGAGTTTGAGAGTCTGCCTTAGTTTGAGGGGCTGCCTCAGTTTGAGACGTTGCCTTAGTTTGAGCGGTTGCCTTAGTTTGAGATTCTTCTCATTTTGAGCGGCTGCCTTAGTTTGAGCGGCTGCCTTAGTTTGAGCGGTTGCCTTATTTAAAGGGGTTGCCTTAGTTTCAGTGGTTGCCTTAGTTTGAGGGGTAGCCTTAGATTGAGGGGTTGCCTTAGTTTGGCAGTCTTCCATAGTTTTAGGAGTTGCCTTAGTTTGAGAGTCTGCCTTAGTTTGAGCGGTTGCCTTAGTTTGAGGGGTTGCCTTAGATTGAGGGGATGCCTCAGTTTGAGGGGTAGCCTTAGATTGACGGGTTGCCTTAGTTTGGCAGTCTGCCTTAGTTTGAGCGGTTGCCTTAGTTTGATGGGTTGCGTTAGTTTGAGGGGTTGCCAGTTTGAGGGGTTGCCATAGTTTGAGCGGTTGCCTTAGTTTGAGGGGTTCCCTTATTTTGAGCGGTTGCCTTAGTTTGAGGGGATGCCTCAGTTTGAGGGGTTGCCTTAGATGGAGGGATTGCCTTAGCTTGAGCGGTTGCCTTCGTTTGAGCGGATCCCTTAGTTTGAGGGGCTGCCTTAGTTAGAGGTGTTGCCTTAGTTTCAGTGATTGCCGTAGTTTGAAGGGCTGCCTTAGTTTGAGCGGTTGCCTTAGTTTGAGTGGTTGCCTTAGTTTCAGGGGCTGCCTTAGTTTGAGGGGACACCTTAGTTTGAGGGGTAGCCTTAGATTGATGGGTTGCCATAATTTGAGCGGTTGCCTTAGTTTGAGGGGCTGCCTTAGTTTGAGCTGTTGCCTTCGTTTGAGGGGTTGCCTTAGTTTGAGGGGTTGCCTTAGTTTGAGCGGTTGCCTTCGTTTGAGGGGCTGCCTTCGTTTGAGTGGTTGCCTTAGTTTGAGCGATTGCCTTAGTTTGAGCGGTTGCCTTTGTTTGAGTTGCTGCCTTCGTTTGAGTGGTTGCCTTAGTTTGAGGGGCTGCCTTAATTTGAGGGGTTGCCTTACTTTGAGGGGTTGCCTTAGTTTGAGAGTCTGCCTTAGTTTGAGAGGTTGCCTTAGTTTGAGGTGTTGCCTTAGCTTGAGCGGTTGCCTTAGTTTGAGGGGTTGCCTTAGATTGAGGGGTTCCCTTATTTTGAGCGGTTGCCTTAGTTTGAGGGGATGCCTTAGTATGAGGGGTAGCCTTCGTTTGAGGGGTTGCCTCAGCTTGAGCGGTTGCCTTCGTTTGAGCGGATGCCTTAGTTTGAGGGACTGCCTTAGTTAGAGGTGTTGCCTTAGATTCAGTGGTTGCCTTAGTTTGAGGGGTTGCCTTAGGTTGAGCGGTTGCCTTAGTTTGAGTGGTTGCCTTAGTTTCAGGAGCTGCCTTAGCTTGAGGGGATGCCACAGTTTGAGGGGTGGCCTTAGATTGAGGGGTTGCCTTAGTTTGGCAGTCTGCCTTAGTTTTAGGGGTTGCCTTAGTTTAAGAGTCTGCCTTAGTTTGAGCGGTTGCCTTAGTTTGAGCGGTTGCCATAGTTTGAGGGGTTGCCTTAGTTTGAGGGGCTGCCTTAGTTTGAGCGGTTGCCTTAGTTTGAGCGGCTGCCTGAGATTGAGGGGTTGCCTTAGATTGAAGGGTTGCCTTAGTTTGAGAGTCTGCCTTAGTTTTAGGGGTTGCCTTAGTTTGAGCGGTTGCCTGAGTTTGAGGGGTTTCCTTAGTTTGAGAGGTTGCCTTAGTTTGAGGGGCTGCCATAGTTTGAGCCGTTGCCTTAGTTTGAGGGGCTGCCTTAATTTGAGTGGTTGCCTTAGTTTGAGCGGTTGCCTTAGTTTGAGGGGATGCCTTAGTGTGAGCGGTTGCCTGAGTTTGAGGGGCTGCCTTCGTTTGAGCGGTTGCCATAGTTTGAGTGGTTGCCTTAGTTTGAGGGGCTGCCTTAGTTTGAGCGATTGCCTTAATTTGAGCGGTTGCCTTAGATTGAGGGGTTGCCTGAGATTGATCGGTTGCCTGAGTTTGAGAGTCTGCCTTAGTTTGAGGGGCTGCCTCAGTTTGTGACGTTGCCTTCGTTTGAGCGGTTGCCTTAGTTTGAGATTTTTCTCATTTTGAGCGGCTGCCTTAGTTTGAGCGGCTGCCTTAGATTGAGGGGTTGCCTTAGTTTGGCAGTCTGCCAAAGTTTGAGGGGTTGCCTTAGTTTGAGAGTCTGCCTTAGTTTGAGCGGTTGCCTCAGTTTGAGGGGTTGCCTTAGTTTGAGGGGATGCCTCAGTTTGAGGGGTTGCCTTAGATTGAGGGGTTGCCTTAGTTTGGCAGTCTGCCTTAGTTTGAGCGGTTGCCTCAGTTTGAGGGGTTGCCATGGCTTGAGTGGTTGCCTCAGTTTGAGGGGTTCCCTTATTTTGAGCGGTTGCCTTAGTTTGAGGGGATGCCTTAGTTTGAGGGGTTGCCTTAGTTTGAGGGGTTGCCTTAGCTTGTGCGGTTGCCTTAGTTTGAGCGATTGCCTTAGTTTGAGGGGTTGCCACAGTTTGAGGGGTTGCCATAGTTTGAGCGGTTGCCTCAGTTTGAGGGGTTCCCATATTTTGAGCGGTTGCCTTAGTTTGAGGGGATGCCTTAGCTTGTGCGGTTGCCTTAGTTTGAGCGATTGCCTTAATTTGAGGGGTAGCCTTAGTTTGAGGGGTTGCCTTAGTTTGAGAGTCTGCCTTAGTTTCAGCGGTTTCCTTAGTTTGAGCGGTTGCCTTAGTTTGAAGGGCTGCCTTAGTTTGAGCGGTTGCCTTAGTTTGAGGGGTTGCCTTAGTTTGAGGGGTTGCCTTAGTTTGAGCTGTTGTCTGAGTTTGAGGGGATGCCACAGTTTGAGGGGTAGCCTTAGTTTGAGCGGTTGCCTTATTTTGAGCGGCTGCCTTAGATTGAGGGGTTGCCTTAGATTGAAGGGTTGCCTTAGTTTGAGCGGTTGCCTGAGTTTGAGGGGTTGCCTTAGTTTGAGAGGTTGCCTCAGTTTGAGGGGTTCCCTTAGTTTGAGGGGTTGCCTTAGTTTGAGCGGTTGCCTGTGTTTGAGCGGTTGCCTTAGTTTGAGGGGTTGCCTTAGTTTGAGGGGTTGCCTTAGTTTGAGCTGTTGCCTGAGTTTGAGGGGATGCCACAGTTTGAGGGGTAGCCTTAGTTTGAGCGGTTGCCTTATTTTGAGCGGCTGCCTTAGATTGAGGGGTTGCCTTAGATTGAAGGGTGGCCTTAGTTTGAGCGGTTGCCTGAGTTTGAGGGGTAGCCTTAGTTTGAGCGGTTGCCTTATTTTGAGCGGCTGCCTTAGATTGAGGGGTTGCCTTAGATTGAAGGGTTGCCTTAGTTTGAGCGGTTGCCTTTGTTTGTGGGGTTGCCTGAGTTTGAGGGGTTGCCTTAGTTTGAGCGGTTGCCTGAGTTTGAGGGGTTCCCTTAGTTTGAGAGGTTGCCTCAGTTTGAGGGGCTGCCTTAATTTGAGGGGTTGCCTTAGTTTGTGCGGTTGCCTAAGTTTGAGGGGTTGCCTTAGTTTGAGTGGTTGCCTTAGTTTGAGGGGTTGCCTTAGATTGAGGGTTTGCCATAGTTTGAGGGGTTGCCTTAGTTTGAGAGGTTGCCATAGTTTGAGCGGTTGCCTTAATTTGAGGGGTTGCCTTAGTTTGAGCGGTTGCCTCAGTTTGTGGGGTTGCCTTAGTTTGAGCGGTTGCCTTAGTTTGAGGGGCTGCCTTCGTTTGAGCGTTTGCCTTAGTTTGAGGGGCTGCCTTAATTTGAGGGGTTGCCTTAGTTTGAGGGGTTGCCTTAGTTTGAGCGGTTGCCTGAGTTTGAGGGGTTGCCTTAGTGTGAGCGGTTGCCTTAGTTTGAGGGGCTGCCTTAGTTTGAGCGGTTGCCTTAGTTTGAGGGGCTGCCTTTGTTTGAGCGGTTGCCTTAGTTTGAGGGGCTGCCTTAATTTGAGCGGTTGCCTTAGTTTGAGCGGTTGCCTTAGTTTGAGCGGTTCCCTTAGTTTGAGGGGTTCCCTTAGTTTGAGCAGTTGCCTGAGTTTGAGGGGTTGCCTTAGTTTGAGCGGTTGCCTTAGTTTGAGGGGCTGCCTTAATTTGATGGGTTGCATTAGTTTGAGGGGTTGCCTTAGTTTGAGGGGTTGCCTTAGTTTGAGCGGTTACCTGAGTTTGAGCGGTTGCCTCAGTTTGAGGGGTTGCCTTATTTTGAGCGGTTGCCTTAGTTTGAGGGGATGCCTTAGTATGAGGGGTAGCCTTCGTTTGAGGGGTTGCCTCAGCTTGAGCGGTTGCCATCGTTTGAGCGGATGCCTTAGTTTGAGGGACTGCCTTAGTTAGAGGTGTTGCCTTCGATTCAGTGGTTGCCTTAGTTTGAGGGGTTGCCTTAGTTTGAGCGGTTGCCTTAGTTTGAGTGGTTGCCTTAGTTTCAGGGGCTGCCTTAGCTTGAGGGGATGCCTCAGTTTGAGGGGTGGCCTTAGATTGAGGGGTTGCCTTAGTTTGGCAGTCTGCCTTAGTTTTAGGGGTTGCCTTAGTTTAAGAGTCTGCATTAGTTTGAGCGGTTGCCTTAGTTTGAGCGGTTGCCATAGTTTGAGGGGTTGCCTTAGTTTGAGGGGCTGCCTTAGTTTGAGCGGTTGCCTTAGTTTGAGCGGCTGCCTGAGATTGAGGGGTTGCCTTAGATTGAAGGGTTGCCTTAGTTTGAGAGTCTGCCTTAGTTTTAGGGGTTGCCTTAGTTTGAGCAGTTGCCTGAGTTTGAGGGGTTTCCTTAGTTTGAGAGGTTGCCTTAGTTTGAGGGGCTGCCATAGTTTGAGCCGTTGCCTTAGTTTGAGGGGCTGCCTTAATTTGAGTGGTTGCCTTAGTTTGAGCGGTTGCCTTAGTTTGAGGGGATGCCTTAGTGTGAGCGGTTGCCTGAGTTTGAGGGGCTGCCTTCGTTTGAGCGGTTGCCATAGTTTGAGTGGTTGCCTTAGTTTGAGGGGCTGCCTTAGTTTGAGCGATTGCCTTATTTTGAGCGGCTGCCTTAGATTGAGGGGTTGCCTTAGATTGAAGGGTTGCCTTAGTTTGAGCGGTTGCCTGAGTTTGAGGGGTTGCCTTAGTTTGAGAGGTTGCCTCAGTTTGAGGGGTTCCCTTAGTTTGAGGGGTTGCCTTAGTTTGAGCGGTTGCCTGTGTTTGAGCGGTTGCCTTAGTTTGAGGGGTTGCCTTAGTTTGAGGGGTTGCCTTAGTTTGAGCTGTTGCCTGAGTTTGAGGGGATGCCACAGTTTGAGGGGTAGCCTTAGTTTGAGCGGTTGCCTTATTTTGAGCGGCTGCCTTAGATTGAGGGGTTGCCTTAGATTGAAGGGTGGCCTTAGTTTGAGCGGTTGCCTGAGTTTGAGGGGTAGCCTTAGTTTGAGCGGTTGCCTTATTTTGAGCGGCTGCCTTAGATTGAGGGGTTGCCTTAGATTGAAGGGTTGCCTTAGTTTGAGCGGTTGCCTTTGTTTGTGGGGTTGCATGAGTTTGAGGGGTTGCCTTAGTTTGAGCGGTTGCCTGAGTTTGAGGGGTTCTCTTAGTTTGAGAGGTTGCCTCAGTTTGAGGGGCTGCCTTAATTTGAGGGGTTGCCTTAGTTTGAGCGGTTGCCTAAGTTTGAGGGGTTGCCTTAGTTTGAGTGGTTGCCTTAGTTTGAGGGGTTGCCTTAGATTGAGGGTTTGCCATAGTTTGAGGGGTTGCCTTAGTTTGAGCGGTTGCCATAGTTTGAGCGGTTGCCTTAGTTTGAGGGGTTGCCTTAGTTTGAGCGGTTGCCTCAGTTTGTGGGGTTGCCTTAGTTTGAGCGGTTGCCTTAGTTTGAGGGGCTGCCTTAGTTTGAGCGTTTGCCTTAGTTTGAGGGGCTGCCTTAATTTGAGGGGTTGCCTTAGTTTGAGGGGTTGCCTTAGTTTGAGCGGTTGCCTGAGTTTGAGGGGTTGCCTTAGTTTGAGCGGTTGCCTTAGTTTGAGGGGCTGCCTTAGTTTGAGCGGTTGCCTTAGTTTGAGGGGCTGCCTTTGTTTGAGCGGTTGCCTTAGTTTGAGGGGCTGCCTTAATTTGAGTGGTTGCCTTAGTTTGAGCGGTTCCCTTAGTTTGAGGGGTTCCCTTAGTTTGAGCAGTTGCCTGAGTTTGAGGGGTTGCCTTAGTTTAAGAGTCTGCATTAGTTTGAGCGGTTGCCTTAGTTTGAGCGGTTGCCATAGTTTGAGGGGTTGCCTTAGTTTGAGGGGCTGCCTTAGTTTGAGCGGTTGCCTTAGTTTGAGCGGCTGCCTGAGATTGAGGGGTTGCCTTAGATTGAAGGGTTGCCTTAGTTTGAGAGTCTGCCTTAGTTTTAGGGGTTGCCTTAGTTTGAGCGGTTGCCTGAGTTTGAGGGGTTTCCTTAGTTTGAGAGGTTGCCTTAGTTTGAGGGGCTGCCATAGTTTGAGCCGTTGCCTTAGTTTGAGGGGCTGCCTTAATTTGAGTGGTTGCCTTAGTTTGAGCGGTTGCCTTAGTTTGAGGGGATGCCTTAGTGTGAGCGGTTGCCTGAGTTTGAGGGGCTGCCTTCGTTTGAGCGGTTGCCATAGTTTGAGTGGTTGCCTTAGTTTGAGGGGCTGCCTTAGTTTGAGCGATTGCCTTATTTTGAGCGGCTGCCTTAGATTGAGGGGTTGCCTTAGATTGAAGGGTTGCCTTAGTTTGAGCGGTTGCCTGAGTTTGAGGGGTTGCCTTAGTTTGAGAGGTTGCCTCAGTTTGAGGGGTTCCCTTAGTTTGAGGGGTTGCCTTAGTTTGAGCGGTTGCCTGTGTTTGAGCGGTTGCCTTAGTTTGAGGGGTTGCCTTAGTTTGAGGGGTTGCCTTAGTTTGAGCTGTTGCCTGAGTTTGAGGGGATGCCACAGTTTGAGGGGTAGCCTTAGTTTGAGCGGTTGCCTTATTTTGAGCGGCTGCCTTAGATTGAGGGGTTGCCTTAGATTGAAGGGTGGCCTTAGTTTGAGCGGTTGCCTGAGTTTGAGGGGTAGCCTTAGTTTGAGCGGTTGCCTTATTTTGAGCGGCTGCCTTAGATTGAGGGGTTGCCTTAGATTGAAGGGTTGCCTTAGTTTGAGCGGTTGCCTTTGTTTGTGGGGTTGCATGAGTTTGAGGGGTTGCCTTAGTTTGAGCGGTTGCCTGAGTTTGAGGGGTTCCCTTAGTTTGAGAGGTTGCCTCAGTTTGAGGGGCTGCCTTAATTTGAGGGGTTGCCTTAGTTTGAGCGGTTGCCTAAGTTTGAGGGGTTGCCTTCGTTTGAGTGGTTGCCTTAGTTTGAGGGGTTGCCTTAGATTGAGGGTTTGCCATAGTTTGAGGGGTTGCCTTAGTTTGAGCGGTTGCCATAGTTTGAGCGGTTGCCTTAGTTTGAGGGGTTGCCTTAGTTTGAGCGGTTGCCTCAGTTTGTGGGGTTGCCTTAGTTTGAGCGGTTGCCTTAGTTTGAGGGGCTGCCTTAGTTTGAGCGTTTGCCTTAGTTTGAGGGGCTGCCTTAATTTGAGGGGTTGCCTTAGTTTGAGGGGTTGCCTTAGTTTGAACGGTTGCCTGAGTTTGAGGGGTTGCCTTAGTTTGAGCGGTTGCCTTAGTTTGAGGGGCTGCCTTAGTTTGAGCGGTTGCCTTAGTTTGAGGGGCTGCCTTTGTTTGAGCGGTTGCCTTAGTTTGAGGGGCTGCCTTAATTTGAGTGGTTGCCTTAGTTTGAGCGGTTCCCTTAGTTTGAGGGGTTCCCTTAGTTTGAGCAGTTGCCTGAGTTTGAGGGGTTGCCTTAGTTTGAGCGGTTGCCTTAGTTTGAGGGGCTGCCTTAATTTGATGGGTTGCATTAGTTTGAGGGGTTGCCTTAGTTTGAGGGGTTGCCTTAGTTTGAGCGGTTACCTGAGTTTGAGCGGTTGCCTCAGTTTGAGGGGTTGCCTTATTTTGAGCGGTTTCCTTATTTAGAGGGGTTGCTTTAGTTTCAGTGGTTGCCTTAGTTTGAGGGGCTGCCTTAGTTTGAGAGGGTGTCTTAGTTTGAGCGGTTGCCTTAATTTGAGCGGCTGCCTTAGATTGAGGGGTGCCTTAGATTGAGCGGTTCCCTGAGTTTGAGAGTCTGCCTTAGTTTGAGGGGCTGCCTCAGTTTGAGACGTTGCCTTAGTTTGAGCGGTTCCCTTAGTTTGAGATTTTTCTCATTTTGAGCGGCTGCCTTAGTTTGAGCGGCTGCCTTAGAATGAGCGGTTTCCTTATTTAGAGGGGTTGCCTTAGTTTCAGTGGTTGCCTTAGTTTGAGGGGCTGCCTTAGTTTGAGAGGGTGCCTTAGTTTGAGTGTTTGCCTTAGTTTCAGGGGCTGCCTTAGTTTGAGGGGATGCCACAGTTTGAGGGGTAGCCTTAGATTGAGGGGTTGCCTTAGTTTGGCAGTCTGCCATAGTTTGAGGGGTTGCCTTAGTTTGAGAGTCTGCCTTAGTTTGAGCGGTTGCCTCAGTTTGAGGGGTTGCCTTAGTTTGAGGGGATGCCTCAGTTTGAGGGGAAGCCTGAGATTGAGGGGTTGCCTTAGTTTGGCAGTCTGATTTATTTTGAGCGGTTGCCTTAGTTTGAGGGGATGCCTTAGTTTGAGGGGTTGCCTTCGTTTGAGGGGTTGCCTTAGCTTGAGCGGTTGCCTTCGATTGAGCGGATGCCTTAGTTTGAGGGGCTGCCTTAGTTTGAGCGGTTGCCTTAGTTTGAGTGATTGCCTCAGTTTCAGGGGCTGCCTTAGTTTGAGGGGATACCTCAGTTTGAGGGGTAGCCTTAGATTGAGGGGTTGCCATAGTTTGAGCGGTTGCCTTAGTTTGAGGGGCTGCCTTAGTTTGAGCTGTTGCCTTCGTTTGAGGGGTTGCCTTAGTTTGAGGGGTTGCCTTAGTTTGAGCGTTTGCCTTAGTTTGAGGGGCTGCCTTCGTTTGAGTGGTTGCTTAGATTGAGCGATTGCCTTAGTTTGAGTGGTTGCCTTTGTTTGAGTTGCTGCCTTAGTTTGAGTGGTTGCCTTAGTTTGAGGGGCTGCCTTAATTTGAGGGGTTGCCTTACTTTGAGGGGTTGCCTTAGTTTGAGAGTCTGCCTTAGTTTGAGGGGTTGCCTTAGTTTGAGGGGTTGCCTTAGTTTGAGGGGTTGCCATAGTTTGAGCGGTTGCCTTAGTTTGAGGGGTTGCCTTATTTTGAGCGGTTGCCTTAGTTTGAGGGGATGCCTTAGTTTGAGGGGTTCCCTTAGATTGAGGGGTTGCCTTAGCTTGAGCGGTTGCCTTCGTTTGAGCGGATGCCTTAGTTTGAGGGGCTGCCTTAGTTAGAGGGGTTGCCTCAGTTTCAGTGGTTGCCTTAGTTTGAGGGGTTGCCTTAGTTTGAGCGGTTGCCTTAGTTTGAGTGGTTGCTTTAGTTTCAGGGGCTGCCTTAGTTTGAGGGGATGCCTCAGTTTGAGGGGTAGCCTTAGATTGAGGGGTTGCCTTAGTTTGAGCGGTTGCCTTAGTTTGAGCGGTTGCCATAGTTTGAGGGGTTGCCTCAGTTTGAGGGGCTGCCTTAGTTTGAGCGGTTGCCTTAGTTTGAGCGGCTGCCTGAGATTGAGGGGTTTCCTTAGATTGAAGGGTTGCCTTAGTTTGAGAGTCTGCCTTAGTTTTAGGGGTTGCCTTTGTTTGAGCGGTTGCCTGAGTTTGAGTGGTTTCCTTAGTTTGAGAGGTTGCCTTAGTTTGAGGGGCTGCCATAGTTTGAGCCGTTGCCTCAGTTTGAGGGGCTGCCTTAATTTGAGTGGTTGCCTTAGTTTGAGCGGTTGCCTTAGCTTGAGGGGATGCCTTAGTGTGAGCGGTTGCCTGAGTTTGAGGAGCTGCCTTAGTTTGAGCGGTTGCCATAGTTTGAGGGGTTGCCTTTGTTTGAGGGGCTGCCTTAGTTTGAGCGGTTGCCTTAATTTGAGCGGCTGCCTTAGATTGAGGCGTTGCCTTAGATTGAGCGGTTGCCTGAGTTTGAGAGTCTGCCTTAGTTTGAGGGGCTGCCTCAGTTTGTGACGTTGCCTTCGTTTGAACGGTTGCCTTAGTTTGAGATTTTTCTCATTTTGAGCGGCTGCCTTAGTTTGAGCGGCTGCCTTAGTTTGAGCGGTTGCCTTATTTAGAGGGGTTGCCTTAGTTTCATTGGTTGCCTTAGTTTGAGGGGCTGCCTTAGTTTGAGCGGGTGCCTTAGTTTGAGTGGTTGCCTTAGTTTCAGGGGCTGCCTTAGTTTGAGGGGATGCCACAGTTTGAGGGGTAGCCTTAGATTGAGGGGTTGCCTCAGTTTGGCAGTCTGCCAAAGTTTGAGGGGTTGCCTTAGTTTGAGAGTCTGCCTTAGTTTGAGCGGTTGCCTCAGTTTGAGGGGTTGCCTTAGTTTGAGGGGATGCCTCAGTTTGAGGGGTTGCCTTCGATTGAGAGGTTGCCTTATTTTGGCAGTCTGCCTTAGTTTGAGCGGTTGCCTTAGTTTGAGGGGTTGCCATGGCTTGAGAGGTTGCCTTAGTTTGAGGGGTTCCCTTATTTTGAGCGGTTGCCTTAGTTTGAGGGGTTGCCACACTTTGAGGGGTTGCCATAGTTTGAGCGGTTGCCTCAGTTTGAGGGGTTCCCTTATTTTGAGCGGTTGCCTCAGTTTGAGGGGATTCCTTAGTTTGAGGGGTTGCCTTAGTTTGAGGGGTTGCCTAAATTTGAGGGGTTGCCTTAGCTTGTGCGGTTGCCTTAGTTTGAGCGATTGCCTTTGTTTGAGGGGTTGCCTTAGTTTGAGGGGTTGCCACAGTTTGAGCGGTTGCCTTAGTTTGAGGGGCTGCCTTAGTTTGAGCTGTTGCCTTCGTTTGAGGGGTGACTTAGTTTGAGGGGTTGCCTTAGTTTGAGCGGTTGCCTTAGTTTGAGGGGCTGCCTTCGTTTGAGTGGTTGCCTTATTTTGAGCGATTGCCTTAGTTTAGCGGTTGCCTTTGTTTGAGTTGCTGCCTTAGTTTGAGTGGTTGCCTTAGTTTGAGGGGATGCCTTAATTTGAGGGGTTGCCTTAGTTTGAGGCGTTGCCTTAGTTTGAGCGTCTGCCTTAGTTTGAGCGGTTGCCTTAGTTTGAGGGGTTGCCTTAGTTTGAGCGGTTGCCTCTGTTTGAGGGGTTGCCATAGTATGAGCGGTTGCCTCAGTTTGAGGGGTTGCCTTATTTTGAGCGGTTGCCTTAGTTTGAGGTGATGCCTTAGTTTGAGGGGTCGCCTTAGTTGGAGGGGTTGCCTTAGCTTGAGCGGTTGCCTTCGTTTGAGCGGATGCCTTAGTTTGAGGGGCTGCCTTAGTTTGAGGGGCTGCCTTAGTTTCAGCGGTTGCCTTAGTTTGAGTGTTTGCCTTAGTTTGAGGGGTTGCCTTAGTTTCAGTGGTTGCCTTAGTTTGAGGGGCTGCCTTAGTTTCAGCGGTTGCCTTAGTTTGAGTGTTTGCCTTAGTTTCAGGGGCTGCCTTAGTTTGAGGGAATGCCTCAGTTTGAGGGGTAGCCTTAGATTGAGGGTTTGCCTTAGTTTGTCAGTCTGCCTTAGTTTGAGGGGTTGCCTTAGTTTGAGAGTCTGCCTTAGTTTGAGCGGTTGCCTTAGTTTGAGCGGTTGCCATAGTTTGAAGGGTTGCCTTAGTTTGAGAGTCTGCCTTAGTTTTAGGGGTTGCCTTTGTTTGAGCGGTTGCCTGAGTTTGAGGGGTTTCCTTAGTTTGAGAGGTTGCCTCAGTTTGAGGGGCTGCCTTAATTTGAGTGGTTGCCTTAGTTTGAGCGGTTGCCTTAGCTTGAGGGGATGCCTTAGTGTGAGCGGTTGCCTGAGTTTGAGGGGCTGCCTTAGCTTGAGCGGTTGCCTTCGTTTGAGCGGATGCCTTAGTTTGAGGGGCTGCCTTCGTTAGAGGGGTTGCCTTAGTTTCAGTGGTTGCCTTAGTTTGAGGGGCTGCCTTAGTTTCAGCGGTTGCCTTAGTTTGAGTGTTTGCCTTAGTTTCAGGGGCTGCCTTAGTTTGAGGGAATGCCTCAGTTTGAGGGGTAGCCTTAGATTGAGGGTTTGCCTTAGTTTGTCAGTCTGCCTTAGTTTGAGGGGTTGCCTTAGTTTGAGAGTCTGCCTTAGTTTGAGCGGTTGCCTTAGTTTGAGCGGTTGCCATAGTTTGAGGGGTTGCCTTAGTTTGAGAGTCTGCCTTAGTTTTAGGGGTTGCCTTTGTTTGAGCGGTTGCCTGAGTTTGAGGGGTTTCCTTAGTTTGAGAGGTTGCCTTAGTTTGAGGGGCTGCCATAGTTTGAGCCGTTGCCTCAGTTTGAGGGGCTGCCTTAATTTGAGTGGTTGCCTTAGTTTGAGCGGTTGCCTTAGCTTGAGGGGATGCCTTAGTGTGAGCGGTTGCCTGAGTTTGAGGGGCTGCCTTAGTTTGAGCGGTTGCCATAGTTTGAGGGGTTGCCTTTGTTTGAGGGGCTGCCTTAGTTTGAGCGGTTGCCTTAATTTGAGTGGCTGCCTTAGATTGAGGGGTTGCCTTAGATTGAGCGGTTGCCTGAGTTTGAGAGTCTGCCTTAGTTTGAGGGGCTGCCTCAGTTTGTGACGTTGCCTTCGTTTGAGCGGTTGCCTTAGTTTGAGATTTTTCTCATTCTGAGCGGCTGCCTTAGTTTGAGCGGCTGCCTTAGTTTGAGCGGTTGCCTTATTTAGAGGGGTTGCCTTAGTTTCAGTGGTTGCCTTAGTTTGAGGGGCTGCCTTAGTTTGAGCGATTGCCATAGTTTAGCGGTTGCCTTTGTTTGAGTTGCTGCCTTAGTTTGAGTGGTTGCCTTTGTTTGAGGGGATGCCTTAACTTGAGGGGTTGCCTTAGTTTGAGGCGTTGCCTTAGTTTGAGAGTCTGCCTTAGTTTGAGCGGTTGCCTTAGTTTGAGGGGTTGCCTTAGTTTGAGCGGTTGCCTCTGTTTGAGGGGTTGCCATAGTATGAGCGGTTGCCTCAGTTTGAGGGGTTGCCTTATTTTGAGCGGTTGCCTTAGTTTGAGGTGATGCCTTAGTTTGAGGGGTAGCCTTAGTTGGAGGGGTTGCCTTAGCTTGAGCGGTTGCCTTCGTTTGAGCGGATGCCTTAGTTTGAGGGGCTGCCTTAGTTTGAGGGGCTGCCTTAGTTTCAGCGGTTGCCTTAGTTTGAGTGTTTGCCTTAGTTTGAGGGGTTGCCTTAGTTTCAGTGGTTGCCTTAGTTTGAGGGGCTGCCTTAGTTTCAGCGGTTGCCTTAGTTTGAGTGTTTGCCTTAGTTTCAGGGGCTGCCTTAGTTTGAGGGAATGCCTCAGTTTGAGGGGTAGCCTTAGATTGAGGGTTTGCCTTAGTTTGTCAGTCTGCCTTAGTTTGAGGGGTTGCCTTAGTTTGAGAGTCTGCCTTAGTTTGAGCGGTTGCCTTAGTTTGAGCGGTTGCCATAGTTTGAGGGGTTGCCTTAGTTTGAGAGTCTGCCTTAGTTTTAGGGGTTGCCTTTGTTTGAGCGGTTGCCTGAGTTTGAGGGGTTTCCTTAGTTTGAGAGGTTGCCTCAGTTTGAGGGGCTGCCTTAATTTGAGTGGTTGCCTTAGTTTGAGCGGTTGCCTTAGCTTGAGGGGATGCCTTAGTGTGAGCGGTTGCCTGAGTTTGAGGGGCTGCCTTAGCTTGAGCGGTTGCCTTCGTTTGAGCGGATGCCTTAGTTTGAGGGTCTGCCTTCGTTAGAGGGGTTGCCTTAGTTTCAGTGGTTGCCTTAGTTTGAGGGGCTGCCTTAGTTTCAGCGGTTGCCTTAGTTTGAGTGTTTGCCTTAGTTTCAGGGGCTGCCTTAGTTTGAGGGAATGCCTCAGTTTGAGGGGTAGCCTTAGATTGAGGGTTTGCCTTAGTTTGTCAGTCTGCCTTAGTTTGAGGGGTTGCCTTAGTTTGAGAGTCTGCCTTAGTTTGAGCGGTTGCCTTAGTTTGAGCGGTTGCCATAGTTTGAGGGGTTGCCTTAGTTTGAGAGTCTGCCTTAATTTTAGGGGTTGCCTTTGTTTGAGCGGTTGCCTGAGTTTGAGGGGTTTCCTTAGTTTGAGAGGTTGCCTTAGTTTGAGGGGCTGCCATAGTTTGAGCCGTTGCCTCAGTTTGAGGGGCTGCCTTAATTTGAGTGGTTGCCTTAGTTTGAGCGGTTGCCTTAGCTTGAGGGGATGCCTTAGTGTGAGCGGTTGCCTGAGTTTGAGGGGCTGCCTTAGTTTGAGCGGTTGCCATAGTTTGAGGGGATGCCTTTGTTTGAGGGGCTGCCTTAGTTTGAGCGGTTGCCTTAATTTGAGCGGCTGCCTTAGATTGAGGGGTTGCCTTAGATTGAGCGGTTGCCTGAGTTTGAGAGTCTGCCTTAGTTTGAGGGGCTGCCTCAGTTTGTGACGTTGCCTTCGTTTGAGCGGTTGCCTTAGTTTGAGATTTTTCTCATTCTGAGCGGCTGCCTTAGTTTGTGCGGCTGCCTTAGTTTGAGCGGTTGCCTTATTTAGAGGGGTTGCCTTAGTTTCAGTGGTTGCCTTAGTTTGAGGGGCTGCCTTAGTTTGAGCGGCTGCCTTAGTTTGAGTGGTTTCCTTAGTTTCAGGGGCTGCCTTAGTTTGAGGGGATGCCACAGTTTGAGGGGTAGCCTTAGATTGAGGGGTTGCCTCAGTTTGGCAGTCTGCCAAAGTTTGAGGGGTTGCCTTAGTTTGAGAGTCTGCCTTAGTTTGAGCGGTTGCCTCAGTTTGAGGGGTTGCCTTAGTTTGAGGGGATGCCTCAGTTTGAGGGGTTGCCTTAGATTGAGAGGTTGCCTTATTTTGGCAGTCTGCCTTAGTTTGAGCCGTTGCCTTAGTTTGAGGGGTTGCCATGGCTTGAGCGGTTGCCTTAGTTTGAGGGGTTCCCTTATTTTGAGCGGTTGCCTTAGTTTGAGGGGTTGCCACACTTTGAGGGGTTGCCATAGTTTGAGCGGTTGCCTCAGTTTGAGGGGTTCCCTTATTTTGAGCGGTTGCCTCAGTTTGAGGGGATTCCTTAGTTTGAGGGGTTGCCTTCGTTGGAGGGGTTGCCTAAGTTTGAGGGGTTGTCTTAGCTTGTGCGGTTGCCTTAGTTTGAGCGATTGCCTTAGTTTGAGGGGTTGCCTTAGTTTGAGGGGTTGCCACAGTTTGAGCGGTTGCCTTAGTTTGAGGGGCTGCCTTAGTTTGAGCGGTTGCCTTAGTTTGAAGGGCTGCCATCGTTTGAGTGGTTGCCTTAGTTTGAGCGATTGCCTTAGTTTAGCGGTTGCCTTTGTTTGAGTTGCTGCCTTAGTTTGAGTGGTTGCCTTAGTTTGAGGGGATGCCTTAATTTGAGGGGTTGCCTTAGTTTGAGGCGTTGCCTTAGTTTGAGAGTCTGCCTTAGTTTGAGCGGTTGCCTTAGTTTGAGGGGTTGCCTTATTTTGAGCGATTGCCTTAGTTTGAGGGGATGCCTTAGTTTGAGGGGTAGCCTTAGTTGGAGGGGTTGCCTTAGCTTGAGCGGTTGCCTTCGTTTGAGCGGATGCCTTAGTTTGAGGGGCTGCCTTAGTTAGAGGGGTTGCCTTAGTTTCAGTGGTTGCCTTAGTTTGAGGGGCTGCCTTAGTTTCAGCGGTTGCCTTAGTTTGAGTGTTTGCCTTAGTTTCAGGGGCTGCCTTAGTTTGAGGGAATGCCTCAGTTTGAGGGGTAGCCTTAGATTGAGGGTTTGCCTTAGTTTGTCAGTCTGCCCTTGTTTGAGGGGTTGCCTTAGTTTGAGAGTCTGCCTTAGTTTGAGCGGTTGCCTTAGTTTGAGCGGTTGCCATAGTTTGAGGGGTTGCCTTAGTTTGAGGGGCTGCCTTAATTTGAGCGGTTGCATTAGTTTGAGGGGTTGCCTTAGTTTGAGCGGTTGACTGAGTTTGAGGGGTTGCCTTAGTTTGAGAGGTTGCCTCAGTTTGTGGGGCTGCCTTAATTTGAGCGGTTGCCTTAATTTGAGGGGCTGCCTTAATTTGACGGGTTGCCTTAGTTTGAGACGTTGCCTTAGTTTGAGGGGTTGCCTTAGTTTGAATGTTTGCCTTAGTTTGAGGGGTTGCCTTAGTTTGAGGGTTTGCCATAGTTTGAGGGGTTGCCTTAGTTTGAGGGGTTGCCATAGTTTGAGCGGTTGCCTTAGTTTGAGGGGTTGCCTTAGTTTGAGCGGTTGCCTCAGTTTGAGGGGTTGCCTTAGTTTGAGCGGTTGCCTTAGTTTGAGAGGTTGCCTTAGTTTGAGGGGTTGCCTTAGTTTGAGAGTCTGCCTCAGTTTGAGGGGTTGCCTTAGTTTGAGCGGTTGCCTGAGTTTGTGGGGTTGCCTTAGTTTGAGCGGTTGCCTGAGTTTGAGGGGTTGCCTTAGTTTGAGCGGTTGCCTTCGTTTGAGGGGCTGCCTTAGTTTGAGCGGTTGCCTGAGTTTGAGGGGTTGCCTTAGTTTGAGTGGTTGCCTTAGTTTGAGGGGTTGCCTGAGTTTGAGGGGATGCCACAGTTTGAGAGGTTGCCTCAGTTTGAGGGGCTGCCTTAATTTGAGCGGTTGCCTTAGTTTGAGGGGCTGCCTTAATTTGAAGGGTTGCCTTAATTTGAGCGGTTGCCTTAGTTTGAGGGGTTGCCTTAGTTTGAGAGGTTGCCTGAGTTTGAGGGGTTGCCTTAGTTTGAGTGGTTGCCTTAGTTTGAGGGGTTGCCTTAGTTTGAGGGTTTGCCATAGTTTGAAGGGTTGCCTTTGTTTGACCGGTTGCCTCAGTTTGAGGTGTTGCCTTCGTTTGAGCGGTTGCCTTAGTTTGAGGGGCTGCCTTAATTTGAGGGGGTGCCTTAGTTTGAGGGGTTGCCTTAGTTTGAGGGGCTGCCTCAGTTTGAGACGTTGCCTTAGTTTGAGGGGCTGCCTTAATTTGAGGGGTTGCCTTAGTTTGAGCGGTTGCCTGAGTTTGAGGGGTTGCCTTAGTTTGAGAGTTTGCCTCAGTTTGAGGGGCTTCCTTAATTTGAGTGGTTGCCTTAGATTGAGGGGTTGCCTTAGATTGAGCGGTTGCCTGAGTTTGAGAGTCTGCCTTAGTTTGAGGGGCTGCCTCAGTTTGTGACGTTGCCTTCGTTTGAGCGGTTGCCTTAGTTTGAGATTTTTCTCATTCTGAGCGGCTGCCTTAGTTTGTGCGGCTGCCTTAGTTTGAGCGGTTGCCTTATTTAGAGGGGTTGCCTTAGTTTCAGTGGTTGCCTTAGTTTGAGGGGCTGCCTTAGTTTGAGCGGCTGCCTTAGTTTGAGTGGTTTCCTTAGTTTCAGGGGCTGCCTTAGTTTGAGGGGATGCCACAGTTTGAGGGGTAGCCTTAGATTGAGGGGTTGCCTCAGTTTGGCAGTCTGCCAAAGTTTGAGGGGTTGCCTTAGTTTGAGAGTCTGCCTTAGTTTGAGCGGTTGCCTCAGTTTGAGGGGTTGCCTTAGTTTGAGGGGATGCCTCAGTTTGAGGGGTTGCCTTAGATTGAGAGGTTGCCTTATTTTGGCAGTCTGCCTTAGTTTGAGCCGTTGCCTTAGTTTGAGGGGTTGCCATGGCTTGAGCGGTTGCCTTAGTTTGAGGGGTTCCCTTATTTTGAGCGGTTGCCTTAGTTTGAGGGGTTGCCACACTTTGAGGGGTTGCCATAGTTTGAGCGGTTGCCTCAGTTTGAGGGGTTCCCTTATTTTGAGCGGTTGCCTCAGTTTGAGGGGATTCCTTAGTTTGAGGGGTTGCCTTCGTTGGAGGGGTTGCCTAAGTTTGAGGGGTTGTCTTAGCTTGTGCGGTTGCCTTAGTTTGAGCGATTGCCTTAGTTTGAGGGGTTGCCTTAGTTTGAGGGGTTGCCACAGTTTGAGCGGTTGCCTTAGTTTGAGGGGCTGCCTTAGTTTGAGCGGTTGCCTTAGTTTGAAGGGCTGCCATCGTTTGAGTGGTTGCCTTAGTTTGAGCGATTGCCTTAGTTTAGCGGTTGCCTTTGTTTGAGTTGCTGCCTTAGTTTGAGTGGTTGCCTTAGTTTGAGGGGATGCCTTAATTTGAGGGGTTGCCTTAGTTTGAGGCGTTGCCTTAGTTTGAGAGTCTGCCTTAGTTTGAGCGGTTGCCTTAGTTTGAGGGGTTGCCTTATTTTGAGCGATTGCCTTAGTTTGAGGGGATGCCTTAGTTTGAGGGGTAGCCTTAGTTGGAGGGGTTGCCTTAGCTTGAGCGGTTGCCTTCGTTTGAGCGGATGCCTTAGTTTGAGGGGCTGCCTTAGTTAGAGGGGTTGCCTTAGTTTCAGTGGTTGCCTTAGTTTGAGGGGCTGCCTTAGTTTCAGCGGTTGCCTTAGTTTGAGTGTTTGCCTTAGTTTCAGGGGCTGCCTTAGTTTGAGGGAATGCCTCAGTTTGAGGGGTAGCCTTAGATTGAGGGTTTGCCTTAGTTTGTCACTCTGCCCTTGTTTGAGGGGTTGCCTTAGTTTGAGAGTCTGCCTTAGTTTGAGCGGTTGCCTTAGTTTGAGCGGTTGCCATAATTTGAGGGGTTGCCTTAGTTTGAGGGGCTGCCTTAATTTGAGCGGTTGCATTAGTTTGAGGGGTTGCCTTAGTTTGAGCGGTTGACTGAGTTTGAGGGGTTGCCTTAGTTTGAGAGGTTGCCTCAGTTTGTGGGGCTGCCTTAATTTGAGCGGTTGCCTTAATTTGAGGGGCTGCCTTAATTTGACGGGTTGCCTTAGTTTGAGACGTTGCCTTAGTTTGAGGGGTTGCCTTAGTTTGAATGTTTGCCTTAGTTTGAGGGGTTGCCTTAGTTTGAGGGTTTGCCATAGTTTGAGGGGTTGCCTTAGTTTGAGGGGTTGCCATAGTTTGAGCGGTTGCCTTAGTTTGAGGGGTTGCCTTAGTTTGAGCGGTTGCCTCAGTTTGAGGGGTTGCCTTAGTTTGAGCGGTTGCCTTAGTTTGAGAGGTTGCCTTAGTTTGAGGGGTTGCCTTAGTTTGAGAGTCTGCCTCAGTTTGAGGGGTTGCCTTAGTTTGAGCGGTTGCCTGAGTTTGTGGGGTTGCCTTAGTTTGAGCGGTTGCCTGAGTTTGAGGGGTTGCCTTAGTTTGAGCGGTTGCCTTCGTTTGAGGGGCTGCCTTAGTTTGAGCGGTTGCCTGAGTTTGAGGGGTTGCCTTAGTTTGAGTGGTTGCCTTAGTTTGAGGGGTTGCCTGAGTTTGAGGGGATGCCACAGTTTGAGAGGTTGCCTCAGTTTGAGGGGCTGCCTTAATTTGAGCGGTTGCCTTAGTTTGAGGGGCTGCCTTAATTTGAAGGGTTGCCTTAATTTGAGCGGTTGCCTTAGTTTGAGGGGTTGCCTTAGTTTGAGAGGTTGCCTGAGTTTGAGGGGTTGCCTTAGTTTGAGTGGTTGCCTTAGTTTGAGGGGTTGCCTTAGTTTGAGGGTTTGCCATAGTTTGAAGGGTTGCCTTTGTTTGACCGGTTGCCTCAGTTTGAGGTGTTGCCTTCGTTTGAGCGGTTGCCTTAGTTTGAGGGGCTGCCTTAATTTGAGGGGGTGCCTTAGTTTGAGGGGTTGCCTTAGTTTGAGGGGCTGCCTCAGTTTGAGACGTTGCCTTAGTTTGAGGGGCTGCCTTAATTTGAGGGGTTGCCTTAGTTTGAGCGGTTGCCTGAGTTTGAGGGGTTGCCTTAGTTTGAGAGTTTGCCTCAGTTTGAGGGGCTTCCTTAATTTGAGTGGTTGCCTTAGTTTGAGGGGCTGCATTAATTTGAAGGGTTGCCTTAGTTTGAGGGGTTGCCTTAGTTTGAGAGGTTGCCTGAGTTTGAGGGGTTGCCTTGGTTTGAGTGGTTGCCTTAGTTTGAGGGGTTGCCTTAGTTTGAGGGGTTGCCTTAGTTTTTAGAATTAGAATATTACAGCGCAGTACAGGCCCTTCGGCCCTCGATGTTGCGCCGATCATCTGACCTACACTATTCCATTTACATCCATATGTCTATCCAATGACCACTTAAATGCCCTTAAAGTTGGCGAGTCTACTACTGTTGCAGGCAGGGCGTTCCACGCCCCTACTACTCTCTGCGTAAAGAAACTACGTCTGACATCTGTCCTATATCTTTCACCCCTCAACTTAAAGCTATGTCCCCTCGTGTTTGCCATCCTCATCCGAGGAAAAAGACTCTCACTATCCACCCTATCTAACCCTCTGATTATCTTATATGTCTCTATTAAGTCACCTCTCCTCCTCCTTCTCTCTAACGAAAACAACCCCAAGTCCCTCAGCCTTTCCTCGTAAGACCTTCCTTCCATACCAGGCAACATCCTAGTAAATCTCCTCTGCACCCTTTCCAAAGCTTCGACATCCTTCCTATAATGTGGTGACCAGAACTGCACGCAATACTCCAGGTGCGGCCTCACCAGAGTTTTGTACAGCTGCATCATGACCCCGTGGCTCTGAAACTCGATCCCCCTACTAATAAAGGCTAACACACCATATGCCTTCCAAACAGCCCTATTAACCTGGGTAGCAACTTTCAGGGATTTATGTACCTGGATACCAAGATCTCTCTGCTCATCTACACGACCAAGAATCTTCCCATTAGCCCAGTACTCTGCATTGCTGTTACTCCTTCCAAAGTGAATCACCTCACACTTCTCCGCATTAAACTCCATTTGCCATCTCTCAGCCCAGCTCTGCAGCCTATCAATGTCCCTCTGTACCCTACAACACCCTTCGACACTATCCACAACTCCACCGACCTTCGTGTCATCCGCAAATTTACTAACCCACCCTTCTACACCCTCATCCAGGTCGTTTATAAAAATGACAAACAGCAGTGGCCCCAAAACAGAACCTTGCGGTACACCACTAGTAACTAAACTCCAGGATGAACATTTGCCATCAACCACCACCCTCTGTCTTCTTTCAGCTTGCCAATTTCTGATCCAAAGCTCTAAATCACCTTCAACCCCATACTTGCGTATTTTCTGCAATAGCCTACCGTGGGGAACCTTATCAAACGCCTTACTGAAATCCATATACACCACATCCACAGCTTTACCCTCATCCACCTGTTTGGTCACCTTCTCGAAAAATTCAATAAGGTTTGTGAGGCACGACCTACCTTTCACAAAACCGTGCTGACTATCGCAAATGAACTTATTCTTTTCAAGATGATTATTAATCCTGTCTCTTATAACCTTTTCCAACATTTTACCCACAACCGAAGTAAGGCTCACAGGTCTATAATTACCAGGGCTGTCTCTACTCCCCTTCTTGAACAAGGGGACAACATTTGCTATCCTCCAGTCCTCCGGCACTACTCCTGTCGACAATGACGACTTAAAGATCAACAACAACGGCTCTGCAATCTCCTCCCTGGCTTCCCAGAGAATCCTAGGATAAATCCCATCTGGCCCAGGGGACTTATCTATTTTCACTCTTTCCAAAATTGCTAACACCTCCTCCTTGTGAATCTCAATCCCATCTAGCCTAGTAGGCTGTATCTCAGTAATCTCCTCGGCAACATTTTCTTTCTCTACTGTAAATACTGACGAAAAATATTCATTTAACGCTTCCCCTATCTCCTCTGATTCCGCACACAACTTCCCACTACTATCCTTGATTGGCCCTGTTCTAACTCTTATCATTCGTTTATTCCTGATATACCTATTGCCTTAGTTTGAGTGGTTGCCTTAGATTGAAGGGTTGCCTTAGTTTGAGAGTCTGCCTTAGTTTGAGGGGTTGCCTTAGTTTGAGCGGTTCCCTGAGTTTGAGGGTTTGCCATAGTTTGAGGGGTTGCCTTAGTTTGAGGGGTTGCCATAGTTTGAGGGGCTGCCTTAATTTGAGGGGTTGCCTTAGTTTGAGTGCTTGCCTGAGTTTGAGGGGTTGCCTTAATTTGAGCGGTTGCCTTAGTTTGAGGGGCTGCCTTAGTTTGAGCGGTTGCCTTCGTTTGAGGGGCTGCCTTAATTTGAGGGGTTGCCTTAGTTTGAGCGGTTCCCTTTGTTTGAGGGGTTCCCTTAGTTTGAGCAGTTGCCTGAGTTTGAGGGGTTGCCTTATTTTGAGCGGTTGCCGTAGTTTGAGGGGCTGCACTAGTTTGAGCCGTTGCCTCAGTTTGAGGGACTGTCTTAGTTTGAGCGGTTGCCTTAGTTTGAGGGGTTGCCTTAGTTTGAGCGGTTGCCTGAGTTTGACGGGTTGCCTTAGTTTGAGACGTTGCCTTAGTTTGAGGGGTTGCCTTAGATTGAGGGGTTGCCTTAGATTGAAGGGTTGCCTTAGTTTGAGAGACTGCCTTAGTTTGAGGGGTTGCCTTAGTTTGAGCGGTTGCCTGAGTTTGAGGGGTTGCCTTAGTTTGAGAGGTTGCCTCAGTTTGAGGGGCTGTCTTAATTTGAGCGGCTGCCTTAGTTTGAGGGGCTGCCTTAGTTTGAGGTTGCCTGAGTTTGAGGGGTTGCCTTAGTTTGAGTGGATGCCTTAGTTTGAGGGGTTGCCTTAGTTTGAGGGTTTGCCATAGTTTGAGGGGTTGCCTTAGATTGAGGGGTTGCCATAGTTTGAGCGGTTGCCTTAGTTTGAGGGGTTGCCTTAGTTTCAGCGGTTGCCTCAGTTTGAGGGGTTGCCTTAGTTTGATCGGTTGCCTTAGTTTGTGGGGCTGCCTTAGTTTGAGCGGTTGCCTTAGTTTGAGGGGCTGCCTTTATTTGAGGGGTTGCCTTAGTTTGAGGGGTTGCCTTAGTTTGAGGGGTTGCCTTCGTTTGAGAGTCTGCCTTAGTTTGAGGGGTTGCCTTAGTTTGAGCGGTTGCCTGAGTTTGAGGGGTTGCCTTAGTTTGAGCGGTTGCCTTATTTTGAGGGGCTGCCTTAGATTGAGGGGTTGCCTTAGATTGAAGGGTTGCCTTAGTTTGAGAGTCTGCCTTAGTTTGAGGGGTTGCCTTAGTTTGAGCGGTTGCCTGAGTTTGAGGGGTTGCCTTAGTTTGAGAGGTTGCCTCAGTTTGAGGGGCTGCCTTAATTTGAGCGGTTGCCTTAGTTTGAGGGGCTGCATTAATTTGAGGGGTTGCCTTAGTTTGAGCGGTTGCCTTAGTTTGAGGGGTTGCCTTAGTTTGAGAGGTTGCCAGAGTTTGAGGGGTTGCCTTAGTTTGAGTGGTTGCCTTAGTATGAGGGGTTGCCTTAGTTTGAGGGGTTGCCTTAGTTTGAGGGGCTGCCTTAATTTGAGGGGTTGCCTTAGTTTGAGTGCTTGCCTGAGTTTGAGGGGTTGTCTTAATTTGAGCGGTTGCCTTAGTTTGAGGGGCTGCCTTAGTTTGAGCGGTTGCCTTCGTTTGAGGGGCTGCCTTAATTTGAGGGGTTGCCTTAGTTTGAGCGGTTCCCTTAGTTTGAGGGGTTCCCTTAGTTTGAGCAGTTGCCTGAGTTTGAGGGGTTGCCTGAGTTTGAGCGGTTGCCTTAGTTTGAGGGGATGCCTTAGTTTGAGCGGTTGCATTAGTTTGAGGGGTTGCCTTAGTTTGAGCGGTTGCCTGAGTTTGAGGGGTTGCCTTTGTTTGAGAGGTTGCCTCAGTTTGAGGGGCTGCCTTAATTTGAGCGGTTGCCTTAGTTTGAGGGGCTGCATTAATTTGAGGGGTTGCCTTAGTTTGAGGGGTTGCCTTAGTTTGAGAGGTTGCCAGAGTTTGAGGGGTTGCCTTAGTTTGAGTGGTTGCCTTAGTATGAGGGGTTGCCTTAGTTTGAGGGGTTGCCTTAGTTTGAGGGGTTGCCTTAGTTTGAGGGGCTGCCTTAATTTGAGGGGTTGCCTTAGTTTGAGTGGTTGCCTTAGTATGAGGGGCTGCCTTAATTTGAGGGGTTGTCTTAGTTTGAGTGCTTGCCTGAGTTTGAGGGGTTGCCTTAATTTGAGCGGTTGCCTTAGTTTGAGGGGCTGCCTTAGTTTGAGCGGTTGCCTTCGTTTGAGGGGCTGCCTTAATTTGAGGGGTTGCCTTAGTTTGAGCGGTTCCCTTAGTTTGAGGGGTTCCCTTAGTTTGAGCAGTTGCCTGAGTTTGAGGGGTTGCCTGAGTTTGAGCGGTTGCCTTAGTTTGAGGGGCTGCCTTAGTTTGAGCGGTTGCCTTAGTTTGAGGGACTGCCTTAGTTTGAGCGGTTGCCTTAGTTTGAGGGGTTGCCTTAGTTTGAGCGGTTGCCTGAGTTTGAGGGGTTGCCTTTGTTTGAGAGGTTGCCTCAGTTTGAGGGGCTGCCTTAATTTGAGCGGTTGCCTTAGTTTGAGGGGCTGCCTTAATTTGAGCGGTTGCATTAGTTTGAGGGGTTGCCATAGTTTGAGCGGTTGCCTTATTTAGAGGGGTTGCCTTAGTTTCAGTGGTTGCCTTAGTTTGAGGGGTTGCCATAGTTTGAGCGGTTGCCTTAGATTTAGATTTTTTAGATTGGATTAGAGATACAGCACTGAAACAGGCCCTTCGGCCCACCGAGTCTGTGCCGAACATCAACCACCCATTTATACTAATCGTACAGTAATCCCTTATTACTACCAAACATCCCCACCTATCCCTATATTTCCCTGCCACCTACCTATACTAGTGACAATTTATAATGGCCTATTTACCTATCAACCTGCAAGTCTTTTGGCTTGTGGGAGGAAACCGGAGCACCCGGAGAAAACCCACGCAGACACAGGGAGAACTTGCAAACTCCACACAGGCAGTACCCGGAATCGAACCCGGGTCCCTGGAGCTGTGAGGCTGCAGTGCTAACCACTGCGCCACTGTTGAGGGGTTGCCTTATTTTGAGCGGTTGCCTTAGCTTGAGCGATTGCCTTCGTTTGAGCGGATGCCTTAGTTGGAGGGGCTGCCTTAGTTCGAGGGGTTGCCTTAGTTTCAGTGGTTGCCTTAGTTTGAGGGGTTGCCTTAGTTTGAGCAGTTGCCTGAGTTTGAGTGGTTGCCTTAGTTTCAGGGGCTGCCTGAGTTTGAGGGGATGCCTCAGTTTTAGGGGTAGCCTTAGATTGAGGGGTTGCCTTAGTTTGGCAGTCTGCCTTAGTTTGAGGGGTTGTCTTAGTTTGAGAGTCTGCCTTAGTTTGAGCGGTTGACTTAGTTTGAGCGTTTGCCATAGTTTGAGGGGTTGCCTTAGTTTGAGGGGCTGCCTTAGTTTGAGCGGTTGCCTTAGTTTGAGCGGCTGCCTTAGATTGAGGGGTTGCCTTAGATTGAAGGGTTGCCTTAGTTTGAGAGCCTGCCTTCGTTTTAGGGGTTGCCATATTTTGAGTGGTTGCCTTAGTTTGAGGGGTTGCCTTAGTTTGAGCGGTTGCCTTTGTTTGAGTGGCTGCCTTAGTTTGAGCGGTTGCCTCACTTTGAGGGGCTGCCTTAATTTGAGGGGTTGCCTTAGTTTGAGGGGTTGCCTTAGTTTGAGGGTTTGCCTTAGTTTGAGCGGTTGCCTTAGATTGAGGGATTGCCTTAGTTTGAGCGGTTGCCTTAGTTTGAGGGCTGCCTTAGTTTGAGCGGTTGCCTTAGTTTGAGGGGCTGCCTTAATTTGAGGGGTTGCCTTAGTTTGAGCAGTTGCCTTAGTTTGAGGGGTTGCCTTAGTTTAAGCGGTTGCCTGAGTTTGAGGGGTTGCCTTAGTTTGAGCGGTTGCCTTAGTTTGAGGGGCTGCCTTCGTTTGAGCGGTTGCGTTAGTTTGAGGGGCTGCCTTAATTTGAGAGGTTGCCTTAGTTTGACCGGTTGCCTTAGTTTGAGGGGTTCCCTTAGTTTGAGCGGTTGCCTGAGTTTGAGGGGTTGCCTTAGTTTGAGCGGTTGCCCTAGTTTGAGGGGCTGCCATAATTTGATAGGTTGCCTTAGTTTGAGCGGTTGCCTTACTTTGAGGGGTTGCCTTAGTTTGAGGGGTTGCCTGAGTTTGAGCGGTTGCCTCAGTTTGCGGGGTTGCCTTAGTTTGAGCGGTTGCCTTAGTTTGAGCGGCTGCCTTCGTTTGAGGGGTTGCCTTAGTTTGAGCAGTTGCCTGAGTTTGAGGGTTTGCCTTAGTTTGAGAGGTTGCCTCAGTTTGAGGGGCTGCCTTAGTTTGAGCCGTTGCCTTAGTTTGAGGGGCTGCCTTAATTTGAGTGGTTGCCTTAGTTTGAGCGGTTGCCTTAGTTTGTGGGGTTGCCTTAGTTTGAGCGGTTGCCTGATTTTGAGGGGTTGCCTTAGTTTGAGCGGTTGCCTCAGTATGAGGGGCTGCCTTAGTTTGAGCGGTTGCCACAGTTTGAGGGGTTGCCTCAGTTTGAGGGGCTGCCTTAGTTTGAGCGGTTGCCTTAATTTGAGCGGCTGCCTTAGCTTGAGGGGTTGCCTTAGATTGAGTGGTTGCCTGAGTTTGAGAGTCTGCCTAAGTTTGAGGGGCTGCCTCAGTTTGAGACGTTGCCTTAGTTTGAGCGGTTGCCTTAGTTTGAGATTCTTCTCATTTTGAGCGGCTGCCTTAGTTTGAGCGGCTGCCTTAGTTTGAGCGGTGGCCTTAGTTAGAGGCGTTGCCTTAGTTTCAGTGGTTGCCTTAGTTTGAGGGGCTGCCTTAGTTTGAGCGGGTGCCTTAGTTTGAGTGGTTGCCTTAGTTTCAGGGGCTGCCTTAGTTTGAGGGGATGCCTCAGTTTGAGGGGTAGCCTTAGATTGGCAGTCTGCCTTAGTTTGAGCGGTTGCCTTAGTTTGAGGGGTTGCCTTAGCTTGAGCGGTTGCCTTAGTTTGAGGGGTTGCCTTAGTTTGAGGGGTTGCCTTAGTATGAGGGGTTGCCATAGTTTGAGCGGTTGCCTTAGTTTGAGGGGTTGCCTTATTTTGAGCGGTTGCCTTAGTTTGAGGGGATGCCTCAGTTTGAGGGGTAGCCTTAGTTTGAGGGGTTGTCTTAGCTTGAGCGGTTGCCTTCGTTTGAGCGGATGCCTTTGTTTGAGGGGCTGCCTTAGTTAGAAGGGTTGCCTTAGTTTCAGTGGTTGCCGTAGTTTGATGGGCTGCCTTAGTTTGAGCAGTTGCCTTAGTTTGAGTGGTTGCTTTAGTTTCAGGGGCTGCCTTAGTTTGAGGGGATACCTCAGTTTGAGGAGTAGCCTTAGATTGAGGGGTTGCCTTAGTTTGGTAGTCTGCCTTAGTTAGAGGGGGTGCCTTAGTTTGAGAGTCTGCCTTCGTTTAAGCGGTTGCCTTAGTTTGAGCGGTTGCCATAGTTTGACGGGTTGCCTTAGTTTGAGGGGCTGCCTTAGTTTGAGCGGTAGCTTTAGTTTGAGCGGCTGCCTTAGATTGAGGGGTTGCCTTAGTTTGAGCGGTTGCCTGAGTTTGAGGGGTTGCCTTATTTTGAAAGGTTGCCTTAGTTTGAGGGGCTGCATTAGTTTGAGCGGTTGCCTTAGTTTGACGGGCTGCCTTAATTTGAGGGGTTGCCTTACTCTGAGCGGTTGCCTTAGCTTGAGGTGTCGCCTTAGTTTGAGCGGTTGCCTGAGTTTGAGGGGTTGCCTTAGTTTGAGTGGTTGCCTTAGTTTGAGGGTTTGCCTTAGTTTGAGGGGTTGCCATAGTTTGAGGGGTTGCCTTGGTTTGAGGAGTTGCCATAGTTTGAGCGGTTGCCTTAGTTTGAGGGGTTGCCTTAGTTTGAGTGGTTGCCTAAGTTTGAGGGGTTGCCTTAGTTTGAGCGGTTGCCTTAGTTTGAGGTGCTGCCTTAGTTTGAGCGGTTGCCTTAGTTTGAGGGGCTGCCTTAATTTGAGGGGTTGCCTTAGTTTGAGGGGTTGCCTTAGTTGAGGGGTTGCCTTAGTTTGATAGTCTGCCTTAGTTTGAGGGGTTGCCTTAGTTTGAGCGGTTGCCTGAGTTTGAGGGGTTGCCTCAGTTTGAGCGGTTGCCTTAGTTTGAGGGTCTGCCTTAGATTGAGCGGTTGCCTTAGTATGAGGGGTTGCCTTAGTTTGAGCGGTTGCCTGAGTTTGAGGGGTTGCCTCAGTTTGAGCGGTTGCCTTAGTTTGAGGGGCTGCCTTAATTTGAGGGGTTGCCTTAGTTTGAGCGGTTGTCTTAGATTGAGGGGTTGCCTTAGTTTGGCAGGCTGCCTTAGTTTGAGGGGTTGCCTTAGTTTGATGGTCTGCCTTAGTTTGAGCGGTTGCCTTAGTTTGAGCGGTTGCCATAGTTTGAGGAGTTGCCTTAGTTTGAGGGGCTGCCTTAGATTGAGCGGTTGCCTTAGTTTGAGCGGTTGCCTGAGTTTGAGGGGTTGCCTTAGTTTGAGCGGTTGCCTTAGTTTGAGGGGCTGCCTTAATTTGAGGGGTTGCCTTAGTTCGAGCGGTTGCCTTAGTTTGAGGGACAGCCTTAGTTTGAGCGGTTGCCTTAGTTTGAGGGGCTGCCTTAAGTTGAGGGGTTGCCTTAGTTTGAGCAGTTGCCTTAGTTTGAGGGGTTCCCTTAGTTTGAGCGGTTGCCTGAGTTTGAGGGGTTGCCTTAGTTTGAGCGGTTGCCTTAGTTTGAGGGGCTGCCTTGATTTGAGGGGTTGCCTTATTTTGAAAAGTTGCAGTAGTTTGAGGGGCTGCCTTAGTTTGAGCGGTTGCCTTAGTTTGAGCGGCTGCCTTAGATTGAGGGGTTGCCTTAGTTTGAGTGGTTGCCTGAGTTTGAGGGGTTGCCTTATTTTGAAAGGTTGCCTAAGTTTGAGGGGCTGCCTTAGTTTGAGCGGTTGCCTTAGTTTGAGGGGCTGCCTTAATTTGAGGGGTTGCCTTAGTTTGAGCGGTTGCCTTAGTTTGAGGGGTCGCCTTAGTTTGAGCGGTTGCCTGAGTTTGAGGGGTTGCCTTAGTTTGAGGGGTTGCCATAGTTTGAGGGGCTGCCTTAGTTTGATGGGTTGCCATAGTTTGAGCGGTTGCCTCAGTTTGAGGGGATGCCTTAGTTTGAGGGGTAGCCTTAGTTTGAGGGGTTGCCTTAGCTTGAGCGGTTGCCATCGTTTGAGCGGATGACTTAGTTTGAGGGGCTGCCTTAGTTAGAGGGGTTGCCTTATTTTCAGTGGTTGGCTTAGTTTGAGGGTTTGCCTTAGTTTGAGCGTTTGCCTGAGTTTGAGTGGTTGCCTTAGTTTCAGGGGCTGCCTTAGTTTGAGTGGATGCCTCAGTTTGAGGGGTAGCCTTAGATTGAGGGGTTGCCTCAGTTTGGCAGTCTGCCTTAGTTTGAGGGTTTGCCTTAGTTTGAGAGTCTGCCTTAGTTTGAGCGGTTGCCTTAGTTTGAGCGGTTGCCATAGTTTGAGCGGTTGCCTGAGTTTGAGAGGTTGCCTCAGTTTGAGATTCTTCTCATTTTGAGCGGCTGCCTTAGTTTGAGCGGCTGCCTTAGTTTGAGCGGCTGCCTTAGTTTGAGGGGTTGCCTTAGTTTGAGCGGTTGCCTGAGTTTGAGAGGTTGCCTCAGTTTGAGGGGCTGCCTTAATTTGAGCGGTTGCCTTAGTTTTAGGGGCTGCATTAATTTAAGGGGTTGCCTTAGTTTGAGCGGTTGCCTTATTTAGAGGGGTTGCCTTAGTTTCAGTGGTTGCCTTAGTTTGAGGGGTTGCCATAGTTTGAGCGGTTGCCTTAGATTGAGGGGTTGCCTAATTTTGAGCGGTTGCCTTAGTTTGAGGGGATCCCTTAGTTTGAGGGGTAGCCTTAGTTTGAGGGGTTGCCTTAGCTTGAGCGGTTGCCTTCGTTTGAGCGGATGCCTTAGTTTGAGGGGCTGCCTTAGTTCGAGGGGTTGCCTCAGTTTCAGTGGTTGCCTTAGTTTGAGGGGTCGCCTTAGTTTGAGCGGTTGCCTGAGTTTGAGGGGTTGCCTTAGTTTGAGGGGTTGCCATAGTTTGAGGGGCTGCCTTAGTTTGATGGGTTGCCATAGTTTGAGCGGTTGCCTCAGTTTGAGGGGATGCCTTAGTTTGAGGGGTAGCCTTAGTTTGAGGGGTTGCCTTAGCTTGAGCGGTTGCCATCGTTTGAGCGGATGACTTAGTTTGAGGGGCTGCCTTAGTTAGAGGGGTTGCCTTATTTTCAGTGGTTGGCTTAGTTTGAGGGATGTCTTAGTTTGAGCGGTTGCCTGAGTTTGAGTGGTTGCCTTAGTTTCAGGGGCTGCCTTAGTTTGAGTGGATGCCTCAGTTTGAGGGGTAGCCTTAGATTGAGGGGTTGCCTTAGTTTGGCAGTCTGCCTTAGTTTGAGGGGTTGCCTTAGTTTGAGAGTCTGCCTTAGTTTGAGCGGTTGCCTTAGTTTGAGCGGTTGCCATAGTTTGAGCGGTTGCCTGAGTTTGAGAGGTTGCCTCAGTTTGAGATTCTTCTCATTTTGAGCGGCTGCCTTAGTTTGAGCGGCTGCCTTAGTTTGAGCGGCTGCCTTAGTTTGAGGGGTTGCCTTAGTTTGAGCGGTTGCCTGAGTTTGAGAGGTTGCCTCAGTTTGATGGGCTGCCTTAATTTGAGCGGTTGCCTTAGTTTTAGGGGCTGCATTAATTTAAGGGGTTGCCTTAGTTTGAGCGGTTGCCTTATTTAGAGGGGTTGCCTTAGTTTCAGTGGTTGCCTTAGTTTGAGGGGTTGCCATAGTTTGAGCGGTTGCCTTAGATTGAGGGGTTGCCTTATTTTGAGCGGTTGCCTTAGTTTGAGGGGATCCCTTAGTTTGAGGGGTAGCCTTAGTTTGAGGGGGTGCCTTAGCTTGTGCGGTTGCCTTCGTTTGAGCGGATGCCTTAGTTTGAGGGGCTGCCTTATTTCGAGGGGTTGCCTTAGTTTCAGTGGTTGCCTTAGTTTGAGGGGTTGCCTTAGTTTCAGTGGTTGCCTTAGTTTGAGGGGTCGCCTTAGTTTGAGCGGTTGCCTGAGTTTGAGGGGTTGCCTTAGTTTGAGGGGTTGACATAGTTTGAGGGGCTGCCTTAGTTTGATGGGTTGCTATAGTATGAGCGGTTGCCTCAGTTTGAGGGGATGCCTTAGTTTGAGGGGTAGCCTTAGTTTGAGGGGTTGCCTTAGCTTGAGCGGTTGCCATCGTTTGAGCGGATGACTTAGTTTGAGGGGCTGCCTTAGTTAGAGGGGTTGCCTTATTTTCAGTGGTTGGCTTAGTTTGAGGGTTTGCCTTAGTTTGAGCGGTTGCCTGAGTTTGAGTGGTTGCCTTAGTTTCAGGGGCTGCCTTAGTTTGAGTGGATGCCTCAGTTTGAGGGGTAGCCTTAGATTGAGGGGTTGCCTTAGTTTGGCAGTCTGCCTTAGTTTGAGGGGTTGCCTTAGTTTGAGAGTCTGCCTTAGTTTGAGCGGTTGCCTTAGTTTGAGCGGTTGCCATAGTTTGAGCGGTTGCCTGAGTTTGAGAGGTTGCCTCAGTTTGAGATTCTTCTCATTTTGAGCGGCTGCCTTAGTTTGAGCGGCTGCCTTAGTTTGAGCGGCTGCCTTAGTTTGAGGGGTTGCCTTAGTTTGAGCGGTTGCCTGAGTTTGAGAGGTTGCCTCAGTTTGAGGGGCTGCCTTAATTTGAGCGGTTGCCTTAGTTTTAGGGGCTGCATTAATTTAAGGGGTTGCCTTAGTTTGAGCGGTTGCCTTATTTAGAGGGGTTGCCTTAGTTTCAGTGGTTGCCTTAGTTTGAGGGGTTGCCATAGTTTGAGCGGTTGCCTTAGATTGAGGGGTTGCCTTATTTTGAGCGGTTGCCTTAGTTTGAGGGGATGCCTTAGTTTGAGGGGTAGCCTTAGTTTGAGGGGTTGCCTTAGCTTGAGCGGTTGCCTTCGTTTGAGCGGATGCCTTAGTTTGAGGGGCTGCCTTAGTTCGAGGGGTTGCCTTAGTTTCAGTGGTTGCCTTAGTTTGAGGGGTTGCCTTAGTTTGAGCAGTTGCCTGAGTTTGAGTGGTTGCCTTAGTTTCAGGGGCTGCCTTAGTTTGAGGGGATGCCTCAGTTTTAGGGGTAGCCTTTGATTGAGGGGTTGCCTTAGTTTGGCAGTCTGCCTTAGTTTGAGGGGTTGCCTTAGTTTGATGGTCTGCCTTAGTTTGAGCGGTTGCCTTAGTTTGAGCGGTTGCCATAGTTTGAGGGGTTGCCTTAGTTTGAGGGGCTGCCTTAGATTGAGGGGTTCTCTTAGTTTGAGTGCTTGCCTGAGTTTGAGGGGTTGCCTTAATTTGAGCGGTTGCCTTAGTTTGAGGGGCTGCCTTCGTTTGAGCGGTTGCCTTCGTTTGAGGGGCTGCCTTAATTTGAGGGGTTGCCTTAGTTTGAGCGGTTCCCTTAGTTTGAGGGGTTCCCTTAGTTTGAGCAGTTGCCTGAGTTTGAGGGGTTGCCTGAGTTTGAGCGGTTGCCTTAGTTTGAGGGGCTGCCTTAGTTTGAGCTGTTGCCTTAGTTTGAGGGACTGCCTTAGTTTGAGCGGTTGCCTTAGTTTGAGGGGTTGCCTTAGTTTGAGCGGTTGCCTGAGTTTGAGGGGTTGCCTTTGTTTGAGAGGTTGCCAAAGTTTGAGGGGCTGCCTTAATTTGAGCGGTTGCCTTAGTTTGAGGGGCTGCCTTAATTTGAGCGGTTGCATTAGTTTGAGGGGTTGCCATAGTTTGAGCGGTTGCCTTATTTAGAGGGGTTGCCTTAGTTTCAGTGGTTGCCTTAGTTTGAGGGGTTGCCATAGTTTGAGCGGTTGCCTTAGATTTAGATTTTTTAGATTAGATTAGAGATACAGCACTGAAACAGGCCCTTCGGCCCACCGAGTCTGTGCCGAACATCAACCACCCATTTATACTAATCCTACACTAATCCCTTATTACTACCAAACATCCCCACCTATCCCTATATTTCCCTGCCACCTACCTATACTAGTGACAATTTATAATGGCCAATTTACCTATCAACCTGCAAGTCTTTTGGCTTGTGGGAGGAAACCGGAGCACCCGGAGAAAACCCACGCAGACACAGGGAGAACTTGCAAACTCCACACAGGCAGTACCCGGAATCGAACCCGGGTCCCTGGAGCTGTGAGGCTGCGGTGCTAACCACTGCGCCACTGTTGAGGGGTTGCCTTATTTTGAGCGGTTGCCTTAGCTTGAGCGATTGCCTTCGTTTGAGCGGATGCCTTAGTTGGAGGGGCTGCCTTAGTTCGAGGGGTTGCCTTAGTTTCAGTGGTTGCCTTAGTTTGAGGGGTTGCCTTAGTTTGAGCAGTTGCCTGAGTTTGAGTGGTTGCCTTAGTTTCAGGGGCTGCCTGAGTTTGAGGGGATGCCTCAGTTTTAGGGGTAGCCTTAGATTGAGGGGTTGCCTTAGTTTGGCAGTCTGCCTTAGTTTGAGGGGTTGTCTTAGTTTGAGAGTCTGCCTTAGTTTGAGCGGTTGACTTAGTTTGAGCGTTTGCCATAGTTTGAGGGGTTGCCTTAGTTTGAGGGGCTGCCTTAGTTTGAGCGGTTGCCTTAGTTTGAGCGGCTGCCTTAGATTGAGGGGTTGCCTTAGATTGAAGGGTTGCCTTAGTTTGAGAGCCTGCCTTCGTTTTAGGGGTTGCCATATTTTGAGTGGTTGCCTTAGTTTGAGGGGTTGCCTTAGTTTGAGCGGTTGCCTTTGTTTGAGTGGCTGCCTTAGTTTGAGCGGTTGCCTCACTTTGAGGGGCTGCCTTAATTTGAGGGGTTGCCTTAGTTTGAGGGGTTGCCTTAGTTTGAGGGTTTGCCTTAGTTTGAGCGGTTGCCTTAGATTGAGGGATTGCCTTAGTTTGAGCGGTTGCCTTAGTTTGAGGGCTGGCTTAGTTTGAGCGGTTGCCTTAGTTTGAGGGGCTGCCTTAATTTGAGGGGTTGCCTTAGTTTGAGCAGTTGCCTTAGTTTGAGGGGTTGCCTTAGTTTAAGCGGTTGCCTGAGTTTGAGGGGTTGCCTTAGTTTGAGCGGTTGCCTGAGTTTGAGGGGTTGCCTTTGTTTGAGAGGTTGCCTCAGATTGAGGGGCTGCCTTAATTTGAGCGGTTGCCTTAGTTTGAGGGGCTGCATTAATTTGAGGGGTTGCCTTAGTTTGAGGGGTTGCCTTAGTTTGAGAGGTTGCCAGAGTTTGAGGGGTTGCCTTAGTTTGAGTGGTTGCCTTAGTATGAGGGGTTGCCTTAGTTTGAGGGGTTGCCTTAGTTTGAGGGGTTGCCTTAGTTTGAGGGGCTGCCTTAATTTGAGGGGTTGCCTTAGTTTGAGTGGTTGCCTTAGTATGAGGGGCTGCCTTAATTTGAGGGGTTGTCTTAGTTTGAGTGCTTGCCTGAGTTTGAGGGGTTGCCTTAATTTGAGCGGTTGCCTTAGTTTGAGGGGCTGCCTTAGTTTGAGCGGTTGCCTTCGTTTGAGGGGCTGCCTTAATTTGAGGGGTTGCCTTAGTTTGAGCGGTTCCCTTAGTTTGAGGGGTTCCCTTAGTTTGAGCAGTTGCCTGAGTTTGAGGGGTTGCCTGAGTTTGAGCGGTTGCCTTAGTTTGAGGGGCTGCCTTAGTTTGAGCGGTTGCCTTAGTTTGAGGGACTGCCTTAGTTTGAGCGGTTGCCTTAGTTTGAGGGGTTGCCTTAGTTTGAGCGGTTGCCTGAGTTTGAGGGGTTGCCTTAATTTGAGCGGTTGCCTTAGTTTGAGGGGCTGCCTTAATTTGAGCGGTTGCATTAGTTTGAGGGGTTGCCATAGTTTGAGCGGTTGCCTTATTTAGAGGGGTTGCCTTAGTTTCAGTGGTTGCCTTAGTTTGAGGGGTTGCCATAGTTTGAGCGGTTGCCTTAGATTTAGATTTTTTAGATTAGATTAGAGATACAGCACTGAAACAGGCCCTTCGGCCCACCGAGTCTGTGCCGAACATCAACCACCCATTTATACTAATCGTACAGTAATCCCTTATTACTACCAAACATCCCCACCTATCCCTATATTTCCCTGCCACCTACCTATACTAGTGACAATTTATAATGGCCTATTTACCTATCAACCTGCAAGTCTTTTGGCTTGTGGGAGGAAACCGGAGCACCCGGAGAAAACCCACGCAGACACAGGGAGAACTTGCAAACTCCACACAGGCAGTACCCGGAATCGAACCCGGGTCCCTGGAGCTGTGAGGCTGCGGTGCTAACCACTGCGCCACTGTTGAGGGGTTGCCTTATTTTGAGCGGTTGCCTTAGCTTGAGCGATTGCCTTCGTTTGAGCGGATGCCTTAGTTGGAGGGGCTGCCTTAGTTCGAGGGGTTGCCTTAGTTTCAGTGGTTGCCTTAGTTTGAGGGGTTGCCTTAGTTTGAGCAGTTGCCTGAGTTTGAGTGGTTGCCTTAGTTTCAGGGGCTGCCTGAGTTTGAGGGGATGCCTCAGTTTTAGGGGTAGCCTTAGATTGAGGGGTTGCCTTAGTTTGGCAGTCTGCCTTAGTTTGAGGGGTTGTCTTAGTTTGAGAGTCTGCCTTAGTTTGAGCGGTTGACTTAGTTTGAGCGTTTGCCATAGTTTGAGGGGTTGCCTTAGTTTGAGGGGCTGCCTTAGTTTGAGCGGTTGCCTTAGTTTGAGCGGCTGCCTTAGATTGAGGGGTTGCCTTAGATTGAAGGGTTGCCTTAGTTTGAGAGCCTGCCTTCGTTTTAGGGGTTGCCATATTTTGAGTGGTTGCCTTAGTTTGAGGGGTTGCCTTAGTTTGAGCGGTTGCCTTTGTTTGAGTGGCTGCCTTAGTTTGAGCGGTTGCCTCACTTTGAGGGGCTGCCTTAATTTGAGGGGTTGCCTTAGTTTGAGGGGTTGCCTTAGTTTGAGGGTTTGCCTTAGTTTGAGCGGTTGCCTTAGATTGAGGGATTGCCTTAGTTTGAGCGGTTGCCTTAGTTTGAGGGCTGCCTTAGTTTGAGCGGTTGCCTTAGTTTGAGGGGCTGCCTTAATTTGAGGGGTTGCCTTAGTTTGAGCAGTTGCCTTAGTTTGAGGGGTTGCCTTAGTTTAAGCGGTTGCCTGAGTTTGAGGGGTTGCCTTAGTTTGAGCGGTTGCCTTAGTTTGAGGGGCTGCCTTCGTTTGAGCGGTTGCGTTAGTTTGAGGGGCTGCCTTAATTTGAGAGGTTGCCTTAGTTTGACCGGTTGCCTTAGTTTGAGGGGTTCCCTTAGTTTGAGCGGTTGCCTGAGTTTGAGGGGTTGCCTTAGTTTGAGCGGTTGCCCTAGTTTGAGGGGCTGCCATAATTTGATAGGTTGCCTTAGTTTGAGCGGTTGCCTTACTTTGAGGGGTTGCCTTAGTTTGAGGGGTTGCCTGAGTTTGAGCGGTTGCCTCAGTTTGCGGGGTTGCCTTAGTTTGAGCGGTTGCCTTAGTTTGAGGGGCTGCCTTCGTTTGAGGGGTTGCCTTAGTTTGAGCAGTTGCCTGAGTTTGAGGGTTTGCCTTAGTTTGAGAGGTTGCCTCAGTTTGAGGGGCTGCCTTAGTTTGAGCCGTTGCCTTAGTTTGAGGGGCTGCCTTAATTTGAGTGGTTGCCTTAGTTTGAGCGGTTGCCTTAGTTTGTGGGGTTGCCTTAGTTTGAGCGGTTGCCTGATTTTGAGGGGTTGCCTTAGTTTGAGCGGTTGCCTCAGTATGAGGGGCTGCCTTAGTTTGAGCGGTTGCCACAGTTTGAGGGGTTGCCTCAGTTTGAGGGGCTGCCTTAGTTTGAGCGGTTGCCTTAATTTGAGCGGCTGCCTTAGCTTGAGGGGTTGCCTTAGATTGAGTGGTTGCCTGAGTTTGAGAGTCTGCCTAAGTTTGAGGGGCTGCCTCAGTTTGAGACGTTGCCTTAGTTTGAGCGGTTGCCTTAGTTTGAGATTCTTCTCATTTTGAGCGGCTGCCTTAGTTTGAGCGGCTGCCTTAGTTTGAGCGGTGGCCTTAGTTAGAGGCGTTGCCTTAGTTTCAGTGGTTGCCTTAGTTTGAGGGGCTGCCTTAGTTTGAGCGGGTGCCTTAGTTTGAGTGGTTGCCTTAGTTTCAGGGGCTGCCTTAGTTTGAGGGGATGCCTCAGTTTGAGGGGTAGCCTTAGATTGGCAGTCTGCCTTAGTTTGAGCGGTTGCCTTAGTTTGAGGGGTTGCCTTAGCTTGAGCGGTTGCCTTAGTTTGAGGGGTTGCCTTAGTTTGAGGGGTTGCCTTAGTATGAGGGGTTGCCATAGTTTGAGCGGTTGCCTTAGTTTGAGGGGTTGCCTTATTTTGAGCGGTTGCCTTAGTTTGAGGGGATGCCTCAGTTTGAGGGGTAGCCTTAGTTTGAGGGGTTGTCTTAGCTTGAGCGGTTGCCTTCGTTTGAGCGGATGCCTTTGTTTGAGGGGCTGCCTTAGTTAGAAGGGTTGCCTTAGTTTCAGTGGTTGCCGTAGTTTGATGGGCTGCCTTAGTTTGAGCAGTTGCCTTAGTTTGAGTGGTTGCTTTAGTTTCAGGGGCTGCCTTAGTTTGAGGGGATACCTCAGTTTGAGGAGTAGCCTTAGATTGAGGGGTTGCCTTAGTTTGGTAGTCTGCCTTAGTTAGAGGGGGTGCCTTAGTTTGAGAGTCTGCCTTCGTTTAAGCGGTTGCCTTAGTTTGAGCGGTTGCCATAGTTTGACGGGTTGCCTTAGTTTGAGGGGCTGCCTTAGTTTGAGCGGTAGCTTTAGTTTGAGCGGCTGCCTTAGATTGAGGGGTTGCCTTAGTTTGAGCGGTTGCCTGAGTTTGAGGGGTTGCCTTATTTTGAAAGGTTGCCTTAGTTTGAGGGGCTGCATTAGTTTGAGCGGTTGCCTTAGTTTGACGGGCTGCCTTAATTTGAGGGGTTGCCTTACTCTGAGCGGTTGCCTTAGCTTGAGGTGTCGCCTTAGTTTGAGCGGTTGCCTGAGTTTGAGGGGTTGCCTTAGTTTGAGTGGTTGCCTTAGTTTGAGGGTTTGCCTTAGTTTGAGGGGTTGCCATAGTTTGAGGGGTTGCCTTGGTTTGAGGAGTTGCCATAGTTTGAGCGGTTGCCTTAGTTTGAGGGGTTGCCTTAGTTTGAGTGGTTGCCTAAGTTTGAGGGGTTGCCTTAGTTTGAGCGGTTGCCTTAGTTTGAGGTGCTGCCTTAGTTTGAGCGGTTGCCTTAGTTTGAGGGGCTGCCTTAATTTGAGGGGTTGCCTTAGTTTGAGGGGTTGCCTTAGTTGAGGGGTTGCCTTAGTTTGATAGTCTGCCTTAGTTTGAGGGGTTGCCTTAGTTTGAGCGGTTGCCTGAGTTTGAGGGGTTGCCTCAGTTTGAGCGGTTGCCTTAGTTTGAGGGTCTGCCTTAGATTGAGCGGTTGCCTTAGTATGAGGGGTTGCCTTAGTTTGAGCGGTTGCCTGAGTTTGAGGGGTTGCCTCAGTTTGAGCGGTTGCCTTAGTTTGAGGGGCTGCCTTAATTTGAGGGGTTGCCTTAGTTTGAGCGGTTGTCTTAGATTGAGGGGTTGCCTTAGTTTGGCAGGCTGCCTTAGTTTGAGGGGTTGCCTTAGTTTGATGGTCTGCCTTAGTTTGAGCGGTTGCCTTAGTTTGAGCGGTTGCCATAGTTTGAGGAGTTGCCTTAGTTTGAGGGGCTGCCTTAGATTGAGCGGTTGCCTTAGTTTGAGCGGTTGCCTGAGTTTGAGGGGTTGCCTTAGTTTGAGCGGTTGCCTTAGTTTGAGGGGCTGCCTTAATTTGAGGGGTTGCCTTAGTTCGAGCGGTTGCCTTAGTTTGAGGGACAGCCTTAGTTTGAGCGGTTGCCTTAGTTTGAGGGGCTGCCTTAAGTTGAGGGGTTGCCTTAGTTTGAGCAGTTGCCTTAGTTTGAGGGGTTCCCTTAGTTTGAGCGGTTGCCTGAGTTTGAGGGGTTGCCTTAGTTTGAGCGGTTGCCTTAGTTTGAGGGGCTGCCTTGATTTGAGGGGTTGCCTTATTTTGAAAAGTTGCAGTAGTTTGAGGGGCTGCCTTAGTTTGAGCGGTTGCCTTAGTTTGAGCGGCTGCCTTAGATTGAGGGGTTGCCTTAGTTTGAGTGGTTGCCTGAGTTTGAGGGGTTGCCTTATTTTGAAAGGTTGCCTAAGTTTGAGGGGCTGCCTTAGTTTGAGCGGTTGCCTTAGTTTGAGGGGCTGCCTTAATTTGAGGGGTTGCCTTAGTTTGAGCGGTTGCCTTAGTTTGAGGGGTCGCCTTAGTTTGAGCGGTTGCCTGAGTTTGAGGGGTTGCCTTAGTTTGAGGGGTTGCCATAGTTTGAGGGGCTGCCTTAGTTTGATGGGTTGCCATAGTTTGAGCGGTTGCCTCAGTTTGAGGGGATGCCTTAGTTTGAGGGGTAGCCTTAGTTTGAGGGGTTGCCTTAGCTTGAGCGGTTGCCATCGTTTGAGCGGATGACTTAGTTTGAGGGGCTGCCTTAGTTAGAGGGGTTGCCTTATTTTCAGTGGTTGGCTTAGTTTGAGGGTTTGCCTTAGTTTGAGCGTTTGCCTGAGTTTGAGTGGTTGCCTTAGTTTCAGGGGCTGCCTTAGTTTGAGTGGATGCCTCAGTTTGAGGGGTAGCCTTAGATTGAGGGGTTGCCTCAGTTTGGCAGTCTGCCTTAGTTTGAGGGTTTGCCTTAGTTTGAGAGTCTGCCTTAGTTTGAGCGGTTGCCTTAGTTTGAGCGGTTGCCATAGTTTGAGCGGTTGCCTGAGTTTGAGAGGTTGCCTCAGTTTGAGATTCTTCTCATTTTGAGCGGCTGCCTTAGTTTGAGCGGCTGCCTTAGTTTGAGCGGCTGCCTTAGTTTGAGGGGTTGCCTTAGTTTGAGCGGTTGCCTGAGTTTGAGAGGTTGCCTCAGTTTGAGGGGCTGCCTTAATTTGAGCGGTTGCCTTAGTTTTAGGGGCTGCATTAATTTAAGGGGTTGCCTTAGTTTGAGCGGTTGCCTTATTTAGAGGGGTTGCCTTAGTTTCAGTGGTTGCCTTAGTTTGAGGGGTTGCCATAGTTTGAGCGGTTGCCTTAGATTGAGGGGTTGCCTAATTTTGAGCGGTTGCCTTAGTTTGAGGGGATCCCTTAGTTTGAGGGGTAGCCTTAGTTTGAGGGGTTGCCTTAGCTTGAGCGGTTGCCTTCGTTTGAGCGGATGCCTTAGTTTGAGGGGCTGCCTTAGTTCGAGGGGTTGCCTCAGTTTCAGTGGTTGCCTTAGTTTGAGGGGTCGCCTTAGTTTGAGCGGTTGCCTGAGTTTGAGGGGTTGCCTTAGTTTGAGGGGTTGCCATAGTTTGAGGGGCTGCCTTAGTTTGATGGGTTGCCATAGTTTGAGCGGTTGCCTCAGTTTGAGGGGATGCCTTAGTTTGAGGGGTAGCCTTAGTTTGAGGGGTTGCCTTAGCTTGAGCGGTTGCCATCGTTTGAGCGGATGACTTAGTTTGAGGGGCTGCCTTAGTTAGAGGGGTTGCCTTATTTTCAGTGGTTGGCTTAGTTTGAGGGATGTCTTAGTTTGAGCGGTTGCCTGAGTTTGAGTGGTTGCCTTAGTTTCAGGGGCTGCCTTAGTTTGAGTGGATGCCTCAGTTTGAGGGGTAGCCTTAGATTGAGGGGTTGCCTTAGTTTGGCAGTCTGCCTTAGTTTGAGGGGTTGCCTTAGTTTGAGAGTCTGCCTTAGTTTGAGCGGTTGCCTTAGTTTGAGCGGTTGCCATAGTTTGAGCGGTTGCCTGAGTTTGAGAGGTTGCCTCAGTTTGAGATTCTTCTCATTTTGAGCGGCTGCCTTAGTTTGAGCGGCTGCCTTAGTTTGAGCGGCTGCCTTAGTTTGAGGGGTTGCCTTAGTTTGAGCGGTTGCCTGAGTTTGAGAGGTTGCCTCAGTTTGATGGGCTGCCTTAATTTGAGCGGTTGCCTTAGTTTTAGGGGCTGCATTAATTTAAGGGGTTGCCTTAGTTTGAGCGGTTGCCTTATTTAGAGGGGTTGCCTTAGTTTCAGTGGTTGCCTTAGTTTGAGGGGTTGCCATAGTTTGAGCGGTTGCCTTAGATTGAGGGGTTGCCTTATTTTGAGCGGTTGCCTTAGTTTGAGGGGATCCCTTAGTTTGAGGGGTAGCCTTAGTTTGAGGGGGTGCCTTAGCTTGAGCGGTTGCCTTCGTTTGAGCGGATGCCTTAGTTTGAGGGGCTGCCTTAGTTCGAGGGGTTGCCTTAGTTTCAGTGGTTGCCTTAGTTTGAGGGGTTGCCTTAGTTTCAGTGGTTGCCTTAGTTTGAGGGGTCGCCTTAGTTTGAGCGGTTGCCTGAGTTTGAGGGGTTGCCTTAGTTTGAGGGGTTGACATAGTTTGAGGGGCTGCCTTAGTTTGATGGGTTGCTATAGTATGAGCGGTTGCCTCAGTTTGAGGGGATGCCTTAGTTTGAGGGGTAGCCTTAGTTTGAGGGGTTGCCTTAGCTTGAGCGGTTGCCATCGTTTGAGCGGATGACTTAGTTTGAGGGGCTGCCTTAGTTAGAGGGGTTGCCTTATTTTCAGTGGTTGGCTTAGTTTGAGGGTTTGCCTTAGTTTGAGCGGTTGCCTGAGTTTGAGTGGTTGCCTTAGTTTCAGGGGCTGCCTTAGTTTGAGTGGATGCCTCAGTTTGAGGGGTAGCCTTAGATTGAGGGGTTGCCTTAGTTTGGCAGTCTGCCTTAGTTTGAGGGGTTGCCTTAGTTTGAGAGTCTGCCTTAGTTTGAGCGGTTGCCTTAGTTTGAGCGGTTGCCATAGTTTGAGCGGTTGCCTGAGTTTGAGAGGTTGCCTCAGTTTGAGATTCTTCTCATTTTGAGCGGCTGCCTTAGTTTGAGCGGCTGCCTTAGTTTGAGCGGCTGCCTTAGTTTGAGGGGTTGCCTTAGTTTGAGCGGTTGCCTGAGTTTGAGAGGTTGCCTCAGTTTGAGGGGCTGCCTTAATTTGAGCGGTTGCCTTAGTTTTAGGGGCTGCATTAATTTAAGGGGTTGCCTTAGTTTGAGCGGTTGCCTTATTTAGAGGGGTTGCCTTAGTTTCAGTGGTTGCCTTAGTTTGAGGGGTTGCCATAGTTTGAGCGGTTGCCTTAGATTGAGGGGTTGCCTTATTTTGAGCGGTTGCCTTAGTTTGAGGGGATGCCTTAGTTTGAGGGGTAGCCTTAGTTTGAGGGGTTGCCTTAGCTTGAGCGGTTGCCTTCGTTTGAGCGGATGCCTTAGTTTGAGGGGCTGCCTTAGTTCGAGGGGTTGCCTTAGTTTCAGTGGTTGCCTTAGTTTGAGGGGTTGCCTTAGTTTGAGCAGTTGCCTGAGTTTGAGTGGTTGCCTTAGTTTCAGGGGCTGCCTTAGTTTGAGGGGATGCCTCAGTTTTAGGGGTAGCCTTTGATTGAGGGGTTGCCTTAGTTTGGCAGTCTGCCTTAGTTTAAGGGGTTGCCTTAGTTTGATGGTCTGCCTTAGTTTGAGCGGTTGCCTTAGTTTGAGCGGTTGCCATAGTTTGAGGGGTTGCCTTAGTTTGAGGGGCTGCCTTAGATTGAGGGGTTCTCTTAGTTTGAGTGCTTGCCTGAGTTTGAGGGGTTGCCTTAATTTGAGCGGTTGCCTTAGTTTGAGGGGCTGCCTTCGTTTGAGCGGTTGCCTTCGTTTGAGGGGCTGCCTTAATTTGAGGGGTTGCCTTAGTTTGAGCGGTTCCCTTAGTTTGAGGGGTTCCCTTAGTTTGAGCAGTTGCCTGAGTTTGAGGGGTTGCCTGAGTTTGAGCGGTTGCCTTAGTTTGAGGGGCTGCCTTAGTTTGAGCTGTTGCCTTAGTTTGAGGGACTGCCTTAGTTTGAGCGGTTGCCTTAGTTTGAGGGGTTGCCTTAGTTTGAGCGGTTGCCTGAGTTTGAGGGGTTGCCTTTGTTTGAGAGGTTGCCTCAGTTTGAGGGGCTGCCTTAATTTGAGCGGTTGCCTTAGTTTGAGGGGCTGCCTTAATTTGAGCGGTTGCATTAGTTTGAGGGGTTGCCATAGTTTGAGCGGTTGCCTTATTTAGAGGGGTTGCCTTAGTTTCAGTGGTTGCCTTAGTTTGAGGGGTTGCCATAGTTTGAGCGGTTGCCTTAGATTTAGATTTTTTAGATTAGATTAGAGATACAGCACTGAAACAGGCCCTTCGGCCCACCGAGTCTGTGCCGAACATCAACCACCCATTTATACTAATCCTACACTAATCCCTTATTACTACCAAACATCCCCACCTATCCCTATATTTCCCTGCCACCTACCTATACTAGTGACAATTTATAATGGCCAATTTACCTATCAACCTGCAAGTCTTTTGGCTTGTGGGAGGAAACCGGAGCACCCGGAGAAAACCCACGCAGACACAGGGAGAACTTGCAAACTCCACACAGGCAGTACCCGGAATCGAACCCGGGTCCCTGGAGCTGTGAGGCTGCGGTGCTAACCACTGCGCCACTGTTGAGGGGTTGCCTTATTTTGAGCGGTTGCCTTAGCTTGAGCGATTGCCTTCGTTTGAGCGGATGCCTTAGTTGGAGGGGCTGCCTTAGTTCGAGGGGTTGCCTTAGTTTCAGTGGTTGCCTTAGTTTGAGGGGTTGCCTTAGTTTGAGCAGTTGCCTGAGTTTGAGTGGTTGCCTTAGTTTCAGGGGCTGCCTGAGTTTGAGGGGATGCCTCAGTTTTAGGGGTAGCCTTAGATTGAGGGGTTGCCTTAGTTTGGCAGTCTGCCTTAGTTTGAGGGGTTGTCTTAGTTTGAGAGTCTGCCTTAGTTTGAGCGGTTGACTTAGTTTGAGCGTTTGCCATAGTTTGAGGGGTTGCCTTAGTTTGAGGGGCTGCCTTAGTTTGAGCGGTTGCCTTAGTTTGAGCGGCTGCCTTAGATTGAGGGGTTGCCTTAGATTGAAGGGTTGCCTTAGTTTGAGAGCCTGCCTTCGTTTTAGGGGTTGCCATATTTTGAGTGGTTGCCTTAGTTTGAGGGGTTGCCTTAGTTTGAGCGGTTGCCTTTGTTTGAGTGGCTGCCTTAGTTTGAGCGGTTGCCTCACTTTGAGGGGCTGCCTTAATTTGAGGGGTTGCCTTAGTTTGAGGGGTTGCCTTAGTTTGAGGGTTTGCCTTAGTTTGAGCGGTTGCCTTAGATTGAGGGATTGCCTTAGTTTGAGCGGTTGCCTTAGTTTGAGGGCTGGCTTAGTTTGAGCGGTTGCCTTAGTTTGAGGGGCTGCCTTAATTTGAGGGGTTGCCTTAGTTTGAGCAGTTGCCTTAGTTTGAGGGGTTGCCTTAGTTTAAGCGGTTGCCTGAGTTTGAGGGGTTGCCTTAGTTTGAGCGGTTGCCTTAGTTTGAGGGGCTGCCTTCGTTTGAGCGGTTGCGTTAGTTTGAGGGGCTGCCTTAATTTGAGAGGTTGCCTAAGTTTGACCGGTTGCCTTAGTTTGAGGGGTTCCCTTAGTTTGAGCGGTTGCCTGAGTTTGAGGGGTTGCCTTAGTTTGAGCGGTTGCCCTAGTTTGAGGGGCTGCCATAATTTGATAGGTTGCCTTAGTTTGAGCGGTTGCCTTACTTTGAGGGGTTGCCTTAGTTTGAGGGGTTGCCTGAGTTTGAGCGGTTGCCTCAGTTTGCGGGGTTGCCTTAGTTTGAGCGGTTGCCTTAGTTTGAGGGGCTGCCTTCGTTTGAGGGGTTGCCTTAGTTTGAGCAGTTGTCTGAGTTTGAGGGTTTGCCTTAGTTTGAGAGGTTGCCTTAGTTTGAGGGGCTGCCTTAGTTTGAGCCGTTGCCTTAGTTTGAGGGGCTGCCTTAATTTGAGTGGTTGCCTTAGTTTGAGCGGTTGCCTTAGTTTGTGGGGTTGCCTTAGTTTGAGCGGTTGCCTGATTTTGAGGGGTTGCCTTAGTTTGAGCGGTTGCCTCAGTATGAGGGGCTGCCTTAGTTTGAGCGGTTGCCACAGTTTGAGGGGTTGCCTCAGTTTGAGGGGCTGCCTTAGTTTGAGCGGTTGCCTTAATTTGAGCGGCTGCCTTAGCTTGAGGGGTTGCCTTAGATTGAGCGGTTGCCTGAGTTTGAGAGTCTGCCTAAGTTTGAGGGGCTGCCTCAGTTTGAGACGTTGCCTTAGTTTGAGCGGTTGCCTTAGTTTGAGATTCTTCTCATTTTGAGCGGCTGCCTTAGTTTGAGCGGCTGCCTTAGTTTGAGCGGTGGCCTTAGTTAGAGGCGTTGCCTTAAGTTTCAGTGGTTGCCTTAGTTTGAGGGGCTGCCTTAGTTTGAGCGGGTGCCTTAGTTTGAGTGGTTGCCTTAGTTTCAGGGGCTGCCTTAGTTTGAGGGGATGCCTCAGTTTGAGGGGTAGCCTTAGATTGGCAGTCTGCCTTAGTTTGAGCGGTTGCCTTAGTTTGAGGGGTTGCCTTAGCTTGAGCGGTTGCCTTAGTTTGAGGGGTTGCCTTAGTTTGAGGGGTTGCCTTAGTATGAGGGGTTGCCATAGTTTGAGCGGTTGCCTTAGTTTGAGGGGTTGCCTTATTTTGAGCGGTTGCCTTAGTTTGAGGGGATGCCTCAGTTTGAGGGGTAGCCTTAGTTTGAGGGGTTGTCTTAGCTTGAGCGGTTGCCTTCGTTTGAGCGGATGCCTTTGTTTGAGGGGCTGCCTTAGTTAGAAGGGTTGCCTTAGTTTCAGTGGTTGCCGTAGTTTGATGGGCTGCCTTAGTTTGAGCGGTTGCCTTAGTTTGAGTGGTTGCTTTAGTTTCAGGGGCTGCCTTAGTTTGAGGGGATACCTCAGTTTGAGGAGTAGCCTTAGATTGAGGTGTTGCCTTAGTTTGGTAGTCTGCCTTAGTTAGAGGGGGTGCCTTAGTTTGAGAGTCTGCCTTCGTTTAAGCGGTTGCCTTAGTTTGAGCGGTTGCCATAGTTTGACGGGTTGCCTTAGTTTGAGGGGCTGCCTTAGTTTGAGCGGTACCCTTAGTTTGAGCGGCTGCCTTAGATTGAGGGGTTGCCTTAGTTTGAGCGGTTGCCTGAGTTTGAGGGGTTGCCTTATTTTGAAAGGTTGCCTTAGTTTGAGGGGCTGCATTAGTTTGAGCGGTTGCCTTAGTTTGACGGGCTGCCTTAATTTGAGGGGTTGCCTTACTCTGAGCGGTTGCCTTAGCTTGAGGTGTCGCCTTAGTTTGAGCGGTTGCCTGAGTTTGAGGGGTTGCCTTAGTTTGAGTGGTTGCCTTAGTTTGAGGGTTTGCCTTAGTTTGAGGGGTTGCCATAGTTTGAGGGGTTGCCTTGGTTTGAGGAGTTGCCATAGTTTGAGCGGTTGCCTTAGTTTGAGGGGTTGCCTTAGTTTGAGTGGTTGCCTAAGTTTGAGGGGTTGCCTTAGTTTGAGCGGTTGCCTTAGTTTGAGGTGCTGCCTTAGTTTGAGCGGTTGCCTTAGTTTGAGGGGCTGCCTTAATTTGAGGGGTTGCCTTAGTTTGAGGGGTTGCCTTAGTTGAGGGGTTGCCTTAGTTTGATAGTCTGCCTTAGTTTGACGGGTTGCCTTAGTTTGAGCGGTTGCCTGAGTTTGAGGGGTTGCCTCAGTTTGAGCGGTTGCCTTAGTTTGAGGGTCTGACTTAGATTGAGCGGTTGCCTTAGTATGAGGGGTTGCCTTCGTTTGAGGGGTTGCCTTAGTTTGATGGTCTGCCTTAGTTTGAGCGGTTGCCTTAGTTTGAGCGGTTGCCATAGTTTGAGGGGTTGCCTTAGTTTGAGGGGCTGCCTTAGATTGAGCGGTTGCCTTAGTTTGAGCGGTTGCCTGAGTTTGAGGGGTTGCCTTAGTTTGAGCGGTTGCCTTAGTTTGAGGGGCTGCCTTAATTTGAGGGGTTGCCTTAGTTCGAGCGGTTGCCTTAGTTTGAGGGACAGCCTTAGTTTGAGCGGTTGCCTTAGTTTGAGGGGCTGCCTTAAGTTGAGGGGTTGCCTTAGTTTGAGCAGTTGCCTTAGTTTGAGGGGTTCCCTTAGTTTGAGCGGTTGCCTGAGTTTGAGGGGTTGCCTTAGTTTGAGCGGTTGCCTTAGTTTGAGGGGCTGCCTTGATTTGAGGGGTTGCCTTATTTTGAAAAGTTGCAGTAGTTTGAGGGGCTGCCTTAGTTTGAGCGGTTGCCTTAGTTTGAGCGGCTGCCTTAGATTGAGGGGTTGCCTTAGTTTGAGTGGTTGCCTGAGTTTGAGGGGTTGCCTTATTTTGAAAGGTTGCCTAAGTTTGAGGGGCTGCCTTAGTTTGAGCGGTTGCCTTAGTTTGAGGGGCTGCCTTAATTTGAGGGGTTGCCTTAGTTTGAGCGGTTGCCTTAGTTTGAGGGGTCGCCTTAGTTTGAGCGGTTGCCTGAGTTTGAGGGGTTGCCTTAGTTTGAGGGGTTGCCATAGTTTGAGGGGCTGCCTTAGTTTGATGGGTTGCCATAGTTTGAGCGGTTGCCTCAGTTTGAGGGGATGCCTTAGTTTGAGGGGTAGCCTTAGTTTGAGGGGTTGCCTTAGCTTGAGCGGTTGCCATCGTTTGAGCGGATGACTTAGTTTGAGGGGCTGCCTTAGTTAGAGGGGTTGCCTTATTTTCAGTGGTTGGCTTAGTTTGAGGGTTTGCCTTAGTTTGAGCGTTTGCCTGAGTTTGAGTGGTTGCCTTAGTTTCAGGGGCTGCCTTAGTTTGAGTGGATGCCTCAGTTTGAGGGGTAGCCTTAGATTGAGGGGTTGCCTCAGTTTGGCAGTCTGCCTTAGTTTGAGGGTTTGCCTTAGTTTGAGAGTCTGCCTTAGTTTGAGCGGTTGCCTTAGTTTGAGCGGTTGCCATAGATTGAGCGGTTGCCTGAGTTTGAGAGGTTGCCTCAGTTTGAGATTCTTCTCATTTTGAGCGGCTGCCTTAGTTTGAGCGGCTGCCTTAGTTTGAGCGGCTGCCATAGTTTGAGGGGTTGCCTTAGTTTGAGCGGTTGCCTGAGTTTGAGAGGTTGCCTCAGTTTGAGGGGCTGCCTTAATTTGAGCGGTTGCCTTAGTTTTAGGGGCTGCATTAATTTAAGGGGTTGCCTTAGTTTGAGCGGTTGCCTTATTTAGAGGGGTTGCCTTAGTTTCAGTGGTTGCCTTAGTTTGAGGGGTTGCCATAGTTTGAGCGGTTGCCTTAGATTGAGGGGTTGCCTAATTTTGAGCGGTTGCCTTAGTTTGAGGGGATCCCTTAGTTTGAGGGGTAGCCTTAGTTTGAGGGGTTGCCTTAGCTTGAGCGGTTGCCTTCGTTTGAGCGGATGCCTTAGTTTGAGGGGCTGCCTTAGTTTGAGGGGTTGCCTTAGTTTCAGTGGTTGCCTTAGTTTGAGGGGTTGCCTTAGTTTCAGTGGTTGCCTTAGTTTGAGGGGTCGCCTTAGTTTGAGCGGTTGCCTGAGTTTGAGGGGTTGCCTTAGTTTGAGGGGTTGCCATAGTTTGAGGGGCTGCCTTAGTTTGATGGGTTGCCATAGTTTGAGCAGTTGCCTCAGTTTGAGGGGATGCCTTAGTTTGAGGGGTAGCCTTAGTTTGAGGGGTTGCCTTAGCTTGAGCGGTTGCCATCGTTTGAGCGGATGACTTAGTTTGAGGGGCTGCCTTAGTTAGAGGGGTTGCCTTATTTTCAGTGGTTGGCTTAGTTTGAGGGTTTGCCTTAGTTTGAGCGGTTGCCTGAGTTTGAGTGGTTGCCTTAGTTTCAGGGGCTGCCTTAGTTTGAGTGGATGCCTCAGTTTGAGGGGTAGCCTTAGATTGAGGGGTTGCCTTAGTTTGGCAGTCTGCCTTAGTTTGAGGGGTTGCCTTAGTTTGAGAGTCTGCCTTAGTTTGAGCGGTTGCCTTAGTTTGAGCGGTTGCCATAGTTTGAGCGGTTGCCTGAGTTTGAGAGGTTGCCTCAGTTTGAGATTCTTCTCATTTTGAGCGGCTGCCTTAGTTTGAGCGGCTGCCTTAGTTTGAGCGGCTGCCTTAGTTTGAGGGGTTGCCTTAGTTTGAGCGGTTGCCTGAGTTTGAGAGGTTGCCTCAGTTTGATGGGCTGCCTTAATTTGAGCGGTTGCCTTAGTTTTAGGGGCTGCATTAATTTAAGGGGTTGCCTTAGTTTGAGCGGTTGCCTTATTTAGAGGGGTTGCCTTAGTTTCAGTGGTTGCCTTAGTTTGAGGGGTTGCCATAGTTTGAGCGGTTGCCTTAGATTGAGGGGTTGCCTTATTTTGAGCGGTTGCCTTAGTTTGAGGGGATGCCTTAGTTTGAGGGGTAGCCTTAGTTTGAGGGGTTGCCTTAGCTTGAGCGGTTGCCTTCGTTTGAGCGGATGCCTTAGTTTGAGGGGCTGCCTTAGTTCGAGGGGTTGCCTTAGTTTCAGTGGTTGCCTTAGTTTGAGGGGTTGCCTTAGTTTCAGTGGTTGCCTTAGTTTGAGGGGTCGCCTTAGTTTGAGCGGTTGCCTGAGTTTGAGGGGTTGCCTTAGTTTGAGGGGTTGACATAGTTTGAGGGGCTGCCTTAGTTTGATGGGTTGCTATAGTATGAGCGGTTGCCTCAGTTTGAGGGGATGCCTTAGTTTGAGGGGTAGCCTTAGTTTGAGGGGTTGCCTTAGCTTGAGCGGTTGCCATCGTTTGAGCGGATGACTTCGTTTGAGGGGCTGCCTTAGTTAGAGGGGTTGCCTTATTTTCAGTGGTTGGCTTAGTTTGAGGGGTTGCCTTAGTTTGAGCGGTTGCCTGAGTTTGAGTGGTTGCCTTAGTTTCAGGGGCTGCCTTAGTTTGAGTGGATGCCTCAGTTTGAGGGGTAGCCTTAGATTGAGGGGTTGCCTTAGTTTGGCAGTCTGCCTTAGTTTGAGGGGTTGCCTTAGTTTGAGAGTCTGCCTTAGTTTGAGCGGTTGCCTTAGTTTGAGCGGTTGCCATAGTTTGAGCGGTTGCCTGAGTTTGAGAGGTTGCCTCAGTTTGAGATTCTTCTCATTTTGAGCGGCTGCCTTAGTTTGAGCGGCTGCCTTAGTTTGAGCGGCTGCCTTAGTTTGAGGGGTTGCCTTAGTTTGAGCGGTTGCCTGAGTTTGAGAGGTTGCCTCAGTTTGAGGGGCTGCCTTAATTTGAGCGGTTGCCTTAGTTTTAGGGGCTGCATTAATTTAAGGGGTTGCCTTAGTTTGAGCGGTTGCCTTATTTAGAGGGGTTGCCTTAGTTTCAGTGGTTGCCTTAGTTTGAGGGGTTGCCATAGTTTGAGCGGTTGCCTTAGATTGAGGGGTTGCCTTATTTTGAGCGGTTGCCTTAGTTTGAGGGGATGCCTTAGTTTGAGGGGTAGCCTTAGTTTGAGGGGTTGCCTTAGCTTGAGCGGTTGCCTTCGTTTGAGCGGATGCCTTAGTTTGAGGGGCTGCCTTAGTTCGAGGGGTTGCCTTAGTTTCAGTGGTTGCCTTAGTTTGAGGGGTTACCTTAGTTTGAGCAGTTGCCTGAGTTTGAGTGGTTGCCTTAGTTTCAGGGGCTGCCTTAGTTTGAGGGGATGCCTCAGTTTAAGGGTAGCCTTTGATTGAGGGGTTGCCTTAGTTTGGCAGTCTGCCTTAGTTTGAGGGGTTGCCTTAGTTTGATGGTCTGCCTTAGTTTGAGCGGTTGCCTTAGTTTGAGCGGTTGCCATAGTTTGAGGGGTTGCCTTAGTTTGAGGGGCTGCCTTAGATTGAGGGGTTGCCTTAGTTTGAGCGGTTGCCTGAGTTTGAGGGGTTGCCTTAGTTTGAGCGGTTGCCTTAGTTTGAGGGGCTGCCTTAATTTGAGGGGTTGCCTTAGTTCGAGCGGTTGCCTTAGTTTGAGGGACAGCCTTAGTTTGAGCGGTTGCCTTAGTTTGAGGGGCTGCCTTGATTTGAGGGGTTGCCTTATTTTGAAAAGTTGCAGTAGTTTGAGGGGTTGCCTTAGTTTGAGCGGTTGCCTTCGTTTGAGCGGCTGCCTTAGATTGAGGGGTTGCCTTAGTTTGAGTGGTTGCCTGAGTTTGAGGGGTTGCCTTATTTTGAAAGGTTGCCTAAGTTTGAGGGGCTGCCTTAGTTTGAGCGGTTGCCTTAGTTTGAGGGGCTGCCTTCGTTTGAGCGGATGCCTTAGTTTGAGGGGCTGCCTTAGTTCGAGGGGTTGCCTTAGTTTCAGTGGTTGCCTTAGTTTGAGGGGTTGCCTTAGTTTGAGCAGTTGCCTGAGTTTGAGTGGTTGCCTTAGTTTCAGGGGCTGCCTTAGTTTGAGGGGATGCCTCAGTTTTAGGGGTAGCCTTTGATTGAGGGGTTGCCTTAGGTTGGCAGTCTGCCTTAGTTTGAGGGGTTGCCTTAGTTTGATGGTCTGCCTTAGTTTGAGCGGTTGCCTTAGTTTGAGCGGTTGCCATAGTTTGAGGGGTTGCCTTAGTTTGAGGGGCTGCCTTAGATTGAGGGGTTGCCTTAGTTTGAGCGGTTGCCTGAGTTTGAGGGGTTGCCTTAGTTTGAGCGGTTGCCTTAGTTTGAGGGACAGCCTTAGTTTGAGCGGTTGCCTTAGTTTGAGGGACAGCCTTAGTTTGAGCGGTTGCCTTAGTTTGAGGGGCTGCCTTGATTTGAGGGGTTGCCTTATTTTGAAAAGTTGCAGTAGTTTGAGGGGTTGCCTTAGTTTGAGCGGTTGCCTTCGTTTGAGCGGCTGCCTTAGATTGAGGGGTTGCCTTAGTTTGAGTGGTTGCCTGAGTTTGAGGGGTTGCCTTATTTTGAAAGGTTGCCTAAGTTTGAGGGGCTGCCTTAGTTTGAGCGGTTGCCTTAGTTTGAGAGGCTGCCTTAATTTGAGTGGTTGCCTTAGTTTGAGCGGTTGCCTTAGTTTGAGGGGTCGCCTTACTTTGAGCGGTTGCCTGAGTTTGAGGGGTTGCCTTAGTTTGAGGGGTTGCCATAGTTTGAGGGGCTGCCTTAGTTTGATGGGTTGCCATAGTTTGAGCGGTTGCCTCAGTTTGAGGGGATGCCTTAGTTTGAGGGGTAGCCTTAGTTTGAGGGGTAGCCTTAGCTTGAGCGGTTGCCATCGTTTGAGCGGATGACCTAGTTTGAGGGGCTGCCTGAGTTAGAGGGGTTGCCTTATTTTCAGTGGTTGGCTTAGTTTGAGGGTTTGCCTTAGTTTGAGCGGTTGCCTGAGTTTGAGTGGTTGCCTTAGTTTCAGGGGCTGCCTTAGTTTGAGTGGATGCCTCAGTTTGAGGGGTAGCCTTAGATTGAGGGGTTGCCTTAGTTTGGCAGTCTGCCTTAGTTTGAGGGGTTGCCTTAGTTTGAGAGTCTGCCTTAGTTTGAGCGGTTGCCTTAGTTTGAGCGGTTGCCATAGTTTGAGCGGTTGCCTGAGTTTGAGAGGTTGCCTCAGTTTGAGATTCTTCTCATTTTGAGCGGCTGCCTTAGTTTGAGCGGCTGCCTTAGTTTGAGCGCCTGCCTTAGTTTGAGGGGTTGCCTTAGTTTGAGCGGTTGCTTGAGTTTGAGAGGTTGCCTCAGTTTGAGGGGTTGCCTTAGTTTGAGCGGTTGCCTTAGTTTGAGGGGCTGCCTTGATTTGAGGGGTTGCCTTATTTTGAAAAGTTGCAGTAGTTTGAGGGGTTGCCTTAGTTTGAGCGGTTGCCTTCGTTTGAGCGGCTGCCTTAGATAGAGGGGTTGCCTTAGTTTGAGTGGTTGCCTGAGTTTGAGGGGTTGCCTTATTTTGAAAGGTTGCCTAAGTTTGAGCGGCTGCCTTAGTTTGAGCGGCTGCCTTAGTTTGAGCGGCTGCCTTAGTTTGAGGGGTTGCCTTAGTTTCAGTGGTTCCTTAGTTTGAGGGGTTGCAATAGTTTGAGTGGTTGCCTTAGATTGAGGGGTTGCCTTATTTTGAGCGGTTGCCTTAGTTTGAGGGGATGCCTTAGTTTGAGGGGTAGCCTTAGTTTGAGGGGTTGCCTTAGCTTGAGCGGTTGCCTTCGTTTGAGCGGATGCCTTAGTTTGAGGGGCTGCCTTAGTTCGAGGGGTTGCCTTAGTTTTAGTGGTTGCCTTAGTTTGAGGGTTTGCCTTAGTTTGAGCAGTTGCCTGAGTTTGAGTGGTTGCCTTAGTTTCAGGGGCTGCCTTAGTGTGAGGGGATGCCTCAGTTTTAGGGGTAGCCTTAGATTGAGGGGTTGCCTTAGTTTGGCAGTCTGCCTTTGTTTGAGGGGTTGCCTTAGTTTGATGGTCTGCCTTAGTTTGAGCGGTTGCCTTAGTTTGAGCGGTTGCCATAGTTTGAGGGGTTGCCTTAGTTTGAGGGGCTGCCTTAATTTGAGGGGTTGCCTTAGTTCGAGCGGTTGCCTTAGTTTGAGGGACAGCCTTAGTTTGAGCGGTTGCCTTAGTTTGAGGGGCTGCCTTAATTTGAGGGGATGCCTTAGTTTGAGCAGTTGCCTTAGTTTGAGAGGTTCCCTTAGTTTGAGGGGCTGCCTTGATTTGAGGGGTTGCCTTATTTTGAAAAGTTGCAGTAGTTTGAGGGGCTGCCTTAGTTTGAGCGGTTGCCTTAGTTTGAGCGGCTGCCTTAGATTGAGGGGTTGCCTTAGTTTGAGTGGTTGCCTGAGTTTGAGGGGTTGCCTTATTTTGAAAGGTTGCCTAAGTTTGAGGGGCTGCCTTAGTTTGAGCGGTTGCCTTAGTTTGAGGGGCTGCCTTAATTTGAGGGGTTGCCTTAGTTTGAGCGGTTGCCTTAGTTTGAGGGGTCGCCTTAGTTTGAGCGGTTGCCTGAGTTTGAGGGGTTGCCTTAGTTTGAGGGGTTGCCATAGTTTGAGGGGCTGCCTTAGTTTGATGGGTTGCCATAGTTTGAGCGGTTGCCTCAGTTTGAGGGGATGCCTTAGTTTGAGGGGTAGCCTTAGTTTGAGGGGTAGCCTTAGCTTGAGCGGTTTCCATCGTTTGAGCGGATGACCTAGTTTGAGGGGCTGCCTTAGTTACAGGGATTGCCTTATTTTCAGTGGTTGGCTTAGTTTGAGGGTTTGCCTTCGTTTGAGCGGTTGCCTGAGTTTGAGTGGTTGCCTTAGTTTCAGGGGCTGCCTTCGTTTGAGTGGATGCCTCAGTTTGAGGGGTAGCCTTAGTTTGAGGGGTTGCCTTAGTTTGGCAGTCTGCCTTAGTTTGAGGGGTTGCCTTAGTTTGAGAGTCTGCCTTAGTTTGAGCGGTTGCCTTAGTTTGAGCGGTTGCCATAGTTTGAGCGGTTGCCTGAGTTTGAGAGGTTGCCTCAGTTTGAGATTCTTCTCATTTTGAGCGGCTGCCTTAGTTTGAGCGGCTGCCTTAGTTTGAGCGGCTGCCTTAGTTTGAGGGGTTGCCTTAGTTTGTGCGGTTGCCTGAGTTTGAGAGGTTGCCTCAGTTTGAGGGGCTGCCTTAATTTGAGCGGTTGCCTTTGTTTTAGGGGCTGCATTAATTTAAGGGGTTGCCTTAGTTTGAGCGGTTGCCTGATTTAGAGTGGTTGCCTTAGTTTCAGTGGTTGCCTTAGTTTGAGGGGTTGCCATAGTTTGAGCGGTTGCCTTAGATTGAGGGGTTGCCTTATTTTGAGCGGTTGCCTTAGTTTTAGAGGATGCCTTAGTTTGAGGGGTAGCCTTAGTTTGAGGGGTTGCCTTAGCTTGAGCGGTTGCCTTCGTTTGAGCGGATGCCTTAGTTTGAGGGGCTGCCTTAGTTCGAGGGGTTGCCTTAGTTTCAGTGGTTGCCTTAGTTTGAGTGGTTGCCTTAGTTTGAGCAGTTGCCTGAGTTTGAGTGGTTGCCTTAGTTTCAGGGCCTGCCTTAGTTTGAGGGGATGCCTCAGTTTTAGGGGTAGCCTTAGATTGAGGGGTTGCCTTAGTTTGGCAGTCTGCCTTAGTTTGAGGGGTTGCCTTAGTTTGATGGTCTGCCTTAGTTTGAGCGGTTGCCTTAGTATGAGCGGTTGCCATAGATTGAGGGGTTGCCTTAGTTTGAGGGGCTGCCTTAATTTGAGGGGTTGCCTTAGTTCGAGCGGTTGCCTTAGTTTGTGGGACAGCCTTAGTTTGAGCGGTTGCCTTAGTTTGAGGGGCTGCCTTAATTTGAGGGGATGCCTTAGTTTGAGCAGTTGCCTTAGTTTGAGCGGCTGCCTTAGTTTGAGGGGTTGCCTTAGTTTGAGCGGTTGCCTTATTTAGAGGGGTTGCCTTAGTTTCAGTGGTTGCCTTAGTTTGAGGGTTTGCCATAGTTTGAGCGGTTGCCTTAGATTGAGGGGTTGCCTTATTTTGAGCGGTTGCCTTAGTTTGAGGGGATGCCTTAGTTTGAGGGGTAGCCTTAGTTTGAGGGGTTGCCTTAGCTTGAGCGGTTGCCTTCGTTTGAGCGGATGCCTTAGTTTGAGGGGCTGCCTTAGTTCGAGGGGTTGCCTTAGTTTCAGTGGTTGCCTTAGTTTGAGGGGTTGCCTTAGTTTGAGCAGTTGCCTGAGTTTGAGTGGTTGCCTTAGTTTCAGGGGCTGCCTTAGTTTGAGGGGATGCCTCAGTTTTAGGGGTAGCCTCAGATTGAGGGGTTGCCTTAGTTTGGCAGTCTGCCTTAGTTTGAGGGGTTGCCTTAGTTTGATGGTCTGCCTTAGTTTGAACGGTTGCCTTAGTTTGAGCGGTTGCCATAGTTTGAGGGGTTGCCTTAGTTTGAGGGGCTGCCTTAGATTGAGGGGTTGCCTTAGTTTGAGCGGTTGCCTGAGTTTGAGGGTTTGCCTTAGTTTGAGCGGTTGCCTTAGTTTGAGGGGCTGCCTTAATTTGAGGGGTTGCCTTAGTTCGAGCGGTTGCCTTAGTTTGAGGGACAGCCTTAGTTTGAGCGGTTGCCTTAGTTTGAGGGGCTGCCTTAATTTGAGGGGTTGCCTTAGTATGAGCAGTTGCCTTAGTTTGAGGGGTTCCCTTAGTTTGAGCGGTTGCCTGAGTTTGAGGGGTTGCCTTAGTTTGAGCGGTTGCCTTAGTTTGAGGGGCTGCCTTGATTTGAGGGGTTGCCTTATTTTGAAAAGTTGCAGTAGTTTGAGGGGTTGCCTTAGCTTGAGCGGTTGCCTTCGTTTGAGCGGCTGCCTTAGATTGAGGGGTTGCCTTAGTTTGAGTGGTTGCCTGAGTTTGAGGGGTTGCCTTATTTTGAAAGGTTGCCTAAGTTTGATGGGCTGCCTTAGTTTGAGCGGTTGCCTTAGTTTGAGGGGCTGCCTTAATTTGAGGGGTTGCCTTAGTTTGAGCGGTTGCCTTAGTTTGAGGGGTCGCCTTACTTTGAGCGGTTGCCTGAGTTTGAGGGGTTGCCTTAGTTTGAGGGGTTGCCATAGTTTGAGGGGCTGCCTTAGTTTGATGGGTTGCCATAGTTTGAGCGGTTGCCTCAGTTTGAGGGGATGCCTTAGTTTGAGGGGTAGCCTTAGTTTGAGGGGTAGCCTTAGCTTGAGCGGTTGCCATCGTTTGAGCGGATGACCTCGTTTGAGGGGCTGCCTTAGTTAGAGGGGTTGCCTTATTTTCAGTGGTTGGCTTAGTTTGAGGGTTTGCCTTAGTTTGAGCGGTTGCCTGAGTTTGAGTGGTTGCCTTAGTTTCAGGGGCTGCCTTAGTTTGAGTGGATGCCTCAGTTTGAGGGGTAGCCTTAGATTGAGGGGTTGCCTTAGTTTGGCAGTCTGCCTTAGTTTGAGGGGTTGCCTTAGTTTGAGAGTCTGCCTTAGTTTGAGCGGTTGCCTTAGTTTGAGCGGTTGCCATAGTTTGAGGGGTTGCCTGAGTTTGAGAGGTTGCCTCAGTTTGAGATTCTTCTCATTTTGAGCGGCTGCCTTAGTTTGAGCGGCTGCCTTAGTTTGAGCGCCTGCCTTAGTTTGAGGGGTTGCCTTAGTTTGAGCGGTTGCTTGAGTTTGAGAGGTTGCCTCAGTTTGAGGGGTTGCCTTAGTTTGAGCGGTTGCCTTAGTTTGAGGGGCTGCCTTGATTTGAGGGGTTGCCTTATTTTGAAAAGTTGCAGTAGTTTGAGGGGTTGCCTTAGTTTGAGCGGTTGCCTTCGTTTGAGCGGCTGCCTTAGATTGAGGGGTTGCCTTAGTTTGAGTGGTTGCCTGAGTTTGAGGGGTTGCCTTATTTTGAAAGGTTGCCTAAGTTTGAGCGGCTGCCTTAGTTTGAGCGGCTGCCTTAGTTTGAGGGTTTGCCTTAGTTTCAGTGGTTGCCTTAGTTTGAGGGGTTGCCATAGTTTGAGCGGTTGCCTTAGATTGAGGGGTTGCCTTATTTTGAGCGGTTGCCTTAGTTTGAGGGGTTGCCTTAGTTTGAGGGGTAGCCTTAGTTTGAGGGGTTGCCTTAGCTTGAGCGGTTGCCTTCGTTTGAGCGGATGCCTTAGTTTGAGGGGCTGCCTTAGTTCGAGGGGTTGCCTTAGTTTCAGTGGTTGCCTTAGTTTGAGGGTTTGCCTTAGTTTGAGCAGTTGCCTGAGTTTGAGTGGTTGCCTTAGTTTCAGGGGCTGCCTTAGTTTGAGGGGATGCCTCAGTTTTAGGGGTAGCCTTAGATTGAGGGGTTGCCTTAGTTTGGCAGTCTGCCTTAGTTTGAGGGGTTGCCTTAGTTTGATGGTCTGCCTTAGTTTGAGCGGTTGCCTTAGTTTGAGCGGTTGCCATAGTTTGAGGGGTTGCCTTAGTTTGAGGGGCTGCCTCAATTTGAGGGGTTGCCTTCGTTCGAGCGGTTGCCTTAGTTTGAGGGACAGCCTTAGTTTGAGCGGTTGCCTTAGTTTGAGGGGCTGCCTTAATTTGAGGGGATGCCTTAGTTTGAGCAGTTGCCTTAGTTTGAGGGGTTCCCTTAGTTTGAGCGGTTGCCTGAGTTTGAGGGGTTGCCTTAGTTTGAGCGGTTGCCTTAGTTTGAGGGGCTGCCTTGATTTGAGGGGTTGCCTTATTTTGAAAAGTTGCAGTAGTTTGAGGGGCTGCCTTAGTTTGATCGGTTGCCTTAGTTTGAGCGGCTGCCTTAGATTGAGGGGTTGCCTTAGTTTGGCAGTCTGCCTTAGTTTGAGGGGTTGCCTTAGTTTGATGGTCTGCCTTAGTTTGAGCGGTTGCCTTAGTTTGAGCGGTTGCCATAGTTTGAGGGGTTGCCTTAGTTTGAGGGGCTGCCTCAATTTGAGGGGTTGCCTTCGTTCGAGCGGTTGCCTTAGTTTGAGGGACAGCCTTAGTTTGAGCGGTTGCCTTAGTTTGAGGGGCTGCCTTAATTTGAGGGGATGCCTTAGTTTGAGCAGTTGCCTTAGTTTGAGGGGTTCCCTTAGTTTGAGCGGTTGCCTGAGTTTGAGGGGTTGCCTTAGTTTGAGCGGTTGCCTCAGTTTGAGGGGCTGCCTTGATTTGAGGGGTTGCCTTATTTTGAAAAGTTGCAGTAGTTTGAGGGGCTGCCTTAGTTTGAGCGGTTGCCTTAGTTTGAGCGGCTGCCTTAGTTTGAGGGGTTGCCTTATTTTGAAAGGTTGCCTAAGTTTGAGGGGCTGCCTTAGTTTGAGCGGTTGCCTTAGTTTGAGGGGCTGCCTTAATTTGAGGGGTTGCCTTAATTTGAGCGGTTGCCTTAGTTTGAGGGGTCGCCTTAGTTTGAGCGGTTGCCTGAGTTTGAGGGGTTGCCTTAGTTTGAGGGGTTGCCATAGTTTGAGGGGCTGCCTTAGTTTGATGGGTTGACATAGTTTGAGCGGTTGCCTCAGTTTGAGGGGATGCCTTAGTTTGAGGGGTAGCCTTAGTTTGAGGGGTAGCCTTAGCTTGAGCGGTTGCCATCGTTTGAGCGGATGACCTAGTTTGAGGGGCTGCCTTAGTTAGAGGGGTTGCCTTATTTTCAGTGGTTGGCTTAGTTTGAGGGTTTGCCTTAGTTTGAGCGGTTGCCTGAGTTTGAGTGGTTGCCTTAGTTTCAGGGGCTGCCTTAGTTTGAGTGGATGCCTCAGTTTGAGGGGTAGCCTTAGATTGAGGGGTTGCCTTAGTTTGGCAGTCTGCCTTAGTTTGAGGGGTTGCCTTAGTTTGAACGGTTGCCTTAGTTTGAGCGGTTGCCATAGTTTGAGCGGTTGCCTGAGTTTGAGAGGTTGCCTCAGTTTGAGATTCTTCTCATTTTGAGCGGCTGCCTTAGTTTGAGCGGCTGCCTTAGTTTGAGCGGCTGCCTTATTTGAGGGGTTGCCTTAGTTTGAGCGGTTGCCTGAGTTTGAGAGGCTGCCTTAGTTTGAGCGGCTGCCTTAGTTTGAGCGGTTGCCTTATTTAGAGTGGTTGCCTTAGTTTCAGTGGTTGCCTTAGTTTGAGGGGTTGCCATAGTTTGAGCGGTTGCCTCAGATTGAGGGGTTGCCTTATTTTGAGCGGTTGCCTTAGTTTGAGAGGATGCCTTAGTTTGAGGGGTAGCCATAGTTTGAGGGATTGCCTTAGCTTGAGCGGTTGCCTTCGTTTGAGCGGATGCCTTAGTTTGAGGGGCTGCCTTAGTTCGAGGGGTTGCCTTAGTTTCAGTGGTTGCCTTAGTTTGAGGGGTTGCCTTAGTTTGAGCAGTTGCCTGAGTTTGAGTGGTTGCCTTAGTTTCAGGGGCTGCCTTAGTTTGAGGGGATGCCTCAGTTTTAGGGGTAGCCTTAGATTGAGGGGTTGCCTTAGTTTGGCAGTCTGCCTTAGTTTGAGGGGTTGCCTTAGTTTGATGGTCTGCCTTAGTTTGAGCGGTTGCCTTAGTATGAGCGGTTGCCACAGTTTGAGGGGTTGCCTTAGTTTGAGGGGCTGCCTTAATTTGAGGGGTTGCCTTAGTTCGAGCGGTTGCCTTAGTTTGAGGGACAGCCTTAGTTTGAGCGGTTGCCTTAGTTTGAGGGGCTGCCTTAATTTGAGGGGATGCCTTAGTTTGAGCAGTTGCCTTAGTTTGAGCGGCTGCCTTAGTTTGAGGGGTTGCCTTAGTTTGAGCGGTTGCCTGAGTTTGAGAGGTTGCCTCAATTTGAGGGGCTGCCTTAATTTGAGCGGTTGCCTTAGTTTTAGGGGCTGCATTAATTTAAGGGGTTGCCTTAGTTTGAGCGGTTGCCTTATTTAGAGGGTTTGCCTTAGTTTCAGTGGTTGCCTTAGTTTGAGGGGTTGCCATAGTTTGAGCGGTTGCCTTAGATTGAGGGGTTGCCTTATTTTGAGCGGTTGCCTTAGTTTGAGGGGATGCCTTAGTTTGAGGGGTAGCCTTAGTTTGAGGGGTTGCCTTAGCTTGAGCGGTTGCCTTCGTTTGAGCGGATGCCTTAGTTTGAGGGGCTGCCTTAGTTCGAGGGGTTGCCTTAGTTTCAGTGGTTGCCTTAGTTTGAGGGGTTGCCTTAGTTTGAGCAGTTGCCTGAGTTTGAGTGGTTGCCTTAGTTTCAGGGGCTGCCTTAGTTTGAGGGGATGCCTCAGTTTTAGGGTTAGCCTTAGATTGAGGGGTTGCCTTAGTTTGGCAGTCTGCCTTAGTTTGAGGGGTTGCCTTAGTTTGATGGTCTGCCTTAGTTTGAGCGGTTGCCTTAGTCTGAGCGGTTGCCATAGTTTGAGGGGTTGCCTTAGTTTGAGGGGCTGCCTTAATTTGAGGTGTTGCCTTAGTTCGAGCGGTTGCCTTAGTTTGAGGGACAGCCTTAGTTTGAGCGGTTGCCTTAGTTTGAGGGGCTGCCTTAATTTGAGTGGTTGCCTTAGTTTGAGCAGTTGCCTTAGTTTGAGGAGTTCCCTTAGTTTGAGCGGTTGCCTGAGTTTGAGGGGTTGCCTTAGTTTGAGCGGTTGCCTTAGTTTGAGGGGCTGCCTTGATTTGAGGGGTTGCCTTATTTTGAAAAGTTGCAGTAGTTTGAGGGGCTGCCTTAGTTTGAGCGGTTGCCTTAGTTTGAGCGGCTGCCTTAGATTGAGGGGTTGCCTTAGTTTGAGTGGTTGCCTGAGTTTGAGGGGTTGCCTTATTTTGAAAGGTTGCCTGAGTTTGAGGGGCTGCCGTAGTTTGAGCGGTTGCCTTAGTTTGAGGGGCTGCCTTAATTTGAGGGGTTGCCTTAGTTTGAGCGGTTGCCTTAGTTTGAGGGGTCGCCTTAGTTTGAGCGGTTGCCTGAGTTTGAGGGGTTGCCTTAGTTTGAGGGGTTGCCATAGTTTGAGGGGCTGCCTTAGTTTGATGGGTTGCCATAGTTTGAGCGGTTGCCTTAGTTTGAGGGGTTCCCTTAGTTTGAGCGGTTGCCTGAGTTTGAGGGGTTGCCTTAGTTTGAGCGGTTGCCTTAGTTTGAGGGGCTGCCTTGATTTGAGGGGTTGCCTTATTTTGAAAAGTTGCAGTAGTTTGAGGGGTTGCCTTAGCTTGAGCGGTTGCCTTCGTTTGAGCGGCTGCCTTAGATTGAGGGGTTGCCTTAGTTTGAGTGGTTGCCTGAGTTTGAGGGGTTGCCTTATTTTGAAAGGTTGCCTAAGTTTGATGGGCTGCCTTAGTTTGAGCGGTTGCCTTAGTTTGAGGGGCTGCCTTAATTTGAGGGGTTGCCTTAGTTTGAGCGGTTGCCTTAGTTTGAGGGGTCGCCTTACTTTGAGCGGTTGCCTGAGTTTGAGGGGTTGCCTTAGTTTGAGGGGTTGCCATAGTTTGAGGGGCTGCCTTAGTTTGATGGGTTGCCATAGTTTGAGCGGTTGCCTCAGTTTGAGGGGATGCCTTAGTTTGAGGGGTAGCCTTAGTTTGAGGGGTAGCCTTAGCTTGAGCGGTTGCCATCGTTTGAGCGGATGACCTCGTTTGAGGGGCTGCCTTAGTTAGAGGGGTTGCCTTATTTTCAGTGGTTGGCTTAGTTTGAGGGTTTGCCTTAGTTTGAGCGGTTGCCTGAGTTTGAGTGGTTGCCTTAGTTTCAGGGGCTGCCTTAGTTTGAGTGGATGCCTCAGTTTGAGGGGTAGCCTTAGATTGAGGGGTTGCCTTAGTTTGGCAGTCTGCCTTAGTTTGAGGGGTTGCCTTAGTTTGAGAGTCTGCCTTAGTTTGAGCGGTTGCCTTAGTTTGAGCGGTTGCCATAGTTTGAGGGGTTGCCTGAGTTTGAGAGGTTGCCTCAGTTTGAGATTCTTCTCATTTTGAGCGGCTGCCTTAGTTTGAGCGGCTGCCTTAGTTTGAGCGCCTGCCTTAGTTTGAGGGGTTGCCTTAGTTTGAGCGGTTGCTTGAGTTTGAGAGGTTGCCTCAGTTTGAGGGGTTGCCTTAGTTTGAGCGGTTGCCTTAGTTTGAGGGGCTGCCTTGATTTGAGGGGTTGCCTTATTTTGAAAAGTTGCAGTAGTTTGAGGGGTTGCCTTAGTTTGAGCGGTTGCCTTCGTTTGAGCGGCTGCCTTAGATTGAGGGGTTGCCTTAGTTTGAGTGGTTGCCTGAGTTTGAGGGGTTGCCTTATTTTGAAAGGTTGCCTAAGTTTGAGCGGCTGCCTTAGTTTGAGCGGCTGCCTTAGTTTGAGGGTTTGCCTTAGTTTCAGTGGTTGCCTTAGTTTGAGGGGTTGCCATAGTTTGAGCGGTTGCCTTAGATTGAGGGGTTGCCTTATTTTGAGCGGTTGCCTTAGTTTGAGGGGTTGCCTTAGTTTGAGGGGTAGCCTTAGTTTGAGGGGTTGCCTTAGCTTGAGCGGTTGCCTTCGTTTGAGCGGATGCCTTAGTTTGAGGGGCTGCCTTAGTTCGAGGGGTTGCCTTAGTTTCAGTGGTTGCCTTAGTTTGAGGGTTTGCCTTAGTTTGAGCAGTTGCCTGAGTTTGAGTGGTTGCCTTAGTTTCAGGGGCTGCCTTAGTTTGAGGGGATGCCTCAGTTTTAGGGGTAGCCTTAGATTGAGGGGTTGCCTTAGTTTGGCAGTCTGCCTTAGTTTGAGGGGTTGCCTTAGTTTGATGGGCTGCCTTAGTTTGAGCGGTTGCCTTAGTTTGAGCGGTTGCCATAGTTTGAGGGGTTGCCTTAGTTTGAGGGGCTGCCTCAATTTGAGGGGTTGCCTTCGTTCGAGCGGTTGCCTTAGTTTGAGGGACAGCCTTAGTTTGAGCGGTTGCCTTAGTTTGAGGGGCTGCCTTAATTTGAGGGGATGCCTTAGTTTGAGCAGTTGCCTTAGTTTGAGGGGTTCCCTTAGTTTGAGCGGTTGCCTGAGTTTGAGGGGTTGCCTTAGTTTGAGCGGTTGCCTTAGTTTGAGGGGCTGCCTTGATTTGAGGGGTTGCCTTATTTTGAAAAGTTGCAGTAGTTTGAGGGGCTGCCTTAGTTTGATCGGTTGCCTTAGTTTGAGCGGCTGCCTTAGATTGAGGGGTTGCCTTAGTTTGGCAGTCTGCCTTAGTTTGAGGGGTTGCCTTAGTTTGATGGTCTGCCTTAGTTTGAGCGGTTGCCTTAGTTTGAGCGGTTGCCATAGTTTGAGGGGTTGCCTTAGTTTGAGGGGCTGCCTCAATTTGAGGGGTTGCCTTCGTTCGAGCGGTTGCCTTAGTTTGAGGGACAGCCTTAGTTTGAGCGGTTGCCTTAGTTTGAGGGGCTGCCTTAATTTGAGGGGATGCCTTAGTTTGAGCAGTTGCCTTAGTTTGAGGGGTTCCCTTAGTTTGAGCGGTTGCCTGAGTTTGAGGGGTTGCCTTAGTTTGAGCGGTTGCCTCAGTTTGAGGGGCTGCCTTGATTTGAGGGGTTGCCTTATTTTGAAAAGTTGCAGTAGTTTGAGGGGCTGCCTTAGTTTGAGCGGTTGCCTTAGTTTGAGCGGCTGCCTTAGTTTGAGGGGTTGCCTTATTTTGAAAGGTTGCCTAAGTTTGAGGGGCTGCCTTAGTTTGAGCGGTTGCCTTAGTTTGAGGGGCTGCCTTAATTTGAGGGGTTGCCTTAATTTGAGCGGTTGCCTTAGTTTGAGGGGTCGCCTTAGTTTGAGCGGTTGCCTGAGTTTGAGGGGTTGCCTTAGTTTGAGGGGTTGCCATAGTTTGAGGGGCTGCCTTAGTTTGATGGGTTGACATAGTTTGAGCGGTTGCCTCAGTTTGAGGGGATGCCTTAGTTTGAGGGGTAGCCTTAGTTTGAGGGGTAGCCTTAGCTTGAGCGGTTGCCATCGTTTGAGCGGATGACCTAGTTTGAGGGGCTGCCTTAGTTAGAGGGGTTGCCTTATTTTCAGTGGTTGGCTTAGTTTGAGGGTTTGCCTTAGTTTGAGCGGTTGCCTGAGTTTGAGTGGTTGCCTTAGTTTCAGGGGCTGCCTTAGTTTGAGTGGATGCCTCAGTTTGAGGGGTAGCCTTAGATTGAGGGGTTGCCTTAGTTTGGCAGTCTGCCTTAGTTTGAGGGGTTGCCTTAGTTTGAACGGTTGCCTTAGTTTGAGCGGTTGCCATAGTTTGAGCGGTTGCCTGAGTTTGAGAGGTTGCCTCAGTTTGAGATTCTTCTCATTTTGAGCGGCTGCCTTAGTTTGAGCGGCTGCCTTAGTTTGAGCGGCTGCCTTATTTGAGGGGTTGCCTTAGTTTGAGCGGTTGCCTGAGTTTGAGAGGCTGCCTTAGTTTGAGCGGCTGCCTTAGTTTGAGCGGTTGCCTTATTTAGAGTGGTTGCCTTAGTTTCAGTGGTTGCCTTAGTTTGAGGGGTTGCCATAGTTTGAGCGGTTGCCTCAGATTGAGGGGTTGCCTTATTTTGAGCGGTTGCCTTAGTTTGAGAGGATGCCTTAGTTTGAGGGGTAGCCATAGTTTGAGGGATTGCCTTAGCTTGAGCGGTTGCCTTCGTTTGAGCGGATGCCTTAGTTTGAGGGGCTGCCTTAGTTCGAGGGGTTGCCTTAGTTTCAGTGGTTGCCTTAGTTTGAGGGGTTGCCTTAGTTTGAGCAGTTGCCTGAGTTTGAGTGGTTGCCTTAGTTTCAGGGGCTGCCTTAGTTTGAGGGGATGCCTCAGTTTTAGGGGTAGCCTTAGATTGAGGGGTTGCCTTAGTTTGGCAGTCTGCCTTAGTTTGAGGGGTTGCCTTAGTTTGATGGTCTGCCTTAGTTTGAGCGGTTGCCTTAGTATGAGCGGTTGCCACAGTTTGAGGGGTTGCCTTAGTTTGAGGGGCTGCCTTAATTTGAGGGGTTGCCTTAGTTCGAGCGGTTGCCTTAGTTTGAGGGACAGCCTTAGTTTGAGCGGTTGCCTTAGTTTGAGGGGCTGCCTTAATTTGAGGGGATGCCTTAGTTTGAGCAGTTGCCTTAGTTTGAGCGGCTGCCTTAGTTTGAGGGGTTGCCTTAGTTTGAGCGGTTGCCTGAGTTTGAGAGGTTGCCTCAATTTGAGGGGCTGCCTTAATTTGAGCGGTTGCCTTAGTTTTAGGGGCTGCATTAATTTAAGGGGTTGCCTTAGTTTGAGCGGTTGCCTTATTTAGAGGGTTTGCCTTAGTTTCAGTGGTTGCCTTAGTTTGAGGGGTTGCCATAGTTTGAGCGGTTGCCTTAGATTGAGGGGTTGCCTTATTTTGAGCGGTTGCCTTAGTTTGAGGGGATGCCTTAGTTTGAGGGGTAGCCTTAGTTTGAGGGGTTGCCTTAGCTTGAGCGGTTGCCTTCGTTTGAGCGGATGCCTTAGTTTGAGGGGCTGCCTTAGTTCGAGGGGTTGCCTTAGTTTCAGTGGTTGCCTTAGTTTGAGGGGTTGCCTTAGTTTGAGCAGTTGCCTGAGTTTGAGTGGTTGCCTTAGTTTCAGGGGCTGCCTTAGTTTGAGGGGATGCCTCAGTTTTAGGGTTAGCCTTAGATTGAGGGGTTGCCTTAGTTTGGCAGTCTGCCTTAGTTTGAGGGGTTGCCTTAGTTTGATGGTCTGCCTTAGTTTGAGCGGTTGCCTTAGTCTGAGCGGTTGCCATAGTTTGAGGGGTTGCCTTAGTTTGAGGGGCTGCCTTAATTTGAGGTGTTGCCTTAGTTCGAGCGGTTGCCTTAGTTTGAGGGACAGCCTTAGTTTGAGCGGTTGCCTTAGTTTGAGGGGCTGCCTTAATTTGAGTGGTTGCCTTAGTTTGAGCAGTTGCCTTAGTTTGAGGAGTTCCCTTAGTTTGAGCGGTTGCCTGAGTTTGAGGGGTTGCCTTAGTTTGAGCGGTTGCCTTAGTTTGAGGGGCTGCCTTGATTTGAGGGGTTGCCTTATTTTGAAAAGTTGCAGTAGTTTGAGGGGCTGCCTTAGTTTGAGCGGTTGCCTTAGTTTGAGCGGCTGCCTTAGATTGAGGGGTTGCCTTAGTTTGAGTGGTTGCCTGAGTTTGAGGGGTTGCCTTATTTTGAAAGGTTGCCTGAGTTTGAGGGGCTGCCGTAGTTTGAGCGGTTGCCTTAGTTTGAGGGGCTGCCTTAATTTGAGGGGTTGCCTTAGTTTGAGCGGTTGCCTTAGTTTGAGGGGTCGCCTTAGTTTGAGCGGTTGCCTGAGTTTGAGGGGTTGCCTTAGTTTGAGGGGTTGCCATAGTTTGAGGGGCTGCCTTAGTTTGATGGGTTGCCATAGTTTGAGCGGTTGCCTCAGTTTGAGGGGATGCCTTAGTTTGAGGGGTAGCCTTAGTTTGAGGGGTTGCCTTAGCTTGAGCGGTTGCCATCGTTTGAGTGGATGACTTAGCTTGAGGGGCTGCCTTAGTTAGAGGGGTTGCCTTATTTTCAGTGGTTGGCTTAGTTTGAGGGTTTGCCTTAGTTTGAGCGGTTGCCTGAGTTTGAGTGGTTGCCTTAGTTTCAGGGGCTGCCTTAGTTTGAGTGGATGCCTCAGTTTGAGGGGTTGCCTTAGCTTGAGCGGTTGCCTTCGTTTGAGCGGATGCCTTAGTTTGAGGGGCTGCCTTAGTTCGAGGGGTTGCCTTAGTTTCAGTGGTTGCCTTAGTTTGAGGGGTTGCCTTAGTTTAAGCAGTTGCCTGAGTTTGAGTGGTTGCCTTAGTTTCAGGGGCTGCCTTAGTTTGAGGGGATGCCTCAGTTTTAGGGGTAGCCTTAGATTGAGGGTTTGCCTTAGTTTGGCAGTCTGCCTTAGTTTGAGGGGTTGCCTTAGTTTGATGGTCTGCCTTAGTTTGAGCGGTTGCCTTAGTTTGAGCGGTTGCCTTAGTTTGAGGGGCTGCCTTAGATTGAGGGGTTGCCTTAGATTGAAGGGTTGCCTTAGATTGAGAGTCTGCCTTCGTTTTAGGGGTTGCCTTAGTTTGAGTGGTTGCCTTAGTTTGAGGGGTTGCCTTAGTTTGAGCGGTTGCCTTTGTTTGAGGGGCTGCCTTAGTTTGAGGGGTTGCCTTAGTTTGAGGGGCTGCCTTAATTTGAGGGGTTGCCTTAGTTTGAGGGGTTGCCTTAGTTTGAGGGTTTGCCTTAGTTTGAGCGGTTGCCTTAGATTGAGGGATTGCCTTGGTTTGAGCGGTTGCCTTAGTTTGAGGGCTGCCTTAGTTTGAACGGTTGCCTTAGTTTGAGGGGTTGCCTTAGTTTAAGCGGTTGCCTGAGTTTGAGGGGTTGCCTTAGTTTGAGCGGTTGCCTTAGTTTGAGGGGCTGCCTTAGTTTGAGCGGTTGCCTTAGTTTGAGGGGCTGCCTTAATTTGAGGGGTTGCCTTAGTTTGACCGGTTGGCTTAGTTTGAGGGGTTCCCTTAGTTTGAGCGGTTGCCTGAGTTTGAGGGGTTGCCTTAGTTTGAGCGGTTGCCCTAGTTTGAGGCGCTGCCTTAATTTGATAGGTTGCCTTAGTTTGAGCGGTTGCCTTAGTTTGAGGGATTGCCTTAGTTTGAGGGGTTGCCTGAGTTTGAGCGGTTGCCTTAGTTTGAGAGGTTGCCTTAGTTTGAGGGGCTGCCTTAGTTTGAGCCGTTGCCTTAGTTTGAGGGGCTGCCTTAATTTGAGTGGTTGCCTTAGTTTGAGCGGTAGCCTTAGTTTGTGGGGTTGCCTTAGTTTGAGCGGTTGCCTCAGTATGAGGGGCTGCCTTAGTTTGAGCGGTTGCCACAGTTTGCGGGGTTGCCTTGGTTTGAGGGGTTGCCTTAATTTGAGGGGCTGCCTTCGTTTGAGGGGTTGCCTTAGTTTGAGCAGTTGCCTGAGTTTGAGGGTTTGCCTTAGTTTGAGAGGTTGCCTTAGTTTGAGGGGCTGCCTTAGTTTGAGCCGTTGCCTTAGTTTGAGGGGCTGCCTTAATTTGAGTGGTTGCCTTAGTTTGAGCGGTTGCCTTAGTTGGTGGGGTTGCCTTAGTTTGAGCGGTTGCCTGATTTTGAGGGGTTGCCTTAGTTTGAGCGGTTGCCTCAGTATGAGGGGCTGCCTTAGTTTGAGCGGTTGCCACAGTTTGAGGGGTTGCCTCAGTTTGAGGGGCTGCCTTAGTTTGAGCGGTTGCCTTAATTTGAGCGGCTGCCTTAGCTTGAGGGGTTGTCTTAGATTGAGCGGTTGCCTGAGTTTGAGAGTCTGCCTAAGTTTGAGGGGCTGCCTCAGTTTGAGACGTTGCCTTAGTTTGAGCGGTTGCCTTAGTTTGAGATTCTTCACATTTTGAGCGGCTGCCTTAGTTTGAGCGGCTGCCTTAGTTTGAGCGGTTCCCTGAGTTTGAGGGGTTGCCTTAGTTTGAGGGGTTGCCATAGTTTGAGGGGCTGCCTTAGTTTGATGGGTTGCCATAGTTTGAGCGGTTGCCTCAGTTTGAGGGGATGCCTTAGTTTGAGGGGTAGCCTTAGTTTGAGGGGTTGCCTTAGCTTGAGCGGTTGCCATCGTTTGAGTGGATGACTTAGCTTGAGGGGCTGCCTTAGTTAGAGGGGTTGCCTTATTTTCAGTGGTTGGCTTAGTTTGAGGGTTTGCCTTAGTTTGAGCGGTTGCCTGAGTTTGAGTGGTTGCCTTAGTTTCAGGGGCTGCCTTAGTTTGAGTGGATGCCTCAGTTTGAGGGGTTGCCTTAGCTTGAGCGGTTGCCTTCGTTTGAGCGGATGCCTTAGTTTGAGGGGCTGCCTTAGTTCGAGGGGTTGCCTTAGTTTCAGTGGTTGCCTTAGTTTGAGGGGTTGCCTTAGTTTAAGCAGTTGCCTGAGTTTGAGTGGTTGCCTTAGTTTCAGGGGCTGCCTTAGTTTGAGGGGATGCCTCAGTTTTAGGGGTAGCCTTAGATTGAGGGTTTGCCTTAGTTTGGCAGTCTGCCTTAGTTTGAGGGGTTGCCTTAGTTTGATGGTCTGCCTTAGTTTGAGCGGTTGCCTTAGTTTGAGCGGTTGCCTTAGTTTGAGGGGCTGCCTTAGATTGAGGGGTTGCCTTAGATTGAAGGGTTGCCTTAGATTGAGAGTCTGCCTTCGTTTTAGGGGTTGCCTTAGTTTGAGTGGTTGCCTTAGTTTGAGGGGTTGCCTTAGTTTGAGCGGTTGCCTTTGTTTGAGGGGCTGCCTTAGTTTGAGGGGTTGCCTTAGTTTGAGGGGCTGCCTTAATTTGAGGGGTTGCCTTAGTTTGAGGGGTTGCCTTAGTTTGAGGGTTTGCCTTAGTTTGAGCGGTTGCCTTAGATTGAGGGATTGCCTTGGTTTGAGCGGTTGCCTTAGTTTGAGGGCTGCCTTAGTTTGAACGGTTGCCTTAGTTTGAGGGGTTGCCTTAGTTTAAGCGGTTGCCTGAGTTTGAGGGGTTGCCTTAGTTTGAGCGGTTGCCTTAGTTTGAGGGGCTGCCTTAGTTTGAGCGGTTGCCTTAGTTTGAGGGGCTGCCTTAATTTGAGGGGTTGCCTTAGTTTGACCGGTTGGCTTAGTTTGAGGGGTTCCCTTAGTTTGAGCGGTTGCCTGAGTTTGAGGGGTTGCCTTAGTTTGAGCGGTTGCCCTAGTTTGAGGCGCTGCCTTAATTTGATAGGTTGCCTTAGTTTGAGCGGTTGCCTTAGTTTGAGGGATTGCCTTAGTTTGAGGGGTTGCCTGAGTTTGAGCGGTTGCCTTAGTTTGAGAGGTTGCCTTAGTTTGAGGGGCTGCCTTAGTTTGAGCCGTTGCCTTAGTTTGAGGGGCTGCCTTAATTTGAGTGGTTCCCTTAGTTTGAGCGGTAGCCTTAGTTTGTGGGGTTGCCTTAGTTTGAGCGGTTGCCTCAGTATGAGGGGCTGCCTTAGTTTGAGCGGTTGCCACAGTTTGCGGGGTTGCCTTGGTTTGAGGGGTTGCCTTAATTTGAGGGGCTGCCTTCGTTTGAGGGGTTGCCTTAGTTTGAGCAGTTGCCTGAGTTTGAGGGTTTGCCTTAGTTTGAGAGGTTGCCTTAGTTTGAGGGGCTGCCTTAGTTTGAGCCGTTGCCTTAGTTTGAGGGGCTGCCTTAATTTGAGTGGTTGCCTTAGTTTGAGCGGTTGCCTTAGTTGGTGGGGTTGCCTTAGTTTGAGCGGTTGCCTGATTTTGAGGGGTTGCCTTAGTTTGAGCGGTTGCCTCAGTATGAGGGGCTGCCTTAGTTTGAGCGGTTGCCACAGTTTGAGGGGTTGCCTCAGTTTGAGGGGCTGCCTTAGTTTGAGCGGTTGCCTTAATTTGAGCGGCTGCCTTAGCTTGAGGGGTTGTCTTAGATTGAGCGGTTGCCTGAGTTTGAGAGTCTGCCTAAGTTTGAGGGGCTGCCTCAGTTTGAGACGTTGCCTTAGTTTGAGCGGTTGCCTTAGTTTGAGATTCTTCACATTTTGAGCGGCTGCCTTAGTTTGAGCGGCTGCCTTAGTTTGAGCGGTTGCCTTAGTTAGAGGCGTTGCCTTAGTTTCAGTGGTTGCCTTAGTTTGAGGGTTTGCCTTAGTTTCAGGGGCTGCCTTAGTTTGAGGGGATGCCTCAGTTTGAGGGGTAGCCTTCGATTGAGGGGTTGCCTTAGTTTGGCAGTCTGCCTTAGTATGAGGGGTTGCCTTAGTTTGAGAGTCTGCCTTAGTTTGAGCGGTTGCCTTAGTTTGAGGGGTTGCCTTCGTTTGAGGCATTGCCTTAGTTTGAGGGGATGCCTCAGTTTGAGGGGTATCCTGAGATTGAGGGGTTGCCTTCGTTTGGCAGTCTGCCTTAGTTTGAGCGGTTGCCTTAGTTTGAGGGGTTGCCTTAGCTTGAGCGGTTGCCTTAGTTTGAGGGGTTGCCTTAGTATGAGGGGTTGCCTTAGTATGAGGGTTTGCCATAGTTTGAGCGGTTGCCTTAGTTTGAGGGTTGCCTTATTTTGAGCGGTTGCCTTAGTTTGAGGGGATGCCTCAGTTTGAGGGGTAGCCTTAGTTTGAGGGGTTGCCTTAGCTTGAGCGGTTGCCTTCGTTTCAGCGGATGCCTTTGTTTGAGGGGCTGCCTTAGTTAGAGGGGTTGCCTTAGTTTCAGTGGTTGCCGTAGTTTGAGGGGCTGCCTTAGTTTGAGCGGTTGCCTTAGTTTGAGGAGTAGCCTTAGATTGAGGGGTAGCCTTAGTTTGGTAGTCTGCCTTAGTTTGAGGGGGTGCCTTAGTTTGAGAGTCTGCCTTCGTTTGAGCGGTTGCCTTAGTTTGAGGGGCTGCCTTAGTTTGAGCGGTTGCCTTAGTTTGAGCGGCTGCCTTAGATTGAGGGGTTGCCTTAGTTTGAGCGGTTGCCTGAGTTTGAGGGGTTGCCTTATTTTGAAACGTTGCCTTAGTTTGAGGGGCTGCCTTAATTTGAGGGGTCGCCTTAGTCTGAGCGGTTGCCTTAGTTTGAGGTGTCGCCTTAGTTTGAGCGGTTGCCTGAGTTTGAGGGGTTGCCTTAGTTAGAGTGGTTGCCTTAGTTTGAGGGTTTGCCTTAGTTTGAGGGGTTGCCATGGTTTGAGGGGTTGCCTTAGTTTGAGGTGTTGCCATAGTTTGAGCGGTTGCCTTAGTTTGAGGGGTTGCCTTAGTTTGAGCGGTTGCCTCAGTTTGAGGGGTTGCCTTAGTTTGAGCGGTTGCCTTAGTTTGAGGTGCTGCCTTAGATGGAGCGGTTGCCTTAGTTTGAGGGGCTGCCTTAATTTGAGCGGTTGCCTTAGTATGAGGGGTTGCCTTAGTTTGAGCGGTTGCCTGAGTTTGAGGGGTTGCCTTAGTTTGAGCGGTTGCCTTAGTTTGAGGGACAGCCTTAGTTTGAGCGGTTGCCTTAGTTTGAGGGGCTGCCTTAGTTTGTGCGGTTGCCTGAGTTTGAGGGGTTGCCTTAGTTTGAGCGGTTGCCTTAGTTTGAGATTCTTCACATTTTGAGCGGCTGCCTTAGTTTGAGCGGCTGCCTTAGTTTGAGCGGTTGCCTTAGTTAGAGGCGTTGCCTTAGTTTCAGTGGTTGCCTTAGTTTGAGGGGTTGCCTTAGTTTCAGGGGCTGCCTTAGTTTGAGGGGATGCCTCAGTTTGAGGGGTAGCCTTCGATTGAGGGGTTGCCTTAGTTTGGCAGTCTGCCTTAGTATGAGGGGTTGCCTTAGTTTGAGAGTCTGCCTTAGTTTGAGCGGTTGCCTTAGTTTGAGGGGTTGCCTTCGTTTGAGGCATTGCCTTAGTTTGAGGGGATGCCTCAGTTTGAGGGGTATCCTGAGATTGAGGGGTTGCCTTCGATTGGCAGTCTGCCTTAGTTTGAGCGGTTGCCTTAGTTTGAGGGGTTGCCTTAGCTTGAGCGGTTGCCTTAGTTTGAGGGGTTGCCTTAGTATGAGGGGTTGCCTTAGTATGAGGGTTTGCCATAGTTTGAGCGGTTGCCTTAGTTTGAGGGTTGCCTTATTTTGAGCGGTTGCCTTAGTTTGAGGGGATGCCTCAGTTTGAGGGGTAGCCTTAGTTTGAGGGGTTGCCTTAGCTTGAGCGGTTGCCTTCGTTTCAGCGGATGCCTTTGTTTGAGGGGCTGCCTTAGTTCGAGGGGTTGCCTTAGTTTCAGTGGTTGCCGTAGTTTGAGGGGCTGCCTTAGTTTGAGCGGTTGCCTTAGTTTGAGTGGTTGCTTTAGTTTCAGGGGCTGCCTTAGTTTGAGGGGATACCTCAGTTTGAGGAGTAGCCTTAGATTGAGGGGTAGCCTTAGTTTGGTAGTCTGCCTTAGTTTGAGGGGTGCCTTAGTTTGAGAGTCTGCCTTCGTTTGAGCGGTTGCCTTAGTTTGAGCGGTTGCCATAGTTTGAGGGGTTGCCTTAGTTTGAGGGGCTGCCTTAGTTTGAGCGGTTGCCTTAGTTTGAGCGGCTGCCTTAGATTGAGGGGTTGCCTTAGTTTGAGCGGTTGCCTGAGTTTGAGGGGTTGCCTTATTTTGAAAGGATGCCTTAGTTTGAGGGGCTGCCTTAATTTGAGGGGTTGCCTTAGTTTGAGCGGTTGCCTTCGTTTGAGGGGCTGCCTTGATTTGAGGGGTTGCCTTATTTTGAAAAGTTGCAGTAGTTTGAGGGGCTGCCTTAGTTTGAGCGGTTGCCTTAGTTTGAGCGGCTGCCTTAGATTGAGGGGTTGCCTTAGTTTGAGTGGTTGCCTGAGTTTGAGGGGTTGCCTTATTTTGGAAGGTTGCCTAAGTTTGAGGGGCTGCCTTAGTTTGAGCGGTTGCCTTAGTTTGAGGGGCTGCCTTAATTTGAGGGGTTGCCTTAGTTTGAGCGGTTGCCTTAGTTTGAGGGGTCGCCTTAGTTTGAGCGGTTGCCTGAGTTTGAGGGGTTGCCTTAGTTTGAGGGGTTGCCATAGTTTGAGGCGCTGCCTTAGTTTGATGGGTTGACATAGTTTGAGCGGTTGCCTCAGTTTGAGGGGATGCCTTAGTTTGAGGGGTAGCCTTAGTTTGAGGGGTAGCCTTAGCTTGAGCGGTTGCCATCGTTTGAGCGGATGACCTAGTTTGAGGGGCTGCCTTAGTTAGAGGGGTTGCCTTATTTTCAGTGGTTGGCTTAGTTTGAGGGTTTGCCTTAGTTTGAGCGGTTGCCTGAGTTTGAGTGGTTGCCTTAGTTTCAGGGGCTGCCTTAGTTTGAGTGGATGCCTCAGTTTGAGGGGTTGCCTTAGATTGAGGGGTTGCCTTAGTTTGGCAGTCTGCCTTAGTTTGAGGGGTTGCCTTAGTTTGAGAGTCTGCCTTAGTTTGTGCGGTTGCCTTAGTTTGAGCGGTTGCCATAGTTTGAGCGGTTGCCTGAGTTTGAGAGGTTGCCTCAGTTTGAGATTCTTCTCATTTTGAGCGGCTGCCTTAGTTTGAGCGGCTGCCTTAGATTGAGCGGCTGCCTTAGTTTGAGGGGTTGCCTTAGTTTGAGCGGTTGCCTGAGTTTGAGAGGTTGCCTCAGTTTGAGGGGCTGCCTTAATTTGAGCGGTTGCCTTTGTTTTAGGGGCTGCATTAATTTAAGGGGTTGCCTTAGTTTGAGCGGTTGCCTTATTTAGAGGGTTTGCCTTAGTTTCAGTGGTTGCCTTAGTTTGAGGGGTTGCCATAGTTTGAGCGGTTGCCTTAGATTGAGGGGTTGCCTTATTTTGAGCGGTTGCCTTAGTTTGAGGGGATGCCTTAGTTTGAGGGGTAGCCTTAGTTTGAGGGGTTGCCTTAGCTTGAGCGGTTGCCTTCGTTTGAGCGGATGCCTTAGTTTGAGGGGCTGCCTTAGTTCGAGGGGTTGCCTTAGTTTCAGTGGTTGCCTTAGTTTGAGGGGTTGCCTTAGTTTGAGCAGTTGCCTGAGTTTGAGTGGTTGCCTTAGTTTCAGGGGCTGCCTTAGTTTGAGGGGATGCCTCAGTTTTAGGGTTAGCCTTAGATTGAGGGGTTGCCTTAGTTTGGCAGTCTGCCTTAGTTTGAGGGGTTGCCTTAGTTTGATGGTCTGCCTTAGTTTGAGCGGTTGCCTTAGTTTGAGCGGTTGCCATAGTTTGAGGGGTTGCCTTAGTTTGAGGGGCTGCCTTAATTTGAGGTGTTGCCTTAGTTCGAGCGGTTGCCTTAGTTTGAGGGACAGCCTTAGTTTGAGCGGTTGTCTTAGTTTGAGGGGCTGCCTTAATTTGAGTGGTTGCCTTAGTTTGAGCAGTTGCCTTAGTTTGAGGAGTTCCCTTAGTTTGAGCGGTTGCCTGAGTTTGAGGGGTTGCCTTAGTTTGAGCGGTTGCCTTAGTTTGAGGGGCTGCCTTGATTTGAGGGGTTGCCTTATTTTGAAAAGTTGCAGTAGTTTGAGGGGCTGCCTTAGTTTGAGCGGTTGCCTTAGTTTGAGCGGCTGCCTTAGATTGAGGGGTTGCCTTAGTTTGAGTGGTTGCCTGAGTTTGAGGGGTTGCCTTATTTTGAAAGGTTGCCTAAGTTTGAGGGGCTGCCGTAGTTTGAGCGGTTGCCTTAGTTTGAGGGGCTGCCTTAATTTGAGGGGTTGCCTTAGTTTGAGCGGTTGCCTTAGTTTGAGGGGTCGCCTTAGTTTGAGCGGTTGCCTGAGTTTGAGGGGTTGCCTTAGTTTGAGGGGTTGCCATAGTTTGAGGGGCTGCCTTAGTTTGATGGGTTGCCATAGTTTGAGCGGTTGCCTCAGTTTGAGGGGATGCCTTAGTTTGAGGGGTAGCCTTAGTTTGAGGGGTTGCCTTAGCTTGAGCGGTTGCCATCGTTTGAGCGGATGACTTAGTTTGAGGGGCTGCCTTAGTTAGAGGGGTTGCCTTATTTTCAGTGGTTGGCTTAGTTTGAGGGTTTGCCTTAGTTTGAGCGGTTGCCTGAGTTTGAGTGGTTGCCTTAGTTTCAGGGGCTGCCTTAGTTTGAGTGGATGCCTCAGTTTGAGGGGTAGCCTTAGATTGAGGGGTTGCCTTAGTTTGGCAGTCTGCCTTAGTTTGAGGGGTTGCCTTAGTTTGAGAGTCTGCCTTAGTTTGAGCGGTTGCCTTAGTTTGTGCGGTTGCCATAGTTTGAGCGGTTGCTTGAGTTTGAGAGGTTGCCTCAGTTTGAGATTCTTCTCATTTTGAGCGGCTGCCTTAGTTTGAGCGGCTGCCTTAGTTTGAGCGGCTGCCTTAGTTTGAGGGGTTGCCTTAGTTTGAGCGGTTCCCTGAGTTTGAGAGGTTGCCTCAGTTTGAGGGGCTGCCTTAATTTGAGCGGTTGCCTTAGTTTTAGGGGATGCATTAATTTAAGGGGTTGCCTTAGTTTGAGCGGTTGCCTTATTTAGAGGGGTTGCCTTAGTTTCAGTGGTTGCCTTGATTTGAGGGGTTGCCATAGTTTGTGCGGTTGCCTTAGATTGAGGGGTTGCCTTATTTTGAGCGGTTCCCTTAGTTTGAGGGGATGCCTTAGTTTGAGGGGTAGCCTTAGTTTGAGGGGTTGCCTTAGCTTGAGCGGTTGCCTTCGTTTGAGCGGATGCCTTAGTTTGAGGGGCTGCCTTAGTTCGAGGGGTTGCCTTAGTTTCAGTGGTTGCCTTAGTTTGAGGGGATGCCTCAGTTTGGCAGTCTGCCTTAGTTTGAGGGGTTGCCTTAGTTTGATGGTCTGCCTTAGTTTGAGCGGTTGCCTTAGTTTGAGCGGTTGCCTTAGTTTGAGGGGCTGCCTTAGATTGAGGGGTTGCCTTAGATTGAAGGGTTGCCTTAGATTGAGAGTCTGCCTTCGTTTTAGGGGTTGCCTTAGTTTGAGTGGTTGCCTTAGTTTGAGGGGTTGCCTTAGTTTGAGCGGTTGCCTTTGTTTGAGGGGCTGCCTTAGTTTGAGGGGTTGCCTTAGTTTGAGGGGCTGCCTTAATTTGAGGGGTTGCCTTAGTTTGAGGGGTTGCCTTAGTTTGAGGGTTTGCCTTAGTTTGAGCGGTTGCCTTAGATTGAGGGGTTGCCTTGGTTTGAGCGGTTGCCTTAGTTTGAGGGCTGCCTTAGTTTGAACGGTTGCCTTAGTTTGAGGGGTTGCCTTAGTTTAAGCGGTAGCCTGAGTTTGAGGGGTTGCCTTAGTTTGAGCGGTTGCCTTAGTTTGAGGGGTTGCCTTAGTTTGAGCGGTTGCCTTAGTTTGAGGGGCTGCCTTAATTTGAGGGGTTGCCTTAGTTTGACCGGTTGGCTTAGTTTGAGGGGTTCCCTTAGTTTGAGCGGTTGCCTGAGTTTGAGGGGTTGCCTTAGTTTGAGCGGTTGCCCTAGTTTGAGGCGCTGCCTTAATTTGATAGGTTGCCTTAGTTTGAGCGGTTGCCTTAGTTTGTGGGATTGCCTTAGTTTGAGGGGTTGCCTGAGTTTGAGCGGTTGCCTTAGTTTGAGAGGTTGCCTTAGTTTGAGGGGCTGCCTTTGTTTGAGCCGTTGCCTTTGTTTGAGGGGCTGCCTTAATTTGAGTGGTTGCCTTAGTTTGAGCGGTAGCCTTAGTTTGTGGGGTTGCCTTAGTTTGAGCGGTTGCCTCAGTATGAGGGGCTGCCTTAGTTTGAGCGGTTGCCACAGTTTGCGGGGTTGCCTTGGTTTGAGGGGTTGCCTTAATTTGAGGGGCTGCCTTCGTTTGAGGGGTTGCCTTAGTTTGAGCAGTTGCCTGAGTTTGAGGGTTTGCCTTAGTTTGAGAGGTTGCTTTAGTTTGAGGGGCTGCCTTAGTTTGAGCCGTTGCCTTAGTTTGAGGGGCTGCCTTAATTTGAGTGGTTGCCTTAGTTTGAGCGGTTGCCTTAGTTGGTGGGGTTGCCTTAGTTTGAGCGGTTGCCTGATTTTGAGGGGTTGCCTTAGTTTGAGTGGTTGCCTTAGTTTGAGCGGTTGCCTTAGTTTGAGCGGTTGCCTTAATTTGAGCGGCTGCCTTAGCTTGAGGGGTTGTCTTAGATTGAGCGGTTGCCTGAGTTTGAGAGTCTGCCTAAGTTTGAGGGGCTGCCTCAGTTTGAGACGTTGCCTTAGTTTGAGCGGTTGCCTTAGTTTGAGATTCTTCACATTTTGAGCGGCTGCCTTAGTTTGAGCGGCTGCCTTAGTTTGAGCGGTTGCCTTAGTTAGAGGCGTTGCCTTAGTTTCAGTGGTTGCCTTAGTTTGAGGGTTTGCCTTAGTTTCAGGGGCTGCCTTAGTTTGAGGGGATGCCTCAGTTTGAGGGGTAGCCTTCGATTGCGGGGTTGCCTTAGTTTGGCAGTCTGCCTTAGTATGAGGGGTTGCCTTAGTTTGAGAGTCTGCCTTAGTTTGAGCGGTTGCCTTAGTTTGAGGGGTTGCCTTCGTTTGAGGCATTGCCTTAGTTTGAGGGGATGCCTCAGTTTGAGGGGTATCCTGAGATTGAGGGGTTGCCTTCGTTTGGCAGTCTGCCTTAGTTTGAGCGGTTGCCTTAGTTTGAGGGGTTGCCTTAGCTTGAGCGGTTGCCTTAGATTGAGGGGTTGCCTTAGTATGAGGGGTTGCCTTAGTATGAGGGTTTGCCATAGTTTGAGCGGTTGCCTTAGTTTGAGGGTTGCCTTATTTTGAGCGGTTGCCTTAGTTTGAGGGGATGCCTCAGTTTGAGGGGTAGCCTTAGTTTGAGGGGTTGCCTTAGCTTGAGCGGTTGCCTTCGTTTCAGCGGATGCCTTTGTTTGAGGGGCTGCCTTAGTTAGAGGGGTTGCCTTAGTTTCAGTGGTTGCCGTAGTTTGAGGGGCTGCCTTAGTTTGAGCGGTTGCCTTAGTTTGAGTGGTTGCTTTAGTTTCAGGGGCTGCCTTAGTTTGAGGGGATACCTCAGTTTGAGGAGTAGCCTTAGATTGAGGGGTAGCCTTAGTTTGGTAGTCTGCCTTAGTTTGAGGGGGTGCCTTAGTTTGAGAGTCTGCCTTCGTTTGAGCGGTTGCCTTTGTTTGAGCGGTTGCCATAGTTTGAGGGGTTGCCTTAGTTTGAGGGGCTGCCTTAGTTTGAGCGGTTGCCTTAGTTTGAGCGGCTGCCTTAGATTGAGGGGTTGCCTTAGTTTGAGCGGTTGCCTGAGTTTGAGGGGTTGCCTTATTTTGAAAGGTTGCCTTAGTTTGAGGGGCTGCCTTAATTTGAGGGGTTGCCTTAGTCTGAGCGGTTGCCTTAGTTTGAGGTGTTGCCTTAGTTTGAGCGGTTGCCTGAGTTTGAGGGGTTGCCTTAGTTAGAGTGGTTGCCTTAGTTTGAGGGTTTGCCTTAGTTTGAGGGGTTGCCATGGTTTGAGGGGTTGCCTTAGTTTGAGGGGTTGCCATAGTTTGAGCGGTTGCCTTAGTTTGAGGGGTTGCCTTAGTTTGAGCGGTTGCCTCAGTTTGAGGGGTTGCCTTAGTTTGAGCGGTTGCCTTAGTTTGAGGTGCTGCCTTAGTTTGAGCGGTTGCCTTAGTTTGAGGGGCTGCCTTAATTTGAGCGGTTGCCTTAGTATGAGGGGTTGCCTTAGTTTGAGCGGTTGCCTGAGTTTGAGGGGTTGCCTTAGTTTGAGCGGTTGCCTTAGTTTGAGGGACAGCCTTAGTTTGAGCGGTTGCCTTAGTTTGAGGGGTTGCCTTAGTTTGAGCGGTTGCCTTAGTTTGAGATTCTTCACATTTTGAGCGGCTGCCTTAGTTTGAGCGGCTGCCTTAGTTTGAGCGGTTGCCTTAGTTAGAGGCGTTGCCTTAGTTTCAGTGGTTGCCTTAGTTTGAGGGGTTGCCTTAGTTTCAGGGGCTGCCTTAGTTTGAGGGGATGCCTCAGTTTGAGGGGTAGCCTTCGATTGAGGGGTTGCCATAGTTTGGCAGTCTGCCTTAGTAAGAGGGGTTGCCTTAGTTTGAGAGTCTGCCTTAGTTTGAGCGGTTGCCTTAGTTTGAGGGGTTGCCTTCGTTTGAGGCATTGCCTTAGTTTGAGGGGATGCCTCAGTTTGAGGGGTATCCTGAGATTGAGGGGTTGCCTTCGATTGGCAGTCTGCCTTAGTTTGAGCGGTTGCCTTAGTTTGAGGGGTTGCCTTAGCTTGAGCGGTTGCCTTAGTTTGAGGGGTTGCCTTAGTATGAGGGGTTGCCTTAGTATGAGGGTTTGCCATAGTTTGAGCGGTTGCCTTAGTTTGAGGGTTGCCTTATTTTGAGCGGTTGCCTTAGTTTGAGGGGATGCCTCAGTTTGAGGGGTAGCCTTAGTTTGAGGGGTTGCCTTAGTTTGAGCGGTTGCCTTAGTTTGAGTGGTTGCTTTAGTTTCAGGGGCTGCCTTAGTTTGAGGGGATACCTCAGTTTGAGGAGTAGCCTTAGATTGAGGAGTAGCCTTAGTTTGGTAGTCTGCCTTAGTTTGAGGGGGTGCCTTAGTTTGAGAGTCTGCCCTCGTTTGAGAGGTTGCCTTAGTTTGAGCGGTTGCCATAGTTTGAGGGGTTGCCTTAGTTTGAGGGGCTGCCTTAGTTTGAGCGGTTGCCTTAGTTTGAGCGGCTGCCTTAGATTGAGGGGTTGCCTTAGTTTGAGCGGTTGCCTGAGTTTGAGGGGTTGCCTTATTTTGAAAGGATGCCTTAGTTTGAGGGGCTGCCTTAATTTGAGGGGTTGCCTTAGTCTGAGCGGTTGCCTTAGTTTGAGGTGTCGCCTTAGTTTGAGCGGTTGCCTGAGTTTGAGGGGTTGCCTTAGTTAGAGTGGTTGCCTTAGTTTGAGGGTTTGCCTTAGTTTGAGGGGTTGCCATGGTTTGAGGGGTTGCCTTAGTTTGAGGGGTTGCCTTAGTTTGAGCGGTTGCCTTAGTTTGAGGGGTTGCCTTAGTTTGAGCGGTTGCCTCAGTTTGAGGGGTTGCCTTTGTTTGAGCGGTTGCCTTAGTTTGAGGTGCTGCCTTAGTTTGAGCGGTTGCCTTAGTTTGAGGGGCTGCCTTAATTTGAGCGGTTGCCTTAGTATGAGGGGTTGCCTTAGTTTGAGCGGTTGCCTGAGTTTGAGGGGTTGCCTTAGTTTGAGCGGTTGCCTTAGTTTGAGGGACAGCCTTAGTTTGAGCGGTTGCCTTAGTTTGAGTGGCTGCCTTAGTTTGTGCGGTTGCCTGAGTTTGAGGGGTTGCCTTAGTTTGACCGGTTGCCTTAGTTTGAGGGACAGCCTTAGTTTGAGCAGTTGCCTTAGTTTGAGGGGCTGCCTTAATTTGAGGGGTTGCCTTAGTTTGAGCGGTTGCCTTAGTTTGAGGGGTTCCCTTAGTTTGAGCGGTTGCCTGAGTTTGAGGGGTTGCCTTAGTTTGAGCGGTTGCCTTAGTTTGAGGGGCTGCCTTAATTTGAGGGGTTGCATTATTTTGAAAAGTTGCATTAGTTTGAGGGGCTGCCCTAGTTTGAGCGGTTGCCTTAGTTTGAGCAGCTGCCTTAGATTGAGGGGTTGCCTTAGTTTGAGTGGTTGCCTGAGTTTGAAGGGTTGCCTTATTTTGAAAGGTTGCCTAAGTTTGAGGGGCTGCCTTAGTTTGAGCGGTTGCCTTAGTTTGAGGGGCTGCCTTAATTTGAGGGGTTGCCTTAGTTTGAGCGGTTGCCTTAGTTTGAGGGGCTGCCTTAATTTGAGGGGTTGCCTTAGTTTGATGGGTTGCCATAGTTTGAGCGGTTGCCTTAGTTTGAGGGGATGCCTTAGTTTGAGGGGTAGCCTTAGTTTGAGGGGTTGCCTTAGCTTGAGCGGTTGCCTTCGTTTGAGCGGATGACTTAGTTTGAGGGGCTGCCTTATTTAGAGGGGTTGCCTTATTTTCAGTGGTTGCCTTAGTTTGAGCGGTTGCCTTAGTTTGAGCGGTTGCCTGAGTTTGAATGGTTGCCTTAGTTTCATGGCTGCCTTAGTTTGAGTGGATGCCTCAGTTTGAGGGGTAGCCTTAGATTGAGGGGTTGCCTTAGTTTGGCAGTCTGCCTTAGTTTGAGGGGTTGCCTTAGTTTGAGAGTCTGCCTTAGTTTGAGCGGTTGCCTTAGTTTGAGCAGTTGCCATAGTTTGAGGGGTTGCCTTAGTTTGAGGGGCTGCCTTAGTTTGAGCGGCTGCCTTAGATTGAGGGGTTGCCTTAGATTGAAGGGTTGCCTTATTTTGAGAGTCTGCCTTCGTTTTAGGGGTTGCCTTAGTTTGAGCGGTTGCCTGAGTTTGAGGGGTTGCCTTAGTTTGAGAGGTTGCCTTCGTTTGAGGGGCTGCCTTAGTTTGAGTGGTTGCCTTAGTTTGAGGGGCTGCCTTAATTTGAGGGGTTGCCTAAGTTTGAGTGGTTGCCTTAGTTTGAGGGGTTGCCTTAGTTTGAGCGGTTGCCTGAGTTTGAGGGGTTGCCTTGGTTTGAGTGGTTGCCTTAGTTTGAGGGACAGCCTTAGTTTGAGCGGTTGCCTTAGTTTGAGGGGCTGCCTTAATTTGAGGGGTTGCCTTAGTTTGAGCGGTTGCCTTCGTTTGAGGGGTTCCCTTAGTTTGAGCGGTTGCCTGAGTTTGAGGGGTTGCCTTAGTTTGAGCCATTGCCTTAGTTTGAGGGGTTGCCTTAATTTGAGAGGTTGCATTATTTTGAAAAGTTGCATTAGTTTGAGGGGCTGCCTTAGTTTGATCGGTTGCCTTAGTTTGAGCGGCTGCCTTAGATTGAGGGGTTGCCTTAGTTTGAGTGGTTGCCTGAGTTTGAGGGGTAGCCTTAGATTGAGGGGTTGCCTTAGTTTGGCAGTCTGCCTTAGTTTGAGGGGTTGCCTTAGTTTGATGGTCTGCCTTAGTTTGAGTGGTTGCCTTAGTTTGAGCGGTTGCCTTAGTTTGAGGGGCTGCCTTAGATTGAGGGGTTGCCTTAGATTGAAGGGTTGCCTTAGTTTGAGAGTCTGCCTTCGTTTTAGGGGTTGCCTTAGTTTGAGTGGTTGCCTTAGTTTGAGGGGTTGCCTTAGTTTGAGCGGTTGCCTTTGTTTGAGGGGCTGCCTTAGTTTGAGGGGTTGCCTTAGTTTGAGGGGCTGCCTTAATTTGAGGGGTTGCCTTAATTTGAGGGGTTGCCTTAGTTTGAGGGTTTGCCTTAGTTTGAGCGGTTGCCTGAGTTTGAATGGTTGCCTTAGTTTCATGGCTGCCTTAGTTTGAGTGGATGCCTCAGTTTGAGGGTTAGCCTTAGATTGAGGGTTTGCCTTAGTTTGGCAGTCTGCCTTAGTTTGAGGGGTTGCCTTAGTTTGAGCAGTTGCCATAGTTTGAGGGGTTGCCTTAGTTTGAGGGGCTGCCTTAGTTTGAGCGGCTGCCTTAGATTGAGGGGTTGCCTTAGATTGAAGGGTTGCCTTAGTTTGAGAGTCTGCCTTAGTTTTAGGGGTTGCCTTAGTTTGAGCGGTTGCCTGAGTTTGAGGGGTTGCCTTAGTTTGAGAGGTTGCCTTCGTTTGAGGGGCTGCCTTAGTTTGAGTGGTTGCCTTAGTTTGAGGGGCTGCCTTAATTTGAGGGGTTGCCTAAGTTTGAGTGGTTGCCTTAGTTTGAGGGGTTGCCTTAGTTTGAGCGGTTGCCTGAGTTTGAGTGGTTGCCTTGGTTTGAGTGGTTGCCTTAGTTTGAGGGACAGCCTTAGTTTGAGCGGTTGCCTTAGTTTGAGGGGCTGCCTTAATTTGAGGGGTTGCCTTAGTTTGAGCGGTTGCCTTCGTTTGAGAGGTTCCCTTAGTTTGAGCGGTTGCCTGAGTTTGAGGGGTTGCCTTAGTTTGAGCGGTTGCCTTAGTTTGAGGGGTTGCCTTAATTTGAGAGGTTGCATTATTTTGAAAAGTTGCATTAGTTTGAGGGGCTGCCTTAGTTTGATCGGTTGCCTTAGTTTGAGCGGCTGCCTTAGATTGAGGGGTTGCCTTAGTTTGAGTGGTTGCCCGAGTTTGAGGGGTATCCTTAGATTGAGGTGTTGCCTTAGTTTGGCAGTCTGCCTTAGTTTGAGGGGTTGCCTTAGTTTGATGGTCTGCCTTAGTTTGAGTGGTTGCCTTAGTTTGAGCGGTTGCCTTAGTTTGAGGGGCTGCCTTAGATTGAGGGGTTGCCTTAGATTGAAGGGTTGCCTTAGTTTGAGTGGTTGCCTTAGTTTGAGCGGTTGCCTTAGTTGGTGGGGTTGCCTTAGTTTGAGCGGTTGCCTGATTTTGAGGGGTTGCCTTAGTTTGAGTGGTTGCCTGAGTTTGAGGGGTTGCCTTATTTTGAAAGGTTGCCTAAGTTTGAGGGGCTGCCTTAGTTTGAGCGGTTGCCTTAGTTTGAGGGGCTGCCTTAATTTGAGGGGTTGCCTTAGTTTGAGCGGTTGCCTTAGTTTGAGGGGCTGCCTTAATTTGAGGGGTTGCCTTAGTTTGATGGGTTGCCATAGTTTGAGCGGTTGCCTTAGTTTGAGGGGATGCCTTAGTTTGAGGGGTAGCCTTAGTTTGAGGGGTTGCCTTAGCTTGAGCGGTTGCCTTCGTTTGAGCGGATGACTTAGTTTGAGGGGCTGCCTTATTTAGAGGGGTTGCCTTATTTTCAGTGGTTGCCTTAGTTTGAGCGGTTGCCTTAGTTTGAGCGGTTGCCTGAGTTTGAATGGTTGCCTTAGTTTCATGGCTGCCTTAGTTTGAGTGGATGCCTCAGTTTGAGGGGTAGCCTTAGATTGAGGGGTTGCCTTAGTTTGGCAGTCTGCCTTAGTTTGAGGGGTTGCCTTAGTTTGAGAGTCTGCCTTAGTTTGAGCGGTTGCCTTAGTTTGAGCAGTTGCCATAGTTTGAGGGGTTGCCTTAGTTTGAGGGGCTGCCTTAGTTTGAGCGGCTTCCTTAGATTGAGGGGTTGCCTTAGATTGAAGGGTTGCCTTATTTTGAGAGTCTGCCTTCGTTTTAGGGGTTGCCTTAGTTTGAGCGGTTGCCTGAGTTTGAGGGGTTGCCTTAGTTTGAGAGGTTGCCTTCGTTTGAGGGGCTGCCTTAGTTTGAGTGGTTGCCTTAGTTTGAGGGGCTGCCTTAATTTGAGGGGTTGCCTAAGTTTGAGTGGTTGCCTTAGTTTGAGGGGTTGCCTTAGTTTGAGCGGTTGCCTGAGTTTGAGGGGTTGCCTTGGTTTGAGTGGTTGCCTTAGTTTGAGGGACAGCCTTAGTTTGAGCGGTTGCCTTAGTTTGAGGGGCTGCCTTAATTTGAGGGGTTGCCTTAGTTTGAGCGGTTGCCTTCGTTTGAGGGGTTCCCTTAGTTTGAGCGGTTGCCTGAGTTTGAGGGGTTGCCTTAGTTTGAGCCATTGCCTTAGTTTGAGGGGTTGCCTTAATTTGAGAGGTTGCATTATTTTGAAAAGTTGCATTAGTTTGAGGGGCTGCCTTAGTTTGATCGGTTGCCTTAGTTTGAGCGGCTGCCTTAGATTGAGGGGTTGCCTTAGTTTGAGTGGTTGCCTGAGTTTGAGGGGTAGCCTTAGATTGAGGGGTTGCCTTAGTTTGGCAGTCTGCCTTAGTTTGAGGGGTTGCCTTAGTTTGATGGTCTGCCTTAGTTTGAGTGGTTGCCTTAGTTTGAGCGGTTGCCTTAGTTTGAGGGGCTGCCTTAGATTGAGGGGTTGCCTTAGATTGAAGGGTTGCCTTAGTTTGAGAGTCTGCCTTCGTTTTAGGGGTTGCCTTAGTTTGAGTGGTTGCCTTAGTTTGAGGGGTTGCCTTAGTTTGAGCGGTTGCCTTTGTTTGAGGGGCTGCCTTAGTTTGAGGGGTTGCCTTAGTTTGAGGGGCTGCCTTAATTTGAGGGGTTGCCTTAATTTGTGGGGTTGCCTTAGTTTGAGGGTTTGCCTTAGTTTGAGCGGTTGCCTGAGTTTGAATGGTTGCCTTAGTTTCATGGCTGCCTTAGTTTGAGTGGATGCCTCAGTTTGAGGGTTAGCCTTAGATTGAGGGTTTGCCTTAGTTTGGCAGTCTGCCTTAGTTTGAGGGGTTGCCTTAGTTTGAGCAGTTGCCATAGTTTGAGGGGTTGCCTTAGTTTGAGGGGCTGCCTTAGTTTGAGCGGCTGCCTTAGATTGAGGGGTTGCCTTAGATTGAAGGGTTGCCTTAGTTTGAGAGTCTGCCTTAGTTTTAGGGGTTGCCTTAGTTTGAGCGGTTGCCTGAGTTTGAGGGGTTGCCTTAGTTTGAGAGGTTGCCTTCGTTTGAGGGGCTGCCTTAGTTTGAGTGGTTGCCTTAGTTTGAGGGGCTGCCTTAATTTGAGGGGTTGCCTAAGTTTGAGTGGTTGCCTTAGTTTGAGGGGTTGCCTTAGTTTGAGCGGTTGCCTGAGTTTGAGTGGTTGCCTTGGTTTGAGTGGTTGCCTTAGTTTGAGGGACAGCCTTAGTTTGAGCGGTTGCCTTAGTTTGAGGGGCTGCCTTAATTTGAGGGGTTGCCTTAGTTTGAGCGGTTGCCTTCGTTTGAGAGGTTCCCTTAGTTTGAGCGGTTGCCTGAGTTTGAGGGGTTGCCTTAGTTTGAGCGGTTGCCTTAGTTTGAGGGGTTGCCTTAATTTGAGAGGTTGCATTATTTTGAAAAGTTGCATTAGTTTGAGGGGCTGCCTTAGTTTGATCGGTTGCCTTAGTTTGAGCGGCTGCCTTAGATTGAGGGGTTGCCTTAGTTTGAGAGTCTGCCTTAGTTTGAGCGGTTGCCTTAGTTTGAGCGGCTTCCTTAGATTGAGGTGTTGCCTTAGTTTGGCAGTCTGCCTTAGTTTGAGGGGTTGCCTTAGTTTGATGGTCTGCCTTAGTTTGAGTGGTTGCCTTAGTTTGAGCGGTTGCCTTAGTTTGAGGGGCTGCCTTAGATTGAGGGGTTGCCTTAGATTGAAGGGTTGCCTTAGTTTGAGTGGTTGCCTTAGTTTGAGCGGTTGCCTTAGTTGGTGGGGTTGCCTTAGTTTGAGCGGTTGCCTGATTTTGAGGGGTTGCCTTAGTTTGAGTGGTTGCCTTAGTTTGAGCGGTTGCCTTAGTTTGAGCGGTTGCCTTAATTTGAGCGGCTGCCTTAGCTTGAGGGGTTGTCTTAGATTGAGCGGTTGCCTGAGTTTGAGAGTCTGCCTAAGTTTGAGGGGCTGCCTCAGTTTGAGACGTTGCCTTAGTTTGAGCGGTTGCCTTAGTTTGAGATTCTTCACATTTTGAGCGGCTGCCTTAGTTTGAGCGGCTGCCTTAGTTTGAGCGGTTGCCTTAGTTAGAGGCGTTGCCTTAGTTTCAGTGGTTGCCTTAGTTTGAGGGTTTGCCTTAGTTTCAGGGGCTGCCTTAGTTTGAGGGGATGCCTCAGTTTGAGGGGTAGCCTTTGATTGAGGGGTTGCCTTAGTTTGGCAGTCTGCCTTAGTATGAGGGGTTGCCTTAGTTTGAGAGTCTGCCTTAGTTTGAGCGGTTGCCTTAGTTTGAGGGGTTGCCTTCGTTTGAGGCATTGCCTTAGTTTGAGGGGATGCCTCAGTTTGAGGGGTATCCTGAGATTGAGGGGTTGCCTTCGTTTGGCAGTCTGCCTTAGTTTGAGCGGTTGCCTTAGTTTGAGGGGCTGCCTTAATTTGAGGGGTTGCCTTAGTTTGATGGGTTGCCATAGTTTGAGCGGTTGCCTTAGTTTGAGGGGATGCCTTAGTTTGAGGGGTAGCCTTAGTTTGAGGGGTTGCCTTAGCTTGAGCGGTTGCCTTCGTTTGAGCGGATGACTTAGTTTGAGGGGCTGCCTTATTTAGAGGGGTTGCCTTATTTTCAGTGGTTGCCTTAGTTTGAGCGGTTGCCTTAGTTTGAGCGGTTGCCTGAGTTTGAATGGTTGCCTTAGTTTCATGGCTGCCTTAGTTTGAGTGGATGCCTCAGTTTGAGGGGTAGCCTTAGATTGAGGGGTTGCCTTAGTTTGGCAGTCTGCCTTAGTTTGAGGGGTTGCCTTAGTTTGAGAGTCTGCCTTAGTTTGAGCGGTTGCCTTAGTTTGAGCAGTTGCCATAGTTTGAGGGGTTGCCTTAGTTTGAGGGGCTGCCTTAGTTTGAGCGGCTTCCTTAGATTGAGGGGTTGCCTTAGATTGAAGGGTTGCCTTATTTTGAGAGTCTGCCTTCGTTTTAGGGGTTGCCTTAGTTTGAGCGGTTGCCTGAGTTTGAGGGGTTGCCTTAGTTTGAGAGGTTGCCTTCGTTTGAGGGGCTGCCTTAGTTTGAGTGGTTGCCTTAGTTTGAGGGGCTGCCTTAATTTGAGGGGTTGCCTAAGTTTGAGTGGTTGCCTTAGTTTGAGGGGTTGCCTTAGTTTGAGCGGTTGCCTGAGTTTGAGGGGTTGCCTTGGTTTGAGTGGTTGCCTTAGTTTGAGGGACAGCCTTAGTTTGAGCGGTTGCCTTAGTTTGAGGGGCTGCCTTAATTTGAGGGGTTGCCTTAGTTTGAGCGGTTGCCTTCGTTTGAGGGGTTCCCTTAGTTTGAGCGGTTGCCTGAGTTTGAGGGGTTGCCTTAGTTTGAGCCATTGCCTTAGTTTGAGGGGTTGCCTTAATTTGAGAGGTTGCATTATTTTGAAAAGTTGCATTAGTTTGAGGGGCTGCCTTAGTTTGATCGGTTGCCTTAGTTTGAGCGGCTGCCTTAGATTGAGGGGTTGCCTTAGTTTGAGTGGTTGCCTGAGTTTGAGGGGTAGCCTTAGATTGAGGGGTTGCCTTAGTTTGGCAGTCTGCCTTAGTTTGAGGGGTTGCCTTAGTTTGATGGTCTGCCTTAGTTTGAGTGGTTGCCTTAGTTTGAGCGGTTGCCTTAGTTTGAGGGGCTGCCTTAGATTGAGGGGTTGCCTTAGTTTGAGTGGTTGCCTTAGTTTGAGGGGTTGCCTTAGTTTGAGCGGTTGCCTTTGTTTGAGGGGCTGCCTTAGTTTGAGGGGTTGCCTTAGTTTGAGGGGCTGCCTTAATTTGAGGGGTTGCCTTAATTTGTGGGGTTGCCTTAGTTTGAGGGTTTGCCTTAGTTTGAGCGGTTGCCTGAGTTTGAATGGTTGCCTTAGTTTCATGGCTGCCTTAGTTTGAGTGGATGCCTCAGTTTGAGGGTTAGCCTTAGATTGAGGGTTTGCCTTAGTTTGGCAGTCTGCCTTAGTTTGAGGGGTTGCCTTAGTTTGAGCAGTTGCCATAGTTTGAGGGGTTGCCTTAGTTTGAGGGGCTGCCTTAGTTTGAGCGGCTGCCTTAGATTGAGGGGTTGCCTTAGATTGAAGGGTTGCCTTAGTTTGAGAGTCTGCCTTAGTTTTAGGGGTTGCCTTAGTTTGAGCGGTTGCCTGAGTTTGAGGGGTTGCCTTAGTTTGAGAGGTTGCCTTCGTTTGAGGGGCTGCCTTAGTTTGAGTGGTTGCCTTAGTTTGAGGGGCTGCCTTAATTTGAGGGGTTGCCTAAGTTTGAGTGGTTGCCTTAGTTTGAGGGGTTGCCTTAGTTTGAGCGGTTGCCTGAGTTTGAGTGGTTGCCTTGGTTTGAGTGGTTGCCTTAGTTTGAGGGACAGCCTTAGTTTGAGCGGTTGCCTTAGTTTGAGGGGCTGCCTTAATTTGAGGGGTTGCCTTAGTTTGAGCGGTTGCCTTCGTTTGAGAGGTTCCCTTAGTTTGAGCGGTTGCCTGAGTTTGAGGGGTTGCCTTAGTTTGAGCGGTTGCCTTAGTTTGAGGGGTTGCCTTAATTTGAGAGGTTGCATTATTTTGAAAAGTTGCATTAGTTTGAGGGGCTGCCTTAGTTTGATCGGTTGCCTTAGTTTGAGCGGCTGCCTTAGATTGAGGGGTTGCCTTAGTTTGAGAGTCTGCCTTAGTTTGAGCGGTTGCCTTAGTTTGAGCGGCTTCCTTAGATTGAGGTGTTGCCTTAGTTTGGCAGTCTGCCTTAGTTTGAGGGGTTGCCTTAGTTTGATGGTCTGCCTTAGTTTGAGTGGTTGCCTTAGTTTGAGCGGTTGCCTTAGTTTGAGGGGCTGCCTTAGATTGAGGGGTTGCCTTAGATTGAAGGGTTGCCTTAGTTTGAGTGGTTGCCTTAGTTTGAGCGGTTGCCTTAGTTGGTGGGGTTGCCTTAGTTTGAGCGGTTGCCTGATTTTGAGGGGTTGCCTTAGTTTGAGTGGTTGCCTTAGTTTGAGCGGTTGCCTTAGTTTGAGCGGTTGCCTTAATTTGAGCGGCTGCCTTAGCTTGAGGGGTTGTCTTAGATTGAGCGGTTGCCTGAGTTTGAGAGTCTGCCTAAGTTTGAGGGGCTGCCTCAGTTTGAGACGTTGCCTTAGTTTGAGCGGTTGCCTTAGTTTGAGATTCTTCACATTTTGAGCGGCTGCCTTAGTTTGAGCGGCTGCCTTAGTTTGAGCGGTTGCCTTAGTTAGAGGCGTTGCCTTAGTTTCAGTGGTTGCCTTAGTTTGAGGGTTTGCCTTAGTTTCAGGGGCTGCCTTAGTTTGAGGGGATGCCTCAGTTTGAGGGGTAGCCTTTGATTGAGGGGTTGCCTTAGTTTGGCAGTCTGCCTTAGTATGAGGGGTTGCCTTAGTTTGAGAGTCTGCCTTAGTTTGAGCGGTTGCCTTAGTTTGAGGGGTTGCCTTCGTTTGAGGCATTGCCTTAGTTTGAGGGGATGCCTCAGTTTGAGGGGTATCCTGAGATTGAGGGGTTGCCTTCGTTTGGCAGTCTGCCTTAGTTTGAGCGGTTGCCTTAGTTTGAGGGGTTGCCTTAGCTTGAGCGGTTGCCTTAGTTTGAGGGGTTGCCTTAGTATGAGGGGTTGCCTTAGTATGAGGGTTTGCCATAGTTTGAGCGGTTGCCTTAGTTTGAGGGTTGCCTTATTTTGAGCGGTTGCCTTAGTTTGAGGGGATGCCTCAGTTTGAGGGGTAGCCTTAGTTTGAGGGGTTGCCTTAGCTTGAGCGGTTGCCTTCGTTTCAGCGGATGCCTTTGTTTGAGGGGCTGCCTTAGTTAGAGGGGTTGCCTTAGTTTCAGTGGTTGCCGTAGTTTGAGGGGCTGCCTTAGTTTGAGCGGTTGCCTTAGTTTGAGTGGTTGCTTTAGTTTCAGGGGCTGCCTTAGTTTGAGGGGATACCTCAGTTTGAGGAGTAGCCTTAGATTGAGGGGTAGCCTTAGTTTGGTAGTCTGCCTTAGTTTGAGGGGGTGCCTTAGTTTGAGAGTCTGCCTTCGTTTGAGCGGTTGCCTTTGTTTGAGCGGTTGCCATAGTTTGAGGGGTTGCCTTAGTTTGAGGGGCTGCCTTAGTTTGAGCGGTTGCCTTAGTTTGAGCGGCTGCCTTAGATTGAGGGGTTGCCTTAGTTTGAGCGGTTGCCTGAGTTTGAGGGGTTGCCTTATTTTGAAAGGTTGCCTTAGTTTGAGGGGCTGCCTTAATTTGAGGGGTTGCCTTAGTCTGAGCGGTTGCCTTAGTTTGAGGTGTTGCCTTAGTTTGAGCGGTTGCCTGAGTTTGAGGGGTTGCCTTAGTTTGAGTGGTTGCCTTAGTTTGAGGGGTTGCCTTAGTTTGAGCGGTTGCCTGAGTTTGAGGGGTTGCCTTGGTTTGAGTGGTTGCCTTAGTTTGAGGGACAGCCTTAGTTTGAGCGGTTGCCTTAGTTTGAGGGGCTGCCTTAATTTGAGGGGTTGCCTTAGTTTGAGCGGTTGCCTTCGTTTGAGGGGTTCCCTTAGTTTGAGCGGTTGCCTGAGTTTGAGGGGTTGCCTTAGTTTGAGCCATTGCCTTAGTTTGAGGGGTTGCCTTAATTTGAGAGGTTGCATTATTTTGAAAAGTTGCATTAGTTTGAGGGGCTGCCTTAGTTTGATCGGTTGCCTTAGTTTGAGCGGCTGCCTTAGATTGAGGGGTTGCCTTAGTTTGAGTGGTTGCCTGAGTTTGAGGGGTAGCCTTAGATTGAGGGGTTGCCTTAGTTTGGCAGTCTGCCTTAGTTTGAGGGGTTGCCTTAGTTTGATGGTCTGCCTTAGTTTGAGTGGTTGCCTTAGTTTGAGCGGTTGCCTTAGTTTGAGGGGCTGCCTTAGATTGAGGGGTTGCCTTAGATTGAAGGGTTGCCTTAGTTTGAGAGTCTGCCTTCGTTTTAGGGGTTGCCTTAGTTTGAGTGGTTGCCTTAGTTTGAGGGGTTGCCTTAGTTTGAGCGGTTGCCTTTGTTTGAGGGGCTGCCTTAGTTTGAGGGGTTGCCTTAGTTTGAGGGGCTGCCTTAATTTGAGGGGTTGCCTTAATTTGTGGGGTTGCCTTAGTTTGAGGGTTTGCCTTAGTTTGAGCGGTTGCCTGAGTTTGAATGGTTGCCTTAGTTTCATGGCTGCCTTAGTTTGAGTGGATGCCTCAGTTTGAGGGTTAGCCTTAGATTGAGGGTTTGCCTTAGTTTGGCAGTCTGCCTTAGTTTGAGGGGTTGCCTTAGTTTGAGCAGTTGCCATAGTTTGAGGGGTTGCCTTAGTTTGAGGGGCTGCCTTAGTTTGAGCGGCTGCCTTAGATTGAGGGGTTGCCTTAGATTGAAGGGTTGCCTTAGTTTGAGAGTCTGCCTTAGTTTTAGGGGTTGCCTTAGTTTGAGCGGTTGCCTGAGTTTGAGGGGTTGCCTTAGTTTGAGAGGTTGCCTTCGTTTGAGGGGCTGCCTTAGTTTGAGTGGTTGCCTTAGTTTGAGGGGCTGCCTTAATTTGAGGGGTTGCCTAAGTTTGAGTGGTTGCCTTAGTTTGAGGGGTTGCCTTAGTTTGAGCGGTTGCCTGAGTTTGAGTGGTTGCCTTGGTTTGAGTGGTTGCCTTAGTTTGAGGGACAGCCTTAGTTTGAGCGGTTGCCTTAGTTTGAGGGGCTGCCTTAATTTGAGGGGTTGCCTTAGTTTGAGCGGTTGCCTTCGTTTGAGAGGTTCCCTTAGTTTGAGCGGTTGCCTGAGTTTGAGGGGTTGCCTTAGTTTGAGCGGTTGCCTTAGTTTGAGGGGTTGCCTTAATTTGAGAGGTTGCATTATTTTGAAAAGTTGCATTAGTTTGAGGGGCTGCCTTAGTTTGATCGGTTGCCTTAGTTTGAGCGGCTGCCTTAGATTGAGGGGTTGCCTTAGTTTGAGAGTCTGCCTTAGTTTGAGCGGTTGCCTTAGTTTGAGCGGCTTCCTTAGATTGAGGTGTTGCCTTAGTTTGGCAGTCTGCCTTAGTTTGAGGGGTTGCCTTAGTTTGATGGTCTGCCTTAGTTTGAGTGGTTGCCTTAGTTTGAGCGGTTGCCTTAGTTTGAGGGGCTGCCTTAGATTGAGGGGTTGCCTTAGATTGAAGGGTTGCCTTAGTTTGAGTGGTTGCCTTAGTTTGAGCGGTTGCCTTAGTTGGTGGGGTTGCCTTAGTTTGAGCGGTTGCCTGATTTTGAGGGGTTGCCTTAGTTTGAGTGGTTGCCTTAGTTTGAGCGGTTGCCTTAGTTTGAGCGGTTGCCTTAATTTGAGCGGCTGCCTTAGCTTGAGGGGTTGTCTTAGATTGAGCGGTTGCCTGAGTTTGAGAGTCTGCCTAAGTTTGAGGGGCTGCCTCAGTTTGAGACGTTGCCTTAGTTTGAGCGGTTGCCTTAGTTTGAGATTCTTCACATTTTGAGCGGCTGCCTTAGTTTGAGCGGCTGCCTTAGTTTGAGCGGTTGCCTTAGTTAGAGGCGTTGCCTTAGTTTCAGTGGTTGCCTTAGTTTGAGGGTTTGCCTTAGTTTCAGGGGCTGCCTTAGTTTGAGGGGATGCCTCAGTTTGAGGGGTAGCCTTTGATTGAGGGGTTGCCTTAGTTTGGCAGTCTGCCTTAGTATGAGGGGTTGCCTTAGTTTGAGAGTCTGCCTTAGTTTGAGCGGTTGCCTTAGTTTGAGGGGTTGCCTTCGTTTGAGGCATTGCCTTAGTTTGAGGGGATGCCTCAGTTTGAGGGGTATCCTGAGATTGAGGGGTTGCCTTCGTTTGGCAGTCTGCCTTAGTTTGAGCGGTTGCCTTAGTTTGAGGGGTTGCCTTAGCTTGAGCGGTTGCCTTAGTTTGAGGGGTTGCCTTAGTATGAGGGGTTGCCTTAGTATGAGGGTTTGCCATAGTTTGAGCGGTTGCCTTAGTTTGAGGGTTGCCTTATTTTGAGCGGTTGCCTTAGTTTGAGGGGATGCCTCAGTTTGAGGGGTAGCCTTAGTTTGAGGGGTTGCCTTAGCTTGAGCGGTTGCCTTCGTTTCAGCGGATGCCTTTGTTTGAGGGGCTGCCTTAGTTAGAGGGGTTGCCTTAGTTTCAGTGGTTGCCGTAGTTTGAGGGGCTGCCTTAGTTTGAGCGGTTGCCTTAGTTTGAGTGGTTGCTTTAGTTTCAGGGGCTGCCTTAGTTTGAGGGGATACCTCAGTTTGAGGAGTAGCCTTAGATTGAGGGGTAGCCTTAGTTTGGTAGTCTGCCTTAGTTTGAGGGGGTGCCTTAGTTTGAGAGTCTGCCTTCGTTTGAGCGGTTGCCTTTGTTTGAGCGGTTGCCATAGTTTGAGGGGTTGCCTTAGTTTGAGGGGCTGCCTTAGTTTGAGCGGTTGCCTTAGTTTGAGCGGCTGCCTTAGATTGAGGGGTTGCCTTAGTTTGAGCGGTTGCCTGAGTTTGAGGGGTTGCCTTATTTTGAAAGGTTGCCTTAGTTTGAGGGGCTGCCTTAATTTGAGGGGTTGCCTTAGTCTGAGCGGTTGCCTTAGTTTGAGGTGTTGCCTTAGTTTGAGCGGTTGCCTGAGTTTGAGGGGTTGCCTTAGTTAGAGTGGTTGCCTTAGTTTGAGGGTTTGCCTTAGTTTGAGGGGTTGCCATGGTTTGAGGGGTTGCCTTAGTTTGAGGGGTTGCCATAGTTTGAGCGGTTGCCTTAGTTTGAGGGGTTGCCTTAGTTTGAGCGGTTGCCTCAGTTTGAGGGGTTGCCTTAGTTTGAGCGGTTGCCTTAGTTTGAGGTGCTGCCTTAGTTTGAGCGGTTGCCTTAGTTTGAGGGGCTGCCTTAATTTGAGCGGTTGCCTTAGTATGAGGGGTTGCCTTAGTTTGAGCGGTTGCCTGAGTTTGAGGGGTTGCCTTAGTTTGAGCGGTTGCCTTAGTTTGAGGGACAGCCTTAGTTTGAGCGGTTGCCTTAGTTTGAGGGGCTGCCTTAGTTTGTGCGGTTGCCTGAGTTTGAGGGGTTGCCTTAGTTTGAGCGGTTGCCTTAGTTTGAGATTCTTCACATTTTGAGCGGCTGCCTTAGTTTGAGCGGCTGCCTTAGTTTGAGGGGTTGCCTTAGTTAGAGGCGTTGCCTTAGTTTCAGTGGTTGCCTTAGTTTGAGGGGTTGCCTTAGTTTCAGGGGCTGCCTTAGTTTGAGGGGATGCCTCAGTTTGAGGGGTAGCCTTCGATTGAGGGGTTGCCTTAGATTGGCAGTCTGCCTTAGTATGAGGGGTTGCCTTAGTTTGAGAGTCTGCCTTAGTTTGAGCGGTTGCCTTAGTTTGAGGGGTTGCCTTCGTTTGAGGCATTGCCTTAGTTTGAGGGGATGCCTCAGTTTGAGGGGTATCCTGAGATTGAGGGGTTGCCTTCGATTGGCAGTCTGCCTTAGTTTGAGCGGTTGCCTTAGTTTGAGGGGTTGCCTTAGCTTGAGCGGTTGCCTTAGTTTGAGGGGTTGCCTTAGTATGAGGGGTTGCCTTAGTATGAGGGTTTGCCATAGTTTGAGCGGTTGCCTTAGTTTGAGGGTTGCCTTATTTTGAGCGGTTGCCTTAGTTTGAGGGGATGCCTCAGTTTGAGGGGTAGCCTTAGTTTGAGGGGTTGCCTTAGTTTGAGCGGTTGCCTTAGTTTGAGTGGTTGCTTTAGTTTCAGGGGCTGCCTTAGTTTGAGGGGATACCTCAGTTTGAGGAGTAGCCTTAGATTGAGGGGTAGCCTTAGTTTGGTAGTCTGCCTTAGTTTGAGGGGGTGCCTTAGTTTGAGAGTCTGCCTTCGTTTGAGAGGTTGCCTTAGTTTGAGCGGTTGCCATAGTTTGAGGGGTTGCCTTAGTTTGAGGGGCTGCCTTAGTTTGAGCGGTTGCCTTAGTTTGAGCGGCTGCCTTAGATTGAGGGGTTGCCTTAGTTTGAGCGGTTGCCTGAGTTTGAGGGGTTGCCTTATTTTGAAAGGATGCCTTAGTTTGAGGGGCTGCCTTAATTTGAGGGGTTGCCTTAGTCTGAGCGGTTGCCTTAGTTTGAGGTGTCGCCTTAGTTTGAGCGGTTGCCTGAGTTTGAGGGGTTGCCTTAGTTAGAGTGGTTGCCTTAGTTTGAGGGTTTGCCTTAGTTTGAGGGGTTGCCATGGTTTGAGGGGTCGCCTTAGTTTGAGGGGTTGCCTTAGTTTGAGCGGTTGCCTTAGTTTGAGGGGTTGCCTTAGTTTGAGCGGTTGCCTCAGTTTGAGGGGTTGCCTTTGTTTGAGCGGTTGCCTTAGTTTGAGGTGCTGCCTTAGTTTGAGCGGTTGCCTTAGTTTGAGGGGCTGCCTTAATTTGAGCGGTTGCCTTAGTATGAGGGGTTTCCTTAGTTTGAGCGGTTGCCTGAGTTTGAGGGGTTGCCTTAGTTTGAGCGGTTGCCTTAGTTTGAGGGACAGCCTTAGTTTGAGCGGTTGCCTTAGTTTGAGTGGCTGCCTTAGTTTGTGCGGTTGCCTGAGTTTGAGGGGTTGCCTTAGTTTGACCGGTTGCCTTAGTTTGAGGGACAGCCTTAGTTTGAGCAGTTGCCTTAGTTTGAGGGGCTGCCTTAATTTGAGGGGTTGCCTTAGTTTGAGCGGTTGCCTTAGTTTGAGGGGTTCCCTTAGTTTGAGCGGTTGCCTGAGTTTGAGGGGTTGCCTTAGTTTGAGCGGTTGCCTTAGTTTGAGGGGCTGCCTTAATTTGAGGGGTTGCATTATTTTGAAAAGTTGCAAAGTTTGAGGGGCTGCCCTAGTTTGAGCGGTTGCCTTAGTTTGAGCAGCTGCCTTAGATTGAGGGGTTGCCTTAGTTTGAGTGGTTGCCTGAGTTTGAGGGGTTGCCTTATTTTGAAAGGTTGCCTAAGTTTGAGGGGCTGCCTTAGTTTGAGCGGTTGCCTTAGTTTGAGGGGCTGCCTTAATTTGAGGGGTTGCCTTAGTTTGAGCGTTTGCCTTAGTTTGAGGGGCTGCCTTAATTTGAGGGGTTGCCTTAGTTTGATGGGTTGCCATAGTTTGAGCGGTTGCCTTAGTTTGAGGGGATGCCTTAGTTTGAGGGGTAGCCTTAGTTTGAGGGGTTGCCTTAGCTTGAGCGGTTGCCTTCGTTTGAGCGGATGACTTAGTTTGAGGGGCTGCCTTATTTAGAGGGGTTGCCTTATTTTCAGTGGTTGCCTTAGTTTGAGCGGTTGCCTTAGTTTGAGCGGTTGCCTGAGTTTGAATGGTTGCCTTAGTTTCATGGCTGCCTTAGTTTGAGTGGATGCCTCAGTTTGAGGGGTAGCCTTAGATTGAGGGGTTGCCTTAGTTTGGCAGTCTGCCTTAGTTTGAGGGGTTGCCTTAGTTTGAGAGTCTGCCTTAGTTTGAGCGGTTGCCTTAGTTTGAGCAGTTGCCATAGTTTGAGGGGTTGCCTTAGTTTGAGGGGCTGCCTTAGTTTGAGCGGCTGCCTTAGATTGAGGGGTTGCCTTAGATTGAAGGGTTGCCTTATTTTGAGAGTCTGCCTTCGTTTTAGGGGTTGCCTTAGTTTGAGCGGTTGCCTGAGTTTGAGGGGTTGCCTTAGTTTGAGAGGTTGCCTTCGTTTGAGGGGCTGCCTTAGTTTGAGTGGTTGCCTTAGTTTGAGGGGCTGCCTTAATTTGAGGGGTTGCCTAAGTTTGAGTGGTTGCCTTAGTTTGAGGGGTTGCCTTAGTTTGAGCGGTTGCCTGAGTTTGAGGGGTTGCCTTGGTTTGAGTGGTTGCCTTAGTTTGAGGGACAGCCTTAGTTTGAGCGGTTGCCTTAGTTTGAGCGGCTGCCTTAATTTGAGGGGTTGCCTTAGTTTGAGCGGTTGCCTTCGTTTGAGGGGTTCCCTTAGTTTGAGCGGTTGCCTGAGTTTGAGGGGTTGCCTTAGTTTGAGCGGTTGCCTTAGTTTGAGGGGTTGCCTTAATTTGAGAGGTTGCATTATTTTGAAAAGTTGCATTAGTTTGAGGGGCTGCCTTAGTTTGATCGGTTGCCTTAGTTTGAGCGGCTGCCTTAGATTGAGGGGTTGCCTTAGTTTGAGTGGTTGCCTGAGTTTGAGGGGTAGCCTTAGATTGAGGGGTTGCCTTAGTTTGGCAGTCTGCCTTAGTTTGAGGGGTTGCCTTAGTTTGATGGTCTCCTTAGTTTGAGTGGTTGCCTTAGTTTGAGCGGTTGCCTTAGTTTGAGGGGCTGCCTTAGATTGAGGGGTTGCCTTAGATTGAAGGGTTGCCTTAGTTTGAGAGTCTGCCTTCGTTTTAGGGGTTGCCTTAGTTTGAGTGGTTGCCTTAGTTTGAGGGGTTGCCTTAGTTTGAGCGGTTGCCTTTGTTTGAGGGGCTGCCTTAGTTTGAGGGGTTGCCTTAGTTTGAGGGGCTGCCTTAATTTGAGGGGTTGCCTTAATTTGAGGGGTTGCCTTAGTTTGAGGGTTTGCCTTAGTTTGAGCGGTTGCCTGAGTTTGAATGGTTGCCTTAGTTTCATGGCTGCCTTAGTTTGAGTGGATGCCTCAGTTTGAGGGGTAGCCTTAGATTGAGGGGTTGCCTTAGTTTGGCAGTCTGCCTTAGTTTGAGGGGTTGCCTTAGTTTGAGAGTCTGCCTTAGTTTGAGCGGTTGCCTTAGTTTGAGCAGTTGCCATAGTTTGAGGGGTTGCCTTAGTTTGAGGGGCTGCCTTAGTTTGAGCGGCTGCCTTAGATTGAGGGGTTGCCTTAGATTGAAGGGTTGCCTTAGTTTGAGAGTCTGCCTTCGTTTTAGGGGTTGCCTTAGTTTGAGCGGTTGCCTGAGTTTGAGGGGTTGCCTTAGTTTGAGAGGTTGCCTTCGTTTGAGGGGCTGCCTTAGTTTGAGTGGTTGCCTTAGTTTGAGGGGCTGCCTTAATTTGAGGGGTTGCCTAAGTTTGAGTGGTTGCCTTACTTTGAGGGGTTGCCTTAGTTTGAACGGTTGCCTGAGTTTGAGGGGTTGCCTTGGTTTGAGTGGTTGCCTTAGTTTGAGGGACAGCCTTAGTTTGAGCGGTTGCCTTAGTTTGAGGGGCTGCCTTAATTTGAGGGGTTGCCTTAGTTTGAGCGGTTGCCTTCGTTTGAGGGGTTCCCTTAGTTTGAGCGGTTGCCTGAGTTTGAGGGGTTGCCTTAGTTTGAGCGGTTGCCTTAGTTTGAGGGGTTGCCTTAATTTGAGAGGTTGCATTATTTTGAAAAGTTGCATTAGTTTGAGGGGCTGCCTTAGTTTGATCGGTTGCCTTAGTTTGAGCGGCTGCCTTAGATTGAGGGGTTGCCTTAGTTTGAGTGGTTGCCCGAGTTTGAGGGGTAGCCTTAGATTGAGGGGTTGCCTTAGTTTGGCAGTCTGCCTTAGATTGAGGGGTTGCCTTAGTTTGATGGTCTGCCTTAGTTTGAGTGGTTGCCTTAGTTTGAGCGGTTGCCTTAGTTTGAGGGGCTGCCTTAGATTGAGGGGTTGCCTTAGATTGAAGGGTTGCCTTAGTTTGAGAGTCTGCCTTCGTTTTAGGGGTTGCCTTAGTTTGAGTGGTTGCCTTAGTTTGAGGGGTTGCCTTAGTTTGAGCGGTTGCCTTTGTTTGAGGGGCTGCCTTAGTTTGAGGGGTTGCCTTAGTTTGAGGGGCTGCCTTAATTTGAGGGGTTGCCTTAATTTGAGGGGTTGCCTTAGTTTGAGGGTTTGCCTTAGTTTGAGCGGTTGCCTTAGATTGAGGGATTGCCTTGGTTTGAGCGTTTGCCTTAGTTTGAGGGCTGCCTTAGTTTGAACGGTTGCCTTAGTTTGAGGGGCTACCTTAATTTGAGGTGTTGCCTTCGTTTGAGCGGTTGCCTTAGTTTGAGGGGTTGCCTTAGTTTAAGCGGTTCCCTGAGTTTGAGGGGTTGCCTTAGTTTGAGCGGTTGCCTTAGTTTGAGGGGCTGCCTTAGTTTGAGCGGTTGCCTTAGTTTGAGGGGCTGCCTTAATTTGAGGGGTTGCCTTAGTTTGACCGGTTGGCTTAGTTTGAGGGGTTCCCTTAGTTTGAGCGGTTGCCTGAGTTTGAGGGGTTGCCTTAGTTTGAGCGGTTGCCCTAGTTTGAGGGGCTGCCTTAATTTGATAGGTTGCCTTAGTTTGAGCGGTTGCCTTAGTTTGAGGGATTGCCTTAGTTTGAGGGGTTGCCTGAGTTTGAGCGGTTGCCTCAGTTTGCGGGGTTGCCTTAGTTTGAGGGGTTGCCTTAATTTGAGGGGCTGCCTTCGTTTGAGGGGTTGCCTTAGTTTGAGCAGTTGCCTGAGTTTGAGGGTTTGCCTTATGTTGAGAGGTTGCCTTAGTTTGAGGGGCTGCCTTAGTTTGAGCCGTTGCCTTAGTTTGAGGGGCTGCCTTAATTTGAGTGGTTGCCTTAGTTTGAGCGGTTGCCTTAGTTTGTGGGGTTGCCTTAGTTTGAGCGGTTGCCTCATTTTGAGGGGTTGCCTTAGTTTGAGCGGTTGCCTCAGTATGAGGGGCTGCCTTAGTTTGAGCGGTTGCCACAGTTTGAATGGTTGCCTCAGTTTGAGGGGCTGCCTTAGTTTGAGCGGTTGCCTTAATTTGAGCGGCTGCCTTAGCTTGAGGGGTTGCCTTAGATTGAGCGGTTGCCTGAGTTTGAGAATCTGCCTAAGTTTGAGGGGCTGCCTCAGTTTGAGACGTTGCCTTAGTTTGAGCGGTTGCCTTAGTTTGAGATTCTTCTCATTTTGAGCGGCTGCCTTAGTTTGAGCGGCTGCCTTAGTTTGAGCGGTTGCCTTAGTTAGAGGCGTTGCCTTAGTTTCAGTGGTTGCCTTAGTTTGAGGGGTTGCCTTAGTTTCAGGGGCTGCCTTAGTTTGAGGGGATGCCTCAGTTTGAGGGGTAGCCTTCGATTGAGGGGTTGCCTTAGTTTGGCAGTCTGCCTTAGTATGAGCGGTTGCCTTAGTTTGAGGGGTTGCCTTCGTTTGAGGCATTGCCTTAGTTTGAGGGGATGTCTCAGTTTGAGGGGTATCCTGAGATTGAGGGGTTGCCTTCGTTTGGCAGTCTGCCTTAGTTTGAGCGGTTGCCTTAGTTTGAGGGGTTGCCTTAGCTTGAGCGGTTGCCTTAGTTTGAGGGGTTGCCTTAGTATGAGGGGTTGCCTTAGTATGAAGGTTTGCCATAGTTTGAGCGGTTGCCTTAGTTTGAGGGGTTGCCTTATTTTGAGCGGTTGCCTTAGTTTGAGGGGATGCCTCAGTTTGAGGGGTAGCCTTAGTTTGAGGGGTTGCCTTAGCTTGAGCGCTTGCCTTCGTTTCAGCGGATGCCTTTGTTTGAGGGGCTGCCTTAGTTAGAGGGGTTGCCTTAGTTTCAGTGGTTGCCGTAGTTTGAGGGGCTGCCTTAGTTTGAGCGGTTGCCTTAGTTTGAGTGGTTGCTTTAGTTTCAGGGGCTGCCTTAGTTTGAGGGGATACCTCAGTTTGAGGAGTAGCCTTAGATTGAGGGGTAGCCTTAGTTTGGTAGTCTGCCTTAGTTTGAGGGGGTGCCTTAGTTTGAGAGTCTGCCTTCGTTTGAGCGGTTGCCTTAGTTTGAGCGGTTGCCATAGTTTGAGGGGTTGCCTTAGTTTGAGGGGCTGCCTTAGTTTGAGCGGTTGCCTTAGTTTGAGCGGCTGCCTTAGATTGAGGGGTTGCCTTAGTTTGAGCGGTTGCCTTAGTTTGAGGTGTCGCCTTAGTTTGAGCGGTTGCCTGAGTTTGAGGGGTTGCCTTAGTTAGAGTGGTTGCCTTAGTTTGAGGGTTTGCCTTAGTTTGAGGGGTTGCCATGGTTTGAGGGGTTGCCTTAGTTTGAGGGGTAACCATAGTTTGAGCGTTTGCCTTAGTTTGAGGGGTTGCCTTAGTTTGAGCGGTTGCCTCAGTTTGAGGGGTTGCCTTAGTTTGAGTGGTTGCCTGAGTTTGAGGGGTTGCCTTAGTTTGAGCGGTTGCCTTAGTTTGAGGGACAGCCTTAGTTTGAGCGGTTGCCTTAGTTTGAGGGGCTGCCTTAGTTTGTGCGGTTGCCTGAGTTTGAGGGGTTGCCTTAGTTTGAGCGGTTGCCTTAGTTTGAGGGACAGCCTTAGTTTGAGCGGTTGCCTTAGTTTGAGGGGCTGCCTTAATTTGAGGGGTTGCCTTAGTTTGAGTGGTTGCCTTCGTTTGAGGGGTTCCCTTAGTTTGAGCGGTTGCCTGAGTTTGAGGGGTTGCCTTAGTTTGAGCTGTTGCCTTAGTTTGAGGGGCTGCCTTAATTTGAGGGGTTGCATTATTTTGAAAAGTTGCATTAGTTTGAGGGGCTGCCTTAGTTTGAGCGGTTGCCTTAGTTTGAGCAGCTACCTTAGATTGAGGGGTTGCCTTAGTTTGAGTGGTTGCCTGAGTTTGAGGGGTTGCCTTATTTTGAAAGGTTGCCTAAGTTTGAGGGGCTGCCTTAGTTTGAGCGGTTGCCTTAGTTTGAGGGGCTGCCTTAATTTGAGGGGTTGCCTTAGTTTGAGGGGTTGCCATAGTTTGAGGAGCTGCCTTAGTTTGATGGGTTGCCATAGTTTGAGCGGTTGCCTTAGTTTGAGGGGATGCCTTAGTTTGAGGGGTAGCCTTAGTTTGAGGGGTTGCCTTAGCTTGAGCGGTTGCCTTCGTTTGAGCGGATGACTCAGTTTGAGGGGCTGCCTTATTTAGAGGGGTTGCCTTATTTTCAGTGGTTGCCTTAGTTTGAGCGGTTGCCTTAGTTTGAGCGGTTGCCTGAGTTTGAATGGTTGCCTTAGTTTCATGGCTGCCTTAGTTTGAGTGGATGCCTCAGTTTGAGGGGTAGCCTTAGATTGAGGGGTTGCCTTAGTTTGAGCGGTTGCCTGAGTTTGAGGGGTTGCCTTGGTTTGAGTGGTTGCCTTAGTTTGAGGGACAGCCTTAGTTTGAGCGGTTGCCTTAGTTTGAGGGGCTGCCTTAATTTGAGGGGTTGCCATAGTTTGAGCGGTTGCCTTCGTTTGAGGGGTTGCCTTAGTTTGAGCGGTTGCCTTAGTTTGAGGGGCTGCCTTAATTTGAGAGGTTGCATTATTTTGAAAAGTTGCATTAGTTTGAGGGGCTGCCTTAGTTTGATCGGTTGCCTTAGTTTGAGCGACTGCCTTAGATTGAGGGGTTGCCTTAGTTTGAGTGGTTGCCTAAGTTTGAGGGGTTGCCTTATTTTGAAAGGTTGCCTAAGTTTGAGGGGCTGCCTTAGTTTGAGTGGTTGCCTTAGTTTGAGGGGCTGCCTTAATTTGAGGGGTTGCCTTAGCTTGAGCGGTTGCCTTCGTTTGAGCGGATGACTTATTTTGAGGGGCTGCCTTATTTAGAGGGGTTGCCTTATTTTCAGTGGTTGCCTTAGTTTGAGGGGTTGCCTTAGTTTGAGCGGTTGCCTGAGTTTGAATGGTTGCCTTAGTTTCAGGGGCTGCCTTAGTTTGAGTGGATACCTCAGTTTGAGGGGTAGCCTTAGATTGAGGGGTTGCATTAGTTTGGCAGTCTGCCTTAGTTTGAGGGGTTGCCTTAGTTTGAGAGTCTGCCTTAGTTTGAGCGGTTGCCTTAGTTTGAGCGGTTGCCATAGTTTGAGGGGTTGCCTTAGTTTGAGGGGCTGCCTTAGTTTGAGCGGCTGCCTTAGATTGAGGGGTTGCCTTAGATTGAAGGGTTGCCTTAGTTTGAGAGTCTGCCTTCGTTTTAGGGGTTGCCTTAGTTTGAGCGGTTGCCTTAGTTTGAGGGGCTGCCTTAGTTTGAGCGGTTGCGTTAGTTTGAGGGGCTGCCTTAATTTGAAGGGTTGCCTTAGTTTGAGCGGTTGCCTTAGTTTGAGCGGTTGCCTTAGTTTGAGCGGTTGCCTGAGTTTGAGGGGTTGTCTTAGTTTGAGGGGCTGCCTTAGTTTGAGCGGTTGCCTTAGTTTGAGGGGCTGCCTTAATTTGAGAGGTTGCCTTAGTTTGACCGGTTGCCTTAGTTTGAGGGGTTCCCTTAGTTTGAGCGGTTGCCTGAGTTTGAGGGGTTGCCTTAGTTTGAGCGGTTGCCCTAGTTTGAGGGGCTGCCTTAATTTGAGGGGTTGCATTATTTTGAAAAGTTGCATTAGTTTGAGGGGCTGCCTTAGTTTGAGCGGTTGCCTTAGTTTGAGCGGCTGCCTTAGATTGAGGGGTTGCCTTAGTTTGAGTGGTTGCCTGAGTTTGAGGGGCTGCCTTAGTTTGATGGGTTGCCATAGTTTGAGCGGTTGCCTTAGTTTGAGGGGATGCCTTAGTTTGAGGGGTAGCCTTAGTTTGAGGGGTTGCCTTAGCTTGAGCGGGTGCCTTCGTTTGAGCGGATGACTTAGTTTGAGGGGCTGCCTTATTTTCAGTGGTTGCCTTAGTTTGAGGGGTTGCCTTAGTTTGAGCGGTTGCCTGAGTTTGAATGGTTGCCTTAGTTTCATGGCTGCCTTAGTTTGAGAAGATGCCTCAGTTTGAGGGGTAGCCTTAGATTGAGGGGTTGCCTTAGTTTGGCAGTCTGCCTTAGTTTGAGGGGTTGCCTTAGTTTGAGAGTCTGCCTTAGTTTGAGCGGTTGCCTTAGTTTGAGCGGTTGCCATAGTTTGAGGGGTTGCCTTAGTTTGAGGGGCTGCCTTAATTTGAGCGGCTGCCTTAGATTGAGGGGTTGCCTTAGATTGAAGGGTTGCCTTAGTTTGAGGGGCTGCCTTAATTTGAGGGGTTGCCTAAGTTTGAGTGGTTGCCTTAGTTTGAGGGGTTGCCTTAGTTTGAGCGGTTGCCTGAGTTTGAGGGGTTTCCTTAGTTTGAGTGGTTGCCTTAGTTTGAGGGACAGCCTTAGTTTGAGCGGTTGCCTTAGTTTGAGGGGCTGCCTTAATTTGAGGGGTTGCCTTAGTTTGAGCGGTTGCCTTCGTTTGAGGGGTTCCCTTAGTTTGAGCGGTTGCCTGAGTTTGAGGGGTTGCCTTAGTTTGAGCGGTTGACTTAGTTTGAGGGGTTGCCGTAATTTGAGGGGTTGCATTATTTTGAAAAGTTGCATTAGTTTGAGGGGCTGCCTTAGTTTGAGCGGTTGCCTTAGTTTGAGCGGCTGCCTTAGATTGAGGGGTTGCCTTAGTTTGAGTGGTTGCCTGAGTTTGAGGGGTTGCCTTATTTTGAAAGGTTGCCTAAGTTTGAGGGGCTGCCTTAGTTTGAGTGGTTGCCTTAGTTTGAGGGGCTGCCTTAATTTGAGGGGTTGCCTTAGTTTGAGGGGTTGCCATAGTTTGAGCGGTTGCTTTAGTTTGAGGGGATGCCTTAGTTTGAGGGGTAGCCTTAGTTTGAGGGGTTGCCTTAGCTTGAGCGGTTGCCTTCGTTTGAGCGGATGACTTATTTTGAGGGGCTGCCTTATTTAGAGGGGTTGCCTTATTTTCAGTGGTTGCCTTAGTTTGAGGGGTTGCCTTAGTTTGAGCGGTTGCCTGAGTTTGAATGGTTGCCTTAGTTTCAGGGGCTGCCTTAGTTTGAGTGGATGCCTCAGTTTGAGGGGTAGCCTTAGATTGAGGGGTTGCCTTAGTTTGGCAGTCTGCCTTAGTTTGAGGGGTTGCCTTAGTTTGAGAGTCTGCCTTAGTTTGAACGGTTGCCTTAGTTTGAGCGGTTGCCATAGTTTGAGGGGTTGCCTTAGTTTGAGGGGCTGCCTTAGTTTGAGCGGCTGCCTTAGATTGAGGGGTTGCCTTAGATTGAAGGGTTGCCTTAGTTTGAGAGTCTGCCTTCGTTTTAGGGGTTGCCTTAGTTTGAGCGGTTGCCTGAGTTTGAGGGGTTGCCTTGGTTTGAGAGGTTGCCTTAGTTTGTTGGGCTGCCTTAGTTTGAGTGGTTGCCTTAGTTTGAGGGGCTGCCTTAGTTTGAGCGGTTGCCTGAATTTGAGGGGTTGCCTTAGTTTGAGTGGTTGCCTTAGTATGAAGGGTTGCCTTAGTTTCAGGGTTTGCCATACTTTGAGGGGTTGCCTTAGTTTGAGGGGTTGCCATAGTGTGAGCGGTTGCCTTAGTTTGAGGGGTTGCCTTAGTTTGAGCGGTTGCCTTAGTTTGAGGGGCTGCCTTAATTTGAGGGGTTGCCTTAGTTTGAGTGGTTGCCTTAGTTTGAGGGGCTGCCTTAATTTGAGGGGTTGCCTAAGTTTGAGTGGTTGCCTTAGTTTGAGGGGTTGCCTTAGTTTGAGCGGTTGCCTGAGTTTGAGGGGTTGCCTTGGTTTGAGTGGTTGCCTTAGTTTGAGGGACAGCCTTAGTTTGAGCGGTTGCCTTAGTTTGAGGGGCTGCCTTAATTTGAGGGGTTGCCATAGTTTGAGCGGTTGCCTTCGTTTGAGGGGTTGCCTTAGTTTGAGCGGTTGCCTTAGTTTGAGGGGCTGCCTTAATTTGAGAGGTTGCATTATTTTGAAAAGTTGCATTAGTTTGAGGGGCTGCCTTAGTTTGATCGGTTGCCTTAGTTTGAGCGACTGCCTTAGATTGAGGGGTTGCCTTAGTTTGAGTGGTTGCCTGAGTTTGAGGGGTTGCCTTATTTTGAAAGGTTGCCTAAGTTTGAGGGGCTGCCTTAGTTTGAGTGGTTGCCTTAGTTTGAGGGGCTGCCTTAATTTGAGGGGTTGCCTTAGCTTGAGCGGTTGCCTTCGTTTGAGCGGATGACTTATTTAGAGGGGTTGCCTTATTTTCAGTGGTTGCCTTAGTTTGAGGGGTTGCCTTAGTTTGAGCGGTTGCCTGAGTTTGAATGGTTGCCTTAGTTTCAGGGGCTGCCTTAGTTTGAGTGGATGCCTCAGTTTGAGGGGTAGCCTTAGATTGAGGGGTTGCATTAGTTTGGCAGTCTGCCTTAGTTTGAGGGGTTGCCTTAGTTTGAGAGTCTGCCTTAGTTTGAGCGGTTGCCTTAGTTTGAGCGGTTGCCATAGTTTGAGGGGTTGCCTTAGTTTGAGGGGCTGCCTTAGTTTGAGCGGCTGCCTTAGATTGAGGGGTTGCCTTAGATTGAAGGGTTGCCTTAGTTTGAGAGTCTGCCTTCGTTTTAGGGGGTGCCTTAGTTTGAGCGGTTGCCTTAGTTTGAGGGGCTGCCTTAGTTTGAGCGGTTGCGTTAGTTTGAGGGGCTGCCTTAATTTGAAGGGTTGCCTTAGTTTGAGCGGTTGCCTTAGTTTGAGGGGTTGCCTTAGTTTGAGCGGTTGCCTGAGTTTGAGGGGTTGTCTTAGTTTGAGGGGCTGCCTTAGTTTGAGCGGTTGCCTTAGTTTGAGGGGCTGCCTTAATTTGAGAGGTTGCCTTAGTTTGACCGGTTGCCTTAGTTTGAGGGGTTCCCTTAGTTTGAGCGGTTGCCTGAGTTTGAGGGGTTGCCTTAGTTTGAGCGGTTGCCCTAGTTTGAGGGGCTGCCTTAATTTGAGGGGTTGCATTATTTTGAAAAGTTGCATTAGTTTGAGGGGCTGCCTTAGTTTGAGCGGTTGCCTTAGTTTGAGCGGCTGCCTTAGATTGAGGGGTTGCCTTAGTTTGAGTGGTTGCCTGAGTTTGAGGGGCTGCCTTAGTTTGATGGGTTGCCATAGTTTGAGCGGTTGCCTTAGTTTGAGGGGATGCCTTAGTTTGAGGGGTAGCCTTAGTTTGAGGGGTTGCCTTAGCTTGAGCGGGTGCCTTCGTTTGAGCGGATGACTTAGTTTGAGGGGCTGCCTTATTTTCAGTGGTTGCCTTAGTTTGAGGGGTTGCCTTAGTTTGAGCGGTTGCCTGAGTTTGAATGGTTGCCTTAGTTTCATGGCTGCCTTAGTTTGAGAAGATGCCTCAGTTTGAGGGGTAGCCTTAGATTGAGGGGTTGCCTTAGTTTGGCAGTCTGCCTTAGTTTGAGGGGTTGCCTTAGTTTGAGAGTCTGCCTTAGTTTGAGCGGTTGCCTTAGTTTGAGCGGTTGCCATAGTTTGAGGGGTTGCCTTAGTTTGAGGGGCTGCCTTAATTTGAGCGGCTGCCTTAGATTGAGGGGTTGCCTTAGATTGAAGGGTTGCCTTAGTTTGAGGGGCTGCCTTAATTTGAGGGGTTGCCTAAGTTTGAGTGGTTGCCTTAGTTTGAGGGGTTGCCTTAGTTTGAGCGGTTGCCTGAGTTTGAGGGGTTTCCTTAGTTTGAGTGGTTGCCTTAGTTTGAGGGACAGCCTTAGTTTGAGCGGTTGCCTTAGTTTGAGGGGCTGCCTTAATTTGAGGGGTTGCCTTAGTTTGAGCGGTTGCCTTCGTTTGAGGGGTTCCCTTAGTTTGAGCGGTTGCCTGAGTTTGAGGGGTTGCCTTAGTTTGAGCGGTTGACTTAGTTTGAGGGGTTGCCGTAATTTGAGGGGTTGCATTATTTTGAAAAGTTGCATTAGTTTGAGGGGCTGCCTTAGTTTGAGCGGTTGCCTTAGTTTGAGCGGCTGCCTTAGATTGAGGGGTTGCCTTAGTTTGAGTGGTTGCCTGAGTTTGAGGGGTTGCCTTATTTTGAAAGGTTGCCTAAGTTTGAGGGGCTGCCTTAGTTTGAGTGGTTGCCTTAGTTTGAGGGGCTGCCTTAATTTGAGGGGTTGCCTTAGTTTGAGGGGTTGCCATAGTTTGAGCGGTTGCTTTAGTTTGAGGGGATGCCTTAGTTTGAGGGGTAGCCTTAGTTTGAGGGGTTGCCTTAGCTTGAGCGGTTGCCTTCGTTTGAGCGGATGACTTATTTTGAGGGGCTGCCTTATTTAGAGGGGTTGCCTTATTTTCAGTGGTTGCCTTAGTTTGAGGGGTTGCCTTAGTTTGAGCGGTTGCCTGAGTTTGAATGGTTGCCTTAGTTTCAGGGGCTGCCTTAGTTTGAGTGGATGCCTCAGTTTGAGGGGTAGCCTTAGATTGAGGGGTTGCCTTAGTTTGGCAGTCTGCCTTAGTTTGAGGGGTTGCCTTAGTTTGAGAGTCTGCCTTAGTTTGAGCGGTTGCCTTAGTTTGAGCGGTTGCCATAGTTTGAGGGGTTGCCTTAGTTTGAGGGGCTGCCTTAGTTTGAGCGGCTGCCTTAGATTGAGGGGTTGCCTTAGATTGAAGGGTTGCCTTAGTTTGAGAGTCTGCCTTCGTTTTAGGGGTTGCCTTAGTTTGAGCGGTTGCCTGAGTTTGAGGGGTTGCCTTAGTTTGAGAGGTTGCCTTAGTTTGTTGGGCTGCCTTAGTTTGAGTGGTTGCCTTAGTTTGAGGGGCTGCCTTAGTTTGAGCGGTTGCCTGAATTTGAGGGGTTGCCTTAGTTTGAGTGGTTGCCTTAGTATGAAGGGTTGCCTTAGTTTCAGGGTTTGCCATACTTTGAGGGGTTGCCTTAGTTTGAGGGGTTGCCATAGTGTGAGCGGTTGCCTTAGTTTGAGGGGTTGCCTTAGTTTGAGCGGTTGCCTTTGTTTGAGGGGCTGCCTTAGTTTGAGCGGTTGCCTTAGTGTGAGGGGCTGCCTTAATTTGAGGGGTTGCCTTAGTTTGAGGGGTTGCCTTAGTTTGAGGGTTTGCCTTAGTTTGAGCGGTTGCCTTAGATTGAGGGATTGCCTTAGTTTGAGCGGTTGCCTTAGTTTGAGGGGCTGCCTTAGTTTGAGCGGTTGCCTTAGTTTGAGGGGCTGCCTTAATTTGAGGGGTTGCCTTAGTTTGAGCGGTTGCCTTAGTTTGAGGGGTAGCCTTAGTTTGAGCGGTTGCATGAGTTTGAGGGGTTGTCTTAGTTTGAGGGGCTGCCTTAGTTTGAGCGGTTGCCTTAGTTTGAGGGGCTGCCTTAATTTGAGAGGTTGCCTTAGTTTGACCGGTTGCCTTAGTTTGAGGGGTTCCCTTAGTTTGAGCGGTTGCCTTAGTTTGAGGGGTTGCCTTAGTTTGAGCGGTTGCCCTAGTTTGAGGGGCTGCCTTAATTTGATAGGTTGCCTTAATTTGAGCGGTTGCCATAGTTTGAGGGGTTGCCTTAGTTTGAGGGGTTGCCTGAGTTTGAGCGGTTGCCTCAGTTTGCGGGGTTGCCTTAGTTTGAGCTGTTGCCTTAGTTTGAGGGGCTGCCTTCGTTTGAGGGGTTGCCTTAGTTTGAGCGGTTGCCTGAGTTTGAGGGTTTGCCTTAGTTTGAGAGGTTGCCTTAGTTTGAGGGGCTGCCTTAGTTTGAGCCGTTGCCTTAGTTTGAGGGGCTGCCTTAATTTGAATGGTTGCCTTAGTTTGAGCGGTTGCCTTAGTTTGTGGGGTTGCCTCAGTTTGAGCGGTTGCCTGATTTTGAGGGGTTGCCTTACTTTGAGCGGTTGCCTCAGTATGAGGGGCTGCCTTAGTTTGAGCGGTTGCCACAGTTTGAGGGGTTGCCTCAGTATGAGGGGCTGCCTTAGTTTGAGCGGTTGCCACAGTTTGAGGGGTTGCCTCAGTTTGAGGGGCTGCCTTAGTTTGAGCGGTTGCCTTAATTTGAGCGGCTGCCTTAGCTTGAGGGGTTGCCTTAGATTGAGCGGTTGCCTGAGTTTGAGAGTCTGCCTTAGTTTGAGCGGTTGCCTTAGTTTGAGATTCTTCTCATTTTGAGCGGCTGCCTTAATTTGAGCGGCTGCCTGAGTATGAGCGGTGGCCTTAGTTAGAGGGCTTGCCATAGTTTCAGTGGTTGCCTTAGTTTGAGGGGCTGCCTTAGTTTGAGCGGGAGCCTTAGTTTGAGTGGTTGCCTTAGTTTCAGGGGCTGCCTTAGTTTGAGGGGATGCCTCAGTTTGAGGGGTAGGCTTAGATTGAGGGGTTGCCTTAGTTTGAGGGGTTGCCGTAATTTGAGGGGTTGCATTATTTTGAAAAGTTGCATTAGTTTGAGGGGCTGCCTTAGTTTGAGCGGTTGCCTTAGTTTGAGCGGCTGCCTTAGATTGAGGGGTTGCCTTAGTTTCAGTGGTTGCCTGAGTTTGAGGGGTTGCCTTATTTTGAAAGGTTGCCTAAGTTTGAGGGGCTGCCTTAGTTTGAGTGGTTGCCTTAGTTTGAGGGGCTGCCTTAATTTGAGGGGTTGCCTTAGTTTGAGGGGTTGCCATAGTTTGAGCGGTTGCTTTAGTTTGAGGGGATGCCTTAGTTTGAGGGGTAGCCTTAGTTTGAGGGGTTGCCTTAGCTTGAGCGGTTGCCTTCGTTTGAGCGGATGACTTATTTTGAGGTGCTGCCTTATTTAGAGGGGTTGCCTTATTTTCAGTGGTTGCCTTAGTTTGAGGGGTTGCCTTAGTTTGAGCGGTTGCCTGAGTTTGAATGGTTGCCTTAGTTTCAGGGGCTGCCTTAGTTTGAGTGCATGCCTCAGTTTGAGGGGTAGCCTTAGATTGAGGGGTTGCCTTAGTTTGGGAGTCTGCCTTAGTTTGAGGGGTTGCCTTAGTTTGAGAGTCTGCCTTAGTTTGAGCGGTTGCCTTAGTTTGAGCGGTTGCCATAGTTTGAGGGGTTGCCTTAGTTTGAGGGGCTGCCTTAGTTTGAGCGGCTGCCTTAGATTGAGGGGTTGCCTTAGATTGAAGGGTTGCCTTAGTTTGAGAGTCTGCCTTCGTTTTAGGGGTTGCCTTAGTTTGAGCTGTTGCCTGAGTTTGAGGGGTTGCCTTAGTTTGAGAGGTTGCCTTAGTTTGAGGGGCTGCCTTAGTTTGAGTGGTTGCCTTAGTTTGAGGGGCTGCCTTAGTTTGAGCGGTTGCCTGAATTTGAGGGGTTGCCTTAGTTTGAGTGGTTGCCTTAGTATGAAGGGTTGCCTTAGTTTCAGGGTTTGCCATACTTTGAGGGGTTGCCTTAGTTTGAGGGGTTGCCATAGTGTGAGCGGTTGCCTTAGTTTGAGGGGTTGCCTTAGTTTGAGCGGTTGCCTTTGTTTGAGGGGCTGCCTTAGTTTGAGCGGTTGCCTTAGTTTGAGGGGCTGCCTTAATTTGAGGGGTTGCCTTAGTTTGAGGGGTTGCCTTAGTTTGAGGGTTTGCCTTAGTTTGAGCGGTTGCCTTAGATTGAGGGATTGCCTTAGTTTGAGCGGTTGCCTTAGTTTGAGGGGCTGCCTTAGTTTGAGCGGTTGCCTTAGTTTGAGGGGCTGCCTTAATTTGAGGGGTTGCCTTAGTTTGAGCGGTTGCCTTAGTTTGAGGGGTTGCCTTAGTTTGAGCGGTTGCATGAGTTTGAGGGGTTGTCTTAGTTTGAGGGGCTGCCTTAGTTTGAGCGGTTGCCTTAGTTTGAGGGGCTGCCTTAATTTGAGAGGTTGCCTTAGTTTGACCGGTTGCCTTAGTTTGAGGGGTTCCCTTAGTTTGAGCGGTTGCCTTAGTTTGAGGGGTTGCCTTAGTTTGAGCGGTTGCCCTAGTTTGAGGGGCTGCCTTAATTTGATAGGTTGCCTTAATTTGAGCGGTTGCCTTAGTTTGAGGGGTTGCCTTAGTTTGAGGGGTTGCCTGAGTTTGAGCGGTTGCCTCAGTTTGCGGGGTTGCCTTAGTTTGAGCTGTTGCCTTAGTTTGAGGGGCTGCCTTCGTTTGAGGGGTTGCCTTAGTTTGAGCGGTTGCCTGAGTTTGAGGGTTTGCCTTAGTTTGAGAGGTTGCCTTAGTTTGAGGGGCTGCCTTAGTTTGAGCCGTTGCCTTAGTTTGAGGGGCTGCCTTAATTTGAATGGTTGCCTTAGTTTGAGCGGTTGCCTTAGTTTGTGGGGTTGCCTCAGTTTGAGCGGTTGCCTGATTTTGAGGGGTTGCCTTACTTTGAGCGGTTGCCTCAGTATGAGGGGCTGCCTTAGTTTGAGCGGTTGCCACAGTTTGAGGGGTTGCCTCAGTTTGAGGGGCTGCCTTAGTTTGAGCGGTTGCCACAGTTTGAGGGGTTGCCTCAGTTTGAGGGGCTGCCTTAGTTTGAGCGGTTGCCTTAATTTGAGCGGCTGCCTTAGCTTGAGGGGTTGCCTTAGATTGAGCGGTTGCCTGAGTTTGAGAGTCTGCCTTAGTTTGAGCGGTTGCCTTAGTTTGAGATTCTTCTCATTTTGAGCGGCTGCCTTAATTTGAGCGGCTGCCTGAGTATGAGCGGTGGCCTTAGTTAGAGGGGTTGCCATAGTTTCAGTGGTTGCCTTAGTTTGAGGGGCTGCCTTAGTTTGAGCGGGAGCCTTAGTTTGAGTGGTTGCCTTAGTTTCAGGGGCTGCCTTAGTTTGAGGGGATGCCTCAGTTTGAGGGGTAGGCTTAGATTGAGGGGTTGCCTTAGATTGGCAGTCTGCCTTAGTTTGAGGGGTTGCCTTAGTTTGAGAGTCTGCCTTAGTTTGAGCGGTTGCCTTAGTTTGAGGGGTTGCCATAGTTTGTGGGGTTGCCTTAGTTTGAGGGGATGCCTCAGTTTGAGGGGTAGCCTTAGATTGAGGGGTTGCCTTAGTTTGGCAGTCTGCATTAGTTTGAGCGGTTGCCTTAGTTTGAGGGTTTGCCTTAGTTTGAGGGGTTGCCATAGTTTGAGGGGTTGCCTTAGTTTGAGGGGTTGCCATAGTTTGAGGGGTTGCCATAGTTTGAGGGGTTGCCTTAGTTTGAGGGGTTGCCATAGTTTGAGGGGTTGCCATAGTTTGAGCGGTTGCCTTAGTTTGAGGGGTTGCCTTAGTTTTAGCGGTTGCCTCAGTTTGAGGGGTTGCCTTCGTTTGAGCGGTTGCCTTAGTTTGAGGTGCTGCCTTAGTTTGAGCAGTTGCCTTAGTTTGAGGGGCTGCCTTAATTTGAGGGGTTGCCTTAGTTTGAGGGGTTGCCTTAGTTTGAGGGGTTGCCTTAGTTTGATAGTCTGCCTTAGTTTGAGGGGTTGCCTTAGTTTGAGCGGTTGCCTGAGTTTGAGGGGTTGCCTTAGTTTGAGCGGTTGCCTTAGTTTGAGGGGCTGCCTTAGTTTGAGTGGTTGCCTTAGTATGAGGGGCTGCCTTAATTTGAGGTGTTGCCTTAGTTTGAGCGGTTGCCTTAGTTTGAGCGGCTGCCTGAGATTGAGGGGTTGCCTTAGATTGAAGGGTTGCCTTAGTTTGAGAGTCTGCCTGAGTTTGAGGGGTTGCCTTAGTTTGAGCGGTTGCCTGAGTTTGAGGGGTTGCCTTAGTTTGCCAGGTTGCCATAGTTTGAGGGGCTGCCTTAGTTTGAGCAGTTGCCTTAGTTTGAGGGGCTGCCTTAATTTGAGGGGTTGCCTGAGTTTGAGCGGTTGCCTTAGTTTGAGGGGTTGCCTTAGTTTGAGGGGCTGCCTTAGTTTGAGCGCTTGCCTTAGTTTGAGGGGCTGCCTTAATTTGAGGCGTTGCTTTAGTCTGAGCGGTTGCCTTAGTTTGAGGTGTCGCCTTAGTTTGAGCGGTTGCCTGAGTTTGAGGGGTTGCCTTAGTTTGAGTGGTTGCCTTAGTTTGAGGGTTTGCCTTAGTTTGAGGGGTTGCCATAGTTTGAGGGGTTGCCTTAGTTTGAGGGGTTGCCATAGTTTGAGCGGTTGCCTTAGTTTGAGGGGTTGCCTTAGTTTTAGCGGTTGCCTCAGTTTGAGGGGTTGCCTTCGTTTGAGCGGTTGCCTTAGTTTGAGGTGCTGCCTTAGTTTGAGCAGTTGCCTTAGTTTGAGGGGCTGCCTTAATTTGAGGGGTTGCCTTAGTTTGAGCGGTTGCCTTCGTTTGAGGGACAGCCTTAGTTTGAGCGGTTGCCTTAGTTTGAGGGGCTGCCTTAATTTGAGGGGTTGCCTTAGTTTGAGCGGTTGCCTTCGTTTGAGGGGTTCCCTTAGTTTGAGCGGTTGCCTGAGTTTGAGGGGTTGCCTTAGTTTGAGCGGTTGACTTAGTTTGAGGGGTTGCCGTAATTTGAGGGGTTGCATTATTTTGAAAAGTTGCATTAGTTTGAGGGGCTGCCTTAGTTTGAGCGGTTGCCTTAGTTTGAGCGGCTGCCTTAGATTGAGGGGTTGCCTTAGTTTGAGTGGTTGCCTGAGTTTGAGGGGTTGCCTTATTTTGAAAGGTTGCCTAAGTTTGAGGGGCTGCCTTAGTTTGAGTGGTTGCCTTAGTTTGAGGGGCTGCCTTAATTTGAGGGGTTGCCTTAGTTTGAGGGGTTGCCATAGTTTGAGCGGTTGCTTTAGTTTGAGGGGATGCCTTAGTTTGAGGGGTAGCCTTAGTTTGAGGGGTTGCCTTAGCTTGAGCGGTTGCCTTCGTTTGAGCGGATGACTTATTTTGAGGGGCTGCCTTATTTAGAGGGGTTGCCTTATTTTCAGTGGTTGCCTTAGTTTGAGGGGTTGCCTTAGTTTGAGCGGTTGCCTGAGTTTGAATGGTTGCCTTAGTTTCAGGGGCTGCCTTAGTTTGAGTGGATGCCTCAGTTTGAGGGGTAGCCTTAGATTGAGGGGTTGCCTTAGTTTGGCAGTCTGCCTTAGTTTGAGGGGTTGCCTTAGTTTGAGAGTCTGCCTTAGTTTGAGCGGTTGCCTTAGTTTGAGCGGTTGCCATAGATTGAGGGGTTGCCTTAGTTTGAGGGGCTGCCTTAGTTTGAGCGGCTGCCTTAGATTGAGGGGTTGCCTTAGATTGAAGGGTTGCCTTAGTTTGAGAGTCTGCCTTCGTTTTAGGGGTTGCCTTAGTTTGAGCGGTTGCCTGAGTTTGAGGGGTTGCCTTAGTTTGAGAGGTTGCCTTAGTTTGTTGGGCTGCCTTAGTTTGAGTGGTTGCCTTAGTTTGAGGGGCTGCCTTAGTTTGAGCGGTTGCCTGAATTTGAGGGGTTGCCTTAGTTTGAGTGGTTGCCTTAGTATGAAGGGTTGCCTTAGTTTCAGGGTTTGCCATACTTTGAGGGGTTGCCTTAGTTTGAGGGGTTGCCATAGTGTGAGCGGTTGCCTTAGTTTGAGGGGTTGCCTTAGTTTGAGCGGTTGCCTTTGTTTGAGGGGCTGCCTTAGTTTGAGCGGTTGCCTTAGTGTGAGGGGCTGCCTTAATTTGAGGGGTTGCCTTAGTTTGAGGGGTTGCCTTAGTTTGAGGGTTTGCCTTAGTTTGAGCGGTTGCCTTAGATTGAGGGATTGCCTTAGTTTGAGCGGTTGCCTTAGTTTGAGGGGCTGCCTTAGTTTGAGCGGTTGCCTTAGTTTGAGGGGCTGCCTTAATTTGAGGGGTTGCCTTAGTTTGAGCGGTTGCCTTAGTTTGAGGGGTAGCCTTAGTTTGAGCGGTTGCATGAGTTTGAGGGGTTGTCTTAGTTTGAGGGGCTGCCTTAGTTTGAGCGGTTGCCTTAGTTTGAGGGGCTGCCTTAATTTGAGAGGTTGCCTTAGTTTGACCGGTTGCCTTAGTTTGAGGGGTTCCCTTAGTTTGAGCGGTTGCCTTAGTTTGAGGGGTTGCCTTAGTTTGAGCGGTTGCCCTAGTTTGAGGGGCTGCCTTAATTTGATAGGTTGCCTTAATTTGAGCGGTTGCCATAGTTTGAGGGGTTGCCTTAGTTTGAGGGGTTGCCTGAGTTTGAGCGGTTGCCTCAGTTTGCGGGGTTGCCTTAGTTTGAGCTGTTGCCTTAGTTTGAGGGGCTGCCTTCGTTTGAGGGGTTGCCTTAGTTTGAGCGGTTGCCTGAGTTTGAGGGTTTGCCTTAGTTTGAGAGGTTGCCTTAGTTTGAGGGGCTGCCTTAGTTTGAGCCGTTGCCTTAGTTTGAGGGGCTGCCTTAATTTGAATGGTTGCCTTAGTTTGAGCGGTTGCCTTAGTTTGTGGGGTTGCCTCAGTTTGAGCGGTTGCCTGATTTTGAGGGGTTGCCTTACTTTGAGCGGTTGCCTCAGTATGAGGGGCTGCCTTAGTTTGAGCGGTTGCCACAGTTTGAGGGGTTGCCTCAGTATGAGGGGCTGCCTTAGTTTGAGCGGTTGCCACAGTTTGAGGGGTTGCCTCAGTTTGAGGGGCTGCCTTAGTTTGAGCGGTTGCCTTAATTTGAGCGGCTGCCTTAGCTTGAGGGGTTGCCTTAGATTGAGCGGTTGCCTGAGTTTGAGAGTCTGCCTTAGTTTGAGCGGTTGCCTTAGTTTGAGATTCTTCTCATTTTGAGCGGCTGCCTTAATTTGAGCGGCTGCCTGAGTATGAGCGGTGGCCTTAGTTAGAGGGCTTGCCATAGTTTCAGTGGTTGCCTTAGTTTGAGGGGCTGCCTTAGTTTGAGCGGGAGCCTTAGTTTGAGTGGTTGCCTTAGTTTCAGGGGCTGCCTTAGTTTGAGGGGATGCCTCAGTTTGAGGGGTAGGCTTAGATTGAGGGGTTGCCTTAGTTTGAGGGGTTGCCGTAATTTGAGGGGTTGCATTATTTTGAAAAGTTGCATTAGTTTGAGGGGCTGCCTTAGTTTGAGCGGTTGCCTTAGTTTGAGCGGCTGCCTTAGATTGAGGGGTTGCCTTAGTTTCAGTGGTTGCCTGAGTTTGAGGGGTTGCCTTATTTTGAAAGGTTGCCTAAGTTTGAGGGGCTGCCTTAGTTTGAGTGGTTGCCTTAGTTTGAGGGGCTGCCTTAATTTGAGGGGTTGCCTTAGTTTGAGGGGTTGCCATAGTTTGAGCGGTTGCTTTAGTTTGAGGGGATGCCTTAGTTTGAGGGGTAGCCTTAGTTTGAGGGGTTGCCTTAGCTTGAGCGGTTGCCTTCGTTTGAGCGGATGACTTATTTTGAGGTGCTGCCTTATTTAGAGGGGTTGCCTTATTTTCAGTGGTTGCCTTAGTTTGAGGGGTTGCCTTAGTTTGAGCGGTTGCCTGAGTTTGAATGGTTGCCTTAGTTTCAGGGGCTGCCTTAGTTTGAGTGCATGCCTCAGTTTGAGGGGTAGCCTTAGATTGAGGGGTTGCCTTAGTTTGGGAGTCTGCCTTAGTTTGAGGGGTTGCCTTAGTTTGAGAGTCTGCCTTAGTTTGAGCGGTTGCCTTAGTTTGAGCGGTTGCCATAGTTTGAGGGGTTGCCTTAGTTTGAGGGGCTGCCTTAGTTTGAGCGGCTGCCTTAGATTGAGGGGTTGCCTTAGATTGAAGGGTTGCCTTAGTTTGAGAGTCTGCCTTCGTTTTAGGGGTTGCCTTAGTTTGAGCTGTTGCCTGAGTTTGAGGGGTTGCCTTAGTTTGAGAGGTTGCCTTAGTTTGAGGGGCTGCCTTAGTTTGAGTGGTTGCCTTAGTTTGAGGGGCTGCCTTAGTTTGAGCGGTTGCCTGAATTTGAGGGGTTGCCTTAGTTTGAGTGGTTGCCTTAGTATGAAGGGTTGCCTTAGTTTCAGGGTTTGCCATACTTTGAGGGGTTGCCTTAGTTTGAGGGGTTGCCATAGTGTGAGCGGTTGCCTTAGTTTGAGGGGTTGCCTTAGTTTGAGCGGTTGCCTTTGTTTGAGGGGCTGCCTTAGTTTGAGCGGTTGCCTTAGTTTGAGGGGCTGCCTTAATTTGAGGGGTTGCCTTAGTTTGAGGGGTTGCCTTAGTTTGAGGGTTTGCCTTAGTTTGAGCGGTTGCCTTAGATTGAGGGATTGCCTTAGTTTGAGCGGTTGCCTTATTTGAGGGGCTGCCTTAGTTTGAGCGGTTGCCTTAGTTTGAGGGGCTGCCTTAATTTGAGGGGTTGCCTTAGTTTGAGCGGTTGCCTTAGTTTGAGGGGTTGCCTTAGTTTGAGCGGTTGCATGAGTTTGAGGGGTTGTCTTAGTTTGAGGGGCTGCCTTAGTTTGAGCGGTTGCCTTAGTTTGAGGGGCTGCCTTAATTTGAGAGGTTGCCTTAGTTTGACCGGTTGCCTTAGTTTGAGGGGTTCCCTTAGTTTGAGCGGTTGCCTTAGTTTGAGGGGTTGCCTTAGTTTGAGCGGTTGCCCTAGTTTGAGGGGCTGCCTTAATTTGATAGGTTGCCTTAATTTGAGCGGTTGCCTTAGTTTGAGGGGTTGCCTTAGTTTGAGGGGTTGCCTGAGTTTGAGCGGTTGCCTCAGTTTGCGGGGTTGCCTTAGTTTGAGCTGTTGCCTTAGTTTGAGGGGCTGCCTTCGTTTGAGGGGTTGCCTTAGTTTGAGCGGTTGCCTGAGTTTGAGGGTTTGCCTTAGTTTGAGAGGTTGCCTTAGTTTGAGGGGCTGCCTTAGTTTGAGCCGTTGCCTTAGTTTGAGGGGCTGCCTTAATTTGAATGGTTGCCTTAGTTTGAGCGGTTGCCTTAGTTTGTGGGGTTGCCTCAGTTTGAGCGGTTGCCTGATTTTGAGGGGTTGCCTTACTTTGAGCGGTTGCCTCAGTATGAGGGGCTGCCTTAGTTTGAGCGGTTGCCACAGTTTGAGGGGTTGCCTCAGTATGAGGGGCTGCCTTAGTTTGAGCGGTTGCCACAGTTTGAGGGGTTGCCTCAGTTTGAGGGGCTGCCTTAGTTTGAGCGGTTGCCTTAATTTGAGCGGCTGCCTTAGCTTGAGGGGTTGCCTTAGATTGAGCGGTTGCCTGAGTTTGAGAGTCTGCCTTAGTTTGAGCGGTTGCCTTAGTTTGAGATTCTTCTCATTTTGAGCGGCTGCCTTAATTTGAGCGGCTGCCTGAGTATGAGCGGTGGCCTTAGTTAGAGGGGTTGCCATAGTTTCAGTGGTTGCCTTAGTTTGAGGGGCTGCCTTAGTTTGAGCGGGAGCCTTAGTTTGAGTGGTTGCCTTAGTTTCAGGGGCTGCCTTAGTTTGAGGGGATGCCTCAGTTTGAGGGGTAGGCTTAGATTGAGGGGTTGCCTTAGATTGGCAGTCTGCCTTAGTTTGAGGGGTTGCCTTAGTTTGAGAGTCTGCCTTAGTTTGAGCGGTTGCCTTAGTTTGAGGGGTTGCCATAGTTTGTGGGGTTGCCTTAGTTTGAGGGGATGCCTCAGTTTGAGGGGTAGCCTTAGATTGAGGGGTTGCCTTAGTTTGGCAGTCTGCATTAGTTTGAGCGGTTGCCTTAGTTTGAGGGTTTGCCTTAGTTTGAGGGGTTGCCATAGTTTGAGGGGTTGCCTTAGTTTGAGGGGTTGCCATAGTTTGAGGGGTTGCCATAGTTTGAGGGGTTGCCTTAGTTTGAGGGGTTGCCATAGTTTGAGGGGTTGCCATAGTTTGAGCGGTTGCCTTAGTTTGAGGGGTTGCCTTAGTTTTAGCGGTTGCCTCAGTTTGAGGGGTTGCCTTCGTTTGAGCGGTTGCCTTAGTTTGAGGTGCTGCCTTAGTTTGAGCAGTTGCCTTAGTTTGAGGGGCTGCCTTAATTTGAGGGGTTGCCTTAGTTTGAGGGGTTGCCTTAGTTTGAGGGGTTGCCTTAGTTTGATAGTCTGCCTTAGTTTGAGGGGTTGCCTTAGTTTGAGCGGTTGCCTGAGTTTGAGGGGTTGCCTTAGTTTGAGCGGTTGCCTTAGTTTGAGGGGCTGCCTTAGTTTGAGTGGTTGCCTTAGTATGAGGGGCTGCCTTAATTTGAGGTGTTGCCTTAGTTTGAGCGGTTGCCTTAGTTTGAGCGGCTGCCTGAGATTGAGGGGTTGCCTTAGATTGAAGGGTTGCCTTAGTTTGAGAGTCTGCCTGAGTTTGAGGGGTTGCCTTAGTTTGAGCGGTTGCCTGAGTTTGAGGGGTTGCCTTAGTTTGCCAGGTTGCCATAGTTTGAGGGGCTGCCTTAGTTTGAGCGGTTGCCTTAGTTTGAGGGGCTGCCTTAATTTGAGGGGTTGCCTGAGTTTGAGCGGTTGCCTTAGTTTGAGGGGTTGCCTTAGTTTGAGGGGCTGCCTTAGTTTGAGCGCTTGCCTTAGTTTGAGGGGCTGCCTTAATTTGAGGCGTTGCTTTAGTCTGAGCGGTTGCCTTAGTTTGAGGTGTCGCCTTAGTTTGAGCGGTTGCCTGAGTTTGAGGGGTTGCCTTAGTTTGAGTGGTTGCCTTAGTTTGAGGGTTTGCCTTAGTTTGAGGGGTTGCCATAGTTTGAGGGGTTGCCTTAGTTTGAGGGGTTGCCATAGTTTGAGCGGTTGCCTTAGTTTGAGGGGTTGCCTTAGTTTTAGCGGTTGCCTCAGTTTGAGGGGTTGCCTTCGTTTGAGCGGTTGCCTTAGTTTGAGGTGCTGCCTTAGTTTGAGCAGTTGCCTTAGTTTGAGGGGCTGCCTTAATTTGAGGGGTTGCCTTAGTTTGAGGGGTTGCCTTAGTTTGATATTCTGCCTTAGTTTGAGGGGTTGCCTTAGTTTGAGCGGTTGCCTGAGTTTGAGGGGTTGCCTTAGTTTGAGCGGTTGCCTTAGTTTGAGGGGTGCCTTAGTTTGAGCGGTTGCCTTAGTATGAGGGGCTGCCTTAATTTGAGGTGTTGCCTTAGTTTGAGGGGCTGCCTTAATTTGAGGGGGTGCCTGAGTTTGAGCGGTTGCCTTAGTTTGAGGGGTTGCCTTAGATTGAGGGGTTGCCTTAGATTGAAGGGTTGCCTTAGTTTGAGAGTCTGCCTGAGTTTGAGGGGTTGCCTTAGTTTGAGCGGTTGCCTGAGTTTGAGGGGTTGCCTTAGTTTGCCAGGTTGCCTTAGTTTGAGGGGCTGCCTTAGTTTGAGCGGTTGCCTTAGTTTGAGGGGCTGCCTTAATTTGAGGGGGTGCCTGAGTTTGAGCGGTTGCCTTAGTTTGAGGGGTTGCCTAAGTTTGAGAGGTTGCCTGAGTTTGAGGGGTTGCCTTAGTTTGAGGGGTTGCCTTAGTTTGAGGGGTTGCCATTGTTAGAGGGGTTGCCTTAGTTTGAGGGGTTGCCATAGTTTGAGCGGTTGCCTTCGTTTGAGGGGATGCCTTAGTTTGAGCGGTTGCCTTAGTTTGAGGTGCTGCCTTAATTTGAGGGTTTGCCTTAGTTTCAGGGGTTGCCTTAGTTTGAGTGCTTGCCTTAGTTTGAGAGTCTGCCTTAGTTTGAGGGGTTGCCTTAGTTTGAGCGGTTGCCTGACTTTGAGGGGCTGCCTTAATTTGAGGGGTTGCCTTAGTTTGAGGGGTTGCCTTAGTTTGAGGGTTTGCCTTAGTTTGAGCGGTGTCCTGAGTTTGAGGGGCTGCCTTAGTTTGAGCGATGGCCTGAGTTTGAGGGGCTGCCTTAATTTGAGGGGATGCCTTAGTCTGATGGGTTGCCTTAGTTTGAGGGGTTCCCTTAGTTTGAGAGTCTGCCTCAGTTTGAGCGGTTGCCTTAGTTTGAGGGGTTGCCTTAGTTTGAGGGGTTGCCATAGTTTGAGCGGTTGCCTTAGTTTGAGGGGCTGCCTTAATTTGAGCGATTGCCATAGTTTGAGGGGTTGCCTTAGTTTGAGCGGTTGCCTTAGTTTGAGGGGTTGCCTTAGTTTGAGCGGTTGCCTTAGTTTGAGGGGCTGCCTTAGTTTGAGCGGATGCCTGAGTTTGCGGGGCTGCCTTAATTTGAGGGGTTGCCACAGTTTGAGGGGTTGCCTTAGTTTGAGGGGTTGCCTTAGTTTGTGAGTCTGCCTTAGTTTGAGCGTTTGCATTAGTTTGAGGGGTTGCCTTAGCTTGAGCGGTTCTCTTACTTTGAGGGGTTGCCTTAGTTTGAGGTGTTGCCATAGTTTGAGCGGTTGCCTTAGTTTGAGGGGCTGCCTTAATTTGAGCGGTTGCCATAGTTTAAGGGGTTGCCTTAGTTTGAGCGGTTGCCTTAGTTTGAGGGGTTGCCTTAGTTTGAGCGGTTGCCTTAGTTTGATGGGCTGCCTTAGTTTGAGCGGATGCCTGAGTTTGAGGGGCTGCCTTAATTTGAGGGGTTGCCACAGTTTGAGGGGTTGCCTTAGTTTGTGAGTCTGCCTTAGTTTGAGCGTTTGCCTTAGTTTGAGGGGTTGCCTTAGCTTGAGCGGTTCCCTTACTTTGAGAGGTTGCCTTAGTTTGAGGGGTTGCCATATTTTGAGCGGTTGCCTTAGTTTGAGGGGTTGCCTTATTTTGAGCGGTCGCCTTAGCTTGAGCGGTTGCCTTAGTTTGAGCGGTTGCCTTAGTTAGAAGGGTTGCCTCAGTTTCAGTGGTTGCCTTAGTGTGAGGGGCTGCCTTAGTTTGAGCGGTTGCCTTACTTTGAGGGGCTGCCTGAGTTTGAGCTGTTGCCTTCGTTTGAGGGATTGCCTTAGTTTGAGGGGTTGCCTTAGTTTGAGCGGATGCCTTAGTTTGAGGGGCTGCCTTCGTTTGAGTGGCTGCCTTAATTTGAAAGGTTGGCTTAGTTTGAGCGGTTGCCTTTGTTTGAGTTGCTGCCTTCGTTTGAGTGGTTGCCTTAGTTTGAGGGGCTGCCTTAATTTGAGGGGTTGCCTTAGTTTGAGGGGTTGCCTTAGTTTGAGAGTCTGCCTTAGTTTGAGCGGTTGCCTGAGTTTGTTGGGTTGCCTTAGGTTGAGCGGTTGCCTGAGTTTGACGGGTTGCCTTAGTTTGCCAGGTTGCCTTTGTTTGAGGGGCTGCCTTATTTTGAGCGGTTGCCTTAGTTTGAGGGGCTGCCTTAATTTGAGGGGTTGCCTTAGTTTGAGCGGTTGCCTTAGTTTGAGGGGTTGCCTAAGTTTGAGAGGTTGCCTGAGTTTGAGGGGTTGCCTTAGTTTGAGGGGTTGCCTTAGTTTGAGGGGTTGCCATTGTTAGAGCGGTTGCCTTAGTTTGAGGGGTTGCCATAGTTTGAGCGGTTGCCTTCGTTTGAGGGGATGCCTTAGTTTGAGCGGTTGCCTTAGTTTGAGGTGCTGCCTTAATTTGAGGGTTTGCCTTAGTTTCAGGAGTTGCCTTAGTTTGAGTGCTTGCCTTAGTTTGAGAGTCTGCCTTAGTTTGAGGGGTTACCTTAGTTTGAGCGGTTGCCTGACTTTGAGGGGCTGCCTTAATTTGAGGGGTTGCCTTAGTTTGAGGGGTTGCCTTAGATTGAGGGTTTGCCTTAGTTTGAGTGGTGTCCTGAGTTTGGGGGGCTGACTTAGTTTGAGCGATGGCCTGAGTTTGAGGGGCTGCCTTAATTTGAGGGGATGCCTTAGTCTGATGGGTTGCCTTAGTTTGAGGGGTTCCCTTAGTTTGAGAGTCTGCCTCAGTTTGAGCGGTGGCCTTAGTTTGAGGGGTTGCCTTAGTTTGAGGGGTTGCCATAGTTTGAGCGGTTGCCTTAGTTTGAGTGGCTGCCTTAATTTGAGCGGTTGCATTAGTTTGAGGGGTTGCCTTAGCTTGAGCGGTTCTCTTACTTTGAGGGGTTGCCTTAGTTTGAGGTGTTGCCATAGTTTGAGCGGTTGCCTTAGTTTGAGGTGCTGCCTTAATTTGAGCGGTTGCCATAGTTTGAGGGGTTGCCTTAGTTTGAGCGGTTGCCTTAGTTTGAGGGGTTGCCTTAGTTTGAGCGGTTGCCTTAGTTTGAGGGGCTGCCTTAGTTTGAGCGGATGCCTGAGTTTGAGGGGCTGCCTTAATTTGAGGGGTTGCCACAGTTTGAGGGGTTGCCTTAGTTTGTGAGTCTGCCTTAGTTTGAGCGTTTGCCTTAGTTTGAGGGGTTGCCTGAACTTGAGCGGTTCCCTTACTTTGAGAGGTTGCCTTAGTTTGAGGGGTTGTCATAGTTTGAGCGGTTGCCTTAGTTTGAGGGGTTGCCTTATTTTGTGCGGTCGCCTTAGCTTGAGCGGTTGCCTTAGTTTGAGCGGTTGCCTTAGTTAGAAGGGTTGCCTCAGTTTCAGTGGTTGCCTTAGTTTGAGGGGCTGCCTTAGTTTGAGCGGTTGCCTTACTTTGAGGGGCTACCTGAGTTTGAGCTGTTGCCTTCGTTTGAGGGATTGCCTTAGTTTGAGGGGTTGCCTTAGTTTGAGCGGATGCATTAGTTTGTGGGGCTGCCTTCGTTTGAGTGGCTGCCTTATTTTGAAAGGTTGGCTTAGTTTGAGCGGTTGCCTTTGTTTGAGTTGCTGCCTTCGTTTGAGTGGTTGCCTTAGTTTGAGGGGTTGCCTTAGTTTGAGAGTCTGCCTTAGTTTGAGCGGTTGCCTGAGTTTGTTGGGTTGCCTTAGTTTGAGCGGTTGCCTGAGTTTGAGGGGTTGCCTTAGTTTGCCAGGTTGCCTTAGTTTGAGGGGCTGCCTTAGTTTGAGCGGTTGCCTTAGTTTGAGGGGCTGCCTTAATTTGAGGGGTTGCCTTAGTTTGAGCGGTTGCCTTAGTTTGAGGCGTTGCCTAAGTTTGAGAGGTTGCCTGAGTTTGAGGGGTTGCCTTAGTTTGAGGGGTTGCCTTAGTTTGAGGGGTTGCCATTGTTTGAGGGGTTGCCTTAGTTTGAGGGGTTGCCATAGTTTGAGCGGTTGCCTTCGTTTGAGGGGATGCCTTAGTTTGAGCGGTTGCCTTAGTTTGAGGGGCTGCCTTAATTTGAGGGTTTGCCTTAGTTTCAGGGGTTGCCATAGTTTGAGTGCTTGCCTTAGTTTGAGAGTCTGCCTTAGTTTGAGGGGTTGCCTTAGTTTGAGCGGTTGCCTGACTTTGAGGGTCTGCCTTAATTTGAGGGGTTGCCTTAGTTTGAGGGGTTGCCTTAGTTTGAGGGTTTGCCTTAGTTTGAGCGGTGTCCTGAGTTTGAGGGGCTGCCTTAGTTTGAGCGATGGCCTGAGTTTGAGGGGCTGCCTTAATTTGAGGGGATGCCTTAGTCTGATGGGTTGCCTTAGTTTGAGGGGTTCCCTTAGTTTGAGAGTCTGCCTCAGTTTGAGCGGTTCCCTTACTTTGAGGGTTGCCTTAGTTTGAGGGGATGCCATAGTTTGAGCGGTTGCCTTAGTTTGAGGGGCTGCCTTAATTTGAGCGGTTGCCATAGTTTGAGGGGTTGCCTTAGTTTGAGCGGTTGCCTTAGTTTGAGGGGTTGCCTTAGTTTGAGCGGTTGCCTTAGTTTGAGGGGCAGCCTTAGTTTGAGCGGATGCCTGAGTTTGCGGGGCTGCCTTAATTTGAGGGGTTGCCACAGTTTGAGGGGTTGCCTTAGTTTGTGAGTCTGCCTTAGTTTGAGCGTTTGCCTTAGTTTGAGGGGTTGCCTTAGCTTGAGCGGTTCCCTTACTTTGAGGGGTTGCCTTAGTTTGAGGGCTTGCCATAGTTTGAGCGGTTGCCTTAGTTTGAGGGGTTGCCTTATTTTGAGCGGTCGCCTTAGCTTGAGCGGTTGCCTTAGTTTGAGCGGTTGCCTTAGTTAGAAGGGTTGCCTCAGTTTCAGTGGTTGCCTTAGTTTGAGGGGCTGCCTTAGTTTGAGCGGTTGCCTTACTTTGAGGGGCTGCCTGAGTTTGAGCTGTTGCCTTCGTTTGAGGGATTGCCTTAGTTTGAGGGGTTGCCTTAGTTTGAGCGGATGCCTTAGTTTGAGGGGCTGCCTTCGTTTGAGTGGCTGCCTTATTTTGAAAGGTTGGCTTAGTTTGAGCGGTTGCCTTTGTTTGAGTTGCTGCCTTAGTTTGAGTGGTTGCCTTAGTTTGAGGGGCTGCCTTAATTTGAGGGGTTGCCTTAGTTTGAGGGGTTGCCTTAGTTTGAGAGTCTGCCTTAGTTTGAGCGTTTGCCTTAGTTTGAGGGGTTGCCTGAGCTTGAGCGGTTCCCTTACTTTGAGAGGTTGCCTTAGTTTGAGCGGTTGCCTTAGTTTGAGGGGTTGCCTTATTTTGAGCGGTCGCCTTAGCTTGAGCGGTTGCCTTAGTTTGAGCGGTTGCCTTAGTTAGAAGGGTTGCCTCAGTTTCAGTGGTTGCCTTAGTTTGAGGGGCTGCCTTAGTTTGAGCGGTTGCCTTACTTTGAGGGGCTGCCTGAGTTTGAGCTGTTGCCTTCGTTTGAGGGATTGCCTTAGTTTGAGGGGTTGCCTTAGTTTGAGCGGATGCCTTAGTTTGTGGGGCTGCCTTCGTTTGAGTGGCTGCCTTATTTTGAAAGGTTGGCTTAGTTTGAGCGGTTGCCTTTGTTTGAGTTGCTGCCTTCGTTTGAGTGGTTGCCTTAGTTTGAGGGGCTGCCTTAATTTGAGGGGTTGCCTTAGTTTGAGGGGTTGCCTTAGTTTGAGAGTCTGCCTTAGTTTGAGCGGTTGCCTGAGTTTGTTGGGTTGCCTTAGTTTGAGCGGTTGCCTGAGTTTGAGGGGTTGCCTTAGTTTGCCAGGTTGCCTTAGTTTGAGGGGCTGCCTTAGTTTGAGCGGTTGCCTTAGTTTGAGGGGCTGCCTTAATTTGAGGGGTTGCCTTAGTTTGAGCGGTTGCCTTAGTTTGAGGCGTTGCCTAAGTTTGAGAGGTTGCCTGAGTTTGAGGGGTTGCCTTAGTTTGAGGGGTTGCCTTAGTTTGAGGGGTTGCCATTGTTTGAGGGGTTGCCTTAGTTTGAGGGGTTGCCATAGTTTGAGCGGTTGCCTTCGTTTGAGGGGATGCCTTAGTTTGAGCGGTTGCCTTAGTTTGAGGGGCTGCCTTAATTTGAGGGTTTGCCTTAGTTTCAGGGGTTGCCATAGTTTGAGTGCTTGCCTTAGTTTGAGAGTCTGCCTTAGTTTGAGGGGTTGCCTTAGTTTGAGCGGTTGCCTGACTTTGAGGGTCTGCCTTAATTTGAGGGGTTGCCTTAGTTTGAGGGGTTGCCTTAGTTTGAGGGTTTGCCTTAGTTTGAGCGGTGTCCTGAGTTTGAGGGGCTGCCTTAGTTTGAGCGATGGCCTGAGTTTGAGGGGCTGCCTTAATTTGAGGGGATGCCTTAGTCTGATGGGTTGCCTTAGTTTGAGGGGTTCCCTTAGTTTGCGAGTCCGCCTCAGTTTGAGCGGTTCCCTTACTTTGAGGGGTTGCCTTAGTTTGAGGGGTTGCCATAGTTTGAGCGGTTGCCTTAGTTTGAGGGGCTGCCTTAATTTGAGCGGTTGCCATAGTTTGAGGGGTTGCCTTAGTTTGAGCGGTTGCCTTAGTTTGAGGGGTTGCCTTAGTTTGAGCGGTTGCCTTAGTTTGAGGGGCTGCCTTAGTTTGAGCGGATGCCTGAGTTTGCGGGGCTGCCTTAATTTGAGGGGTTGCCACAGTTTGAGGGGTTGCCTTAGTTTGTGAGTCTGCCTTAGTTTGAGCGTTTGCCTTAGTTTGAGGGGTTGCCTTAGCTTGAGCGGTTCCCTTACTTTGAGGGGTTGCCTTAGTTTGAGGGCTTGCCATAGTTTGAGCTGTTGCCTTAGTTTGAGGGGTTGCCTTATTTTGAGCGGTCGCCTTAGCTTGAGCGGTTGCCTTAGTTTGAGCGGTTGCCTTAGTTAGAAGGGTTGCCTCAGTTTCAGTGGTTGCCTTAGTTTGAGGGGCTGCCTTAGTTTGAGCGGTTGCCTTACTTTGAGGGGCTGCCTGAGTTTGAGCTGTTGCCTTCGTTTGAGGGATTGCCTTAGTTTGAGGGGTTGCCTTAGTTTGAGCGGATGCCTTAGTTTGAGGGGCTGCCTTCGTTTGAGTGGCTGCCTTATTTTGAAAGGTTGGCTTAGTTTGAGCGGTTGCCTTTGTTTGAGTTGCTGCCTTAGTTTGAGTGGTTGCCTTAGTTTGAGGGGCTGCCTTAATTTGAGGGGTTGCCTTAGTTTGAGGGGTTGCCTTAGTTTGAGAGTCTGCCTTAGTTTGAGCGGTTGCCTTAGTTTGAGGGGTTGCCTTAGCTTGAGCGGTTGCCTTAGTTTGATGGATTGCCTTAGTTTGAGGGGTTCCCTTAGTTTGAGAGTCTGCCTTAGTTTGAGGGGTTGCCTTAGTTTGAGGGGTTGCCTTAGTTTGAGGGGTTGCCATAGTTTGAGCGGTTGCCTCAGTTTGAGGGGCTGCCTTAATTTGAGCGGTTGCCATAGTTTGAAGGGTTGCCTTAGTTTGAGCGTTTGCCTTAGTTTGTGAGTCTGCCTTAGTTTGAGCGTTTGCCTTAGTTTGAGCGGTTGCCTTAGCTTGAGCGGTTCCCTTACTTTGAGTGGTTGCCATAGTTTGAGCCATTGCCTTCGTTTGAGGGGTTGCATTATTTTGAGCGGTCTCCTTAGCTTGTGCGGTTGCCTTAGTTTGAGCGGTTGCCTTAGTTTGAGGAGCTGCCTTAGTTTGAGAGGTTGCCTTACTTTGAGGGGCTGCCTTAGTTTGAGCTGTTGCCTTCGTTTGAGGGATTGCCTCAGTTTGCGGGGTTGCCTTAGTTTGAGCTGTTGCCTTAGTTTGAGGGGCTGCCTTCGTTTGAGGGGTTGCCTTAGTTTGAGCGGTTGCCTGAGTTTGAGGGTTTGCCTTAGTTTGAGAGGTTGCCTTAGTTTGAGGGGCTGCCTTAGTTTGAGCCGTTGCCTTAGTTTGAGGGGCTGCCTTAATTTGAATGGTTGCCTTAGTTTGAGCGGTTGCCTTAGTTTGTGGGGTTGCCTCAGTTTGAGCGGTTGCCTGATTTTGAGGGGTTGCCTTAGTTTGAGCGGTTGCCTCAGTATGAGGGGCTGCCTTAGTTTGAGCGGTTGCCACAGTTTGAGGGGTTGCCTCAGTTTGAGGGGCTGCCTTAGTTTGAGCGGTTGCCTTAATTTGAGCTGCTTCCTTAGCTTGAGGGGTTGCCTTAGATTGAGCGGTTGCCTGAGTTTGAGAGTCTGCCTTAGTTTGAGCGGTTGCCTTAGTTTGAGATTCTTCTCATTTTCAGCGGCTGCCTTAATTTGAGCGGCTGCCTGAGTTTGAGCGGTGGCCTTAGTTAGAGGGGTTGCCATAGTTTCAGTGGTTGCCTTAGTTTGAGGCGCTGCCTTAGTTTGAGCGGGTGCCTTAGTTTGAGTGGTTGCCTTAGTTTCAGGGGCTGCCTTAGTTTGAGGGGATGCCTCAGTTTGAGGGGTAGCCTTAGATTGAGGGGTTGCCTTAGTTTGGCAGTCTGCCTTAGTTTGAGGGGTTGCCTTAGTTTGAGAGTCTGCCTTAGTTTGAGCGGTTGCCTTAGTTTGAGGGGATGCCTCAGTTTGAGGGGTAGCCTTAAATTGAGGGGTTACCTTAGTTTGGCAGTCTGCCTTAGTTTGAGCGGTTGCCTTAGTTTGAGGGGTTGCCTTAGTTTGAGGGGTTGCCTTAGTATGAGGGGTTGCCATAGTTAGAGCGGTTGCCTTAGTTTGAGGGGATGCCTCAGTTTGAGGGGTAGCCTTAGTTTGAGGGGTTGCCTTAGCTTGAGCGGATGCCTTCGTTTGAGCGGATGCCTTAGTTTGAGGGGCTGCCTAAGTTAGAGGCGTTGCCTTAGTTTCAGTGGTTGCCTTAGTTTGAGGGGCTGCCTTAGTTTGAGCGGTTGCCTTTGTTTGAGTGGTTGCTTTAGTTTCTGGGGCTGCCTTAGTTTGAGGGGATACCTCAGTTTGAGGAGTTGCCTTAGATTGAGGGGTTGCCTTAGTTTGGCAGTCTGCCTTATTTTGAGGGGGTGCCTTAGTTTGAGAGTCTGCCTTAGTTTGAGCGGTTGCCTTAGTTTGAGCGGTTGCCATAGTTTGAGGGGTTGCCTTAGTTTGAGGGGCTGCCTTAGTTTGAGCGCTTGCCTTAGTTTGAGGGGCTGCCTTAATTTGAGGGGTTGCTTTAGTCTGAGCGGTTGCCTTAGTTTGAGGTGTCGCCTTAGTTTGAGCGATTGCCTGAGTTTGAGGGGTTGCCTTAGTTTGAGTGGTTGCCTAAGTTTGAGGGTTTGCCATAGTTTGAGGGGTTGCCATATTTTGAGGGGTTGCCTTAGTTTGAGGGGTTGCCATAGTTTGAGCGGTTGCCTTAGTTTGAGGGGTTGCCTTAGTTTGAGCGGTTGCCTCAGTTTGAGGGGTTGCCTTCGTTTGAGCGGTTGCCTTAGTTTGAGGTGCTGCCTTAGTTTGAGCGGTTGCCTTAGTTTGAGGGGCTGCCTTAATTTGAGGGGTTGCCTTAGTTTGAGGGGTTGCCTTAGTTTGAGGGGTTGCCTTAGTTTGATAGTCTGCCTTAGTTTGAGGGGTTGCCTTAGTTTGAGCGATTGCCTGAGTTTGAGCGGTTGCCTTAGTTTGAGGGGTTGCCTTATTTTGAGCGGTCGCCTTAGCTTGAGCGGTTGCCTTAGTTTGAGCGGTTGCCTTAGTTAGAAGGGTTGCCTCAGTTTCAGTGGTTGCCTTAGTTTGAGGGGCTGCCTTAGTTTGAGCGGTTGCCTTACTTTGAGGGGCTGCCTGAGTTTGAGCTGTTGCCTTCGTTTGAGGGATTGCCTTAGTTTGAGGGGTTGCCTTAGTTTGAGCGGATGCCTTAGTTTGAGTGGCTGCCTTCGTTTGAGTGGCTGACTTATTTTGAAAGGTTGGCTTAGTTTGAGCGGTTGCCTTTGATTGAGTTGCTGCCTTAGTTTGAGTGGTTGCCTTAGTTTGAGGGGCTGCCTTAATTTGAGGGGTTGCCTTAGTTTGAGGGGTTGCCTTAGTTTGAGAGTCTGCCTTAGTTTGAGCGGTTGCCTTAGTTTGAGCGGTTGCCTTAGCTTGAGCGGTTGCCTTAGTTTGATGGGTTGCCTTAGTTTGAGGGGTTTCCTTAGTTTGAGAGTCTGCCTTAGTTTGAGGGGTTGCCTTAGTTTGAGGGGTTGCCTTAGTTTGAGGGGTTGCCATAGTTTGAGCAGTTGCCTCAGTCTGAGGGGCTGCCTTAATTTGAGCGGTTGCCATAGTTTGAGGGGTTGCCTTAGTTTGAGCGGTTGCCTTAGTTTGTGAGTCTGCCTTAGTTTGAGCGTTTGCCTTAGTTTGAGCGGGTGCCTTAGCTTGAGCGATTCCCTTACTTTGAGGGGTTGCCATAGTTTGAGCCATTGCCTTCGTTTGAGGGGTTGCCTTAGTTTGAGCGGTTGCCTTAGTTTGAGGAGCTGCCTTAGTTTGAGAGGTTGCCTTACTTTGATGGGGCTGCCTTAGTTTGAGCTGTTGCCTTCGTTTGAGGGATTGCCTCAGTTTGCAGGGTTGCCTTAGTTTGAGCTGTTGCCTTAGTTTGAGGGGCTGCCTTCGTTTGAGGGGTTGCCTTAGTGTGAGCGGTTGCCTGAGTTTGAGGTTTTGCCTTAGTTTGAGAGGTTGCCTTAGTTTGAGGGGCTGCCTTAGTTTGAGCCGTTGCCTTAGTTTGAGGGGCTGCCTTAATTTGAATGGTTGCCTCAGTTTGAGCGGTTGCCTTAGTTTGTGGGGTTGCCTCAGTTTGAGCGGTTGCCTGATTTTGAGGGGTTGCCTTAGTTTGAGCGGTTGCCTCAGTATGAGGGGCTGCCTTAGTTTGAGCGGTTGCCACAGTTTGAGGGGTTGCCTCAGTTTGAGGGCTGCCTTAGTTTGAGCGGTTGCCTTAATTTGAGCTGCTTCCTTAGCTTGAGGGGTTGCCTTAGATTGAGCGGTTGCCTGAGTTTGAGAGTCTGCCTTAGTTTGAGCGGTTGCCTTAGTTTGAGATTCTTCTCATTTTCAGCGGCTGCCTTAATTTGAGCGGCTGCCTGAGTTTGAGCGGTGGCCTTAGTTAGAGGGGTTGCCATAGTTTCAGTGGTTGCCTTAGTTTGAGGCGCTGCCTTAGTTTGAGCGGGTGCCTTAGTTTGAGTGGTTGCCTTAGTTTCAGGGGCTGCCTTAGTTTGAGGGGATGCCTCAGTTTGAGGGGTAGCCTTAGATTGAGGGGTTGCCTTAGTTTGGCAGTCTGCCTTAGTTTGAGGGGTTGCCTTAGTTTGAGAGTCTGCCTTAGTTTGAGCGGTTGCCTTAGTTTGAGGGGTTGCCTTAGTTTGTGGGGTTGCCTTAGTTTGAGGGGATGCCTCAGTTTGAGGGGTAGCCTTAAATTGAGGGGTTGCCTTAGTTTGGCAGTCTGCCTTAATTTGAGCGGTTGCCTTAGTTTGAGGGGTTGCCTTAGTTTGAGGGGTTGCCTTAGTATGAGGGGTTGCCATAGTTTGAGCGGTTGCCTTAGTTTGAGGGGATGCCTCAGTTTGAGGGGTAGCCTTAGTTTGAGGGGTTGCCTTAGCTTGAGCGGTTGCCTTCGTTTGAGCGGATGCCTTAGTTTGAGGGGCTGCCTAAGTTAGAGGCGTTGCCTTAGTTTCAGTGGTTGCCTTAGTTTGAGGGGCTTCCTTAGTTTGAGCGGTTGCCTTTGTTTGAGTGGTTGCTTTAGTTTCAGGGGCTGCCTTAGTTTGAGGGGATACCTCAGTTTGAGGAGTAGCCTTAGATTGAGGGGTTGCCTTAGTTTGGCAGTCTGCCTTAGTTTGAGGGGGTGCCTTAGTTTGAGAGTCTGCCTTAGTTTGAGCGGTTGCCTTAGTTTGAGCGGTTGCCATAGTTTGAGGGGTTGCCTTAGTTTGAGGGGCTGCCTTAGTTTGAGCGCTTGCCTTAGTCTGAGGGGCTGCCTTAATTTGAGAGGTTGCTTTAGTCTGAGCGGTTGCCTTAGTTTGAGGTGTCGCGTTAGTTTGAGCGATTGCCTGAGTTTGAGGGGTTGCCTTAGTTTGAGTGGTTGCCTCAGTTTGAGGTTTTGCCATAGTTTGAGGGGTTGCCATAGTTTGAGGGGTTGCCTTAGTTTGAGGGGTTGCCATAGTTTGAGCGGTTGCCTTAGTTTGAGGGGTTGCCTTAGTTTGAGCGGTTGCCTCAGTTTGAGGGGCTGCCTTAATTTGAGCGGTTGCCATAGTTTGAAGGGTTGCCTTAGTTTGAGCGGTTGCCTTAGTTTGAGGGGTTGCCTTAGTTTGAGCGGTTGCCTCAGTTTGAGGGGCTGCCTTAATTTGAGCGGTTGCCATAGTTTGAAGGGTTGCCTTAGTTTGAGCGTTTGCCTTAGTTTGTGAGTCTGCCTTAGTTTGAGCGGTTGCCTTAGTTTGAGGAGCTGCCTTAGTTTGAGAGGTTGCCTTACTTTGAGGGGCTGCCTTAGTTTGAGCTGTTGCCTTCGTTTGAGGGATTGCCTCAGTTTGCGGGGTTGCCTTAGTTTGAGCTGTTGCCTTAGTTTGAGGGGCTGCCTTCGTTTGAGGGGTTGCCTTAGTTTGAGCGGTTGCCTGAGTTTGAGGGTTTGCCTTAGTTTGAGAGGTTGCCTTAGTTTGAGGGGCTGCCTTAGTTTGAGCCGTTGCCTTAGTTTGAGGGGCTGCCTTAATTTGAATGGTTGCCTTAGTTTGAGCGGTTGCCTTAGTTTGTGGGGTTGCCTCAGTTTGAGCGGTTGCCTGATTTTGAGGGGTTGCCTTAGTTTGAGCGGTTGCCTCAGTATGAGGGGCTGCCTTAGTTTGAGCGGTTGCCACAGTTTGAGGGGTTGCCTCAGTTTGAGGGGCTGCCTTAGTTTGAGCTGTTGCCTTAATTTGAGCTGCTTCCTTAGCTTGAGGGGTTGCCTTAGATTGAGCGGTTGCCTGAGTTTGAGAGTCTGCCTTAGTTTGAGCGGTTGCCTTAGTTTGAGATTCTTCTCATTTTCAGCGGCTGCCTTAATTTGAGCGGCTGCCTGAGTTTGAGCGGTGGCCTTAGTTAGAGGGGTTGCCATAGTTTCAGTGGTTGCCTTAGTTTGAGGCGCTGCCTTAGTTTGAGCGGGTGCCTTAGTTTGAGTGGTTGCCTTAGTTTCAGGGGCTGCCTTAGTTTGAGGGGATGCCTCAGTTTGAGGGGTAGCCTTAGATTGAGGGGTTGCCTTAGTTTGGCAGTCTGCCTTAGTTTGAGGGGTTGCCTTAGTTTGAGAGTCTGCCTTAGTTTGAGCGGTTGCCTTAGTTTGAGGGGATGCCTCAGTTTGAGGGGTAGCCTTAAATTGAGGGGTTACCTTAGTTTGGCAGTCTGCCTTAGTTTGAGCGGTTGCCTTAGTTTGAGGGGTTGCCTTAGTTTGAGGGGTTGCCTTAGTATGAGGGGTTGCCATAGTTAGAGCGGTTGCCTTAGTTTGAGGGGATGCCTCAGTTTGAGGGGTAGCCTTAGTTTTAGGGGTTGCCTTAGATTGAGCGGTTGCCTTCGTTTGAGCGGATGCCTTAGTTTGAGGGGCTGCCTAAGTTAGAGGCGTTGCCTTAGTTTCAGTGGTTGCCTTAGTTTGAGGGGCTGCCTTAGTTTGAGCGGTTGCCTTTGTTTGAGTGGTTGCTTTAGTTTCAGGGGCTGCCTTAGTTTGAGGGGATACCTCAGTTTGAGGAGTTGCCTTAGATTGAGGGGTTGCCTTAGTTTGGCAGTCTGCCTTATTTTGAGGGGGTGCCTTAGTTTGAGAGTCTGCCTTAGTTTGAGCGGTTGCCTTAGTTTGAGCGGTTGCCATAGTTTGAGGGGTTGCCTTAGTTTGAGGGGCTGCCTTAGTTTGAGCGCTTGCCTTAGTTTGAGGGGCTGCCTTAATTTGAGGGGTTGCTTTAGTCTGAGCGGTTGCCTTAGTTTGAGGTGTCGCCTTAGTTTGAGCGATTGCCTGAGTTTGAGGGGTTGCCTTAGTTTGAGTGGTTGCCTAAGTTTGAGGGTTTGCCATAGTTTGAGGGGTTGCCATATTTTGAGGGGTTGCCTTAGTTTGAGGGGTTGCCATAGTTTGAGCGGTTGCCTTAGTTTGAGGGGTTGCCTTAGTTTGAGCGATTGCCTCAGTTTGAGGGGTTGCCTTCGTTTGAGCGGTTGCCTTAGTTTGAGGTGCTGCCTTAGTTTGAGCGGTTGCCTTAGTTTGAGGGGCTGCCTTAATTTGAGGGGTTGCCTTAGTTTGAGGGGTTGCCTTAGTTTGAGGGGTTGCCTTAGTTTGATAGTCTGCCTTAGTTTGAGGGGTTGCCTTAGTTTGAGCGATTGCCTGAGTTTGAGCGGTTGCCTTAGTTTGAGGGGTTGCCTTATTTTGAGCGGTCGCCTTAGCTTGAGCGGTTGCCTTAGTTTGAGCGGTTGCCTTAGTTAGAAGGGTTGCCTCAGTTTCAGTGGTTGCCTTAGTTTGAGGGGCTGCCTTAGTTTGAGCGGTTGCCTTACTTTGAGGGGCTGCCTGAGTTTGAGCTGTTGCCTTCGTTTGAGGGATTGCCTTAGTTTGAGGGGTTGCCTTAGTTTGAGCGGATGCCATAGTTTGAGGGGCTGCCTTCGTTTGAGTGGCTGACTTATTTTGAAAGGTTGGCTTAGTTTGAGAGGTTGCCTTTGATTGAGTTGCTGCCTTAGTTTGAGTGGTTGCCTTAGTTTGAGGGGCTGCCTTAATTTGAGGGGTTGCCTTCGTTTGAGGGGTTGCCTTAGTTTGAGAGTCTGCCTTAGTTTGAGCGGTTGCCTTAGTTTGAGGGGTTGCCTTAGCTTGAGCGGTTGCCTTAGTTTGATGGGTTGCCTTAGTTTGAGGGGTTCCCTTAGTTTGAGAGTCTGCCTTAGTTTGAGGGGTTGCCTTAGTTTGAGGGTTGCCTTAGTTTGAGGGGTTGCCATAGTTTGAGCGGTTGCCTCAGTCTGAGGGGCTGCCTTAATTTGAGCGGTTGCCATAGTTTGAGGGGTTGCCTTAGTTTGAGCGGTTGCCTTAGTTTGTGAGTCTGCCTTAGTTTGAGCGTTTGCCTTAGTTTGAGCGGGTGCCTTAGCTTGAGCGGTTCCCTTACTTTGAGGGGTTGCCATAGTTTGAGTAATTGCCTTCGTTTGAGGGGTTGCCTTATTTTGAGCGGTATCCTTAGCTTGTGCGGTTGCCTTAGTTTGAGAGGTTGCCTTACTTTGAGGGGCTGCCTTAGTTTGAGCTGTTGCCTTCGTTTGAGGGATTGCCTCAGTTTGCGGGGTTGCCTTAGTTTGTGGGGTTGCCTTAGTTTGAGGGGATGCCTCAGTTTGAGGGGTAGCCTTAAATTGAGGGGTTGCCTTAGTTTGGCAGTCTGCCTTAATTTGAGCGGTTGCCTTAGTTTGAGGGGTTGCCTTAGTTTGAGGGGTTGCCTTAGTATGAGGGGTTGCCATAGTTTGAGCGGTTGCCTTAGTTTGAGGGGATGCCTCAGTTTGAGGGGTAGCCTTAGTTTGAGGGGTTGCCTTAGCTTGAGCGGTTGCCTTCGTTTGAGCGGATGCCTTAGTTTGAGGGGCTGCCTAAGTTAGAGGCGTTGCCTTAGTTTCAGTGGTTGCCTTAGTTTGAGGGGCTTCCTTAGTTTGAGCGGTTGCCTTTGTTTGAGTGGTTGCTTTAGTTTCAGGGGCTGCCTTAGTTTGAGGGGATACCTCAGTTTGAGGAGTAGCCTTAGATTGAGGGGTTGCCTTAGTTTGGCAGTCTGCCTTAGTTTGAGGGGGTGCCTTAGTTTGAGAGTCTGCCTTAGTTTGAGCGGTTGCCTTAGTTTGAGCGGTTGCCATAGTTTGAGGCGTTGCCTTAGTTTGAGGGGCTGCCTTAGTTTGAGCGCTTGCCTTAGTCTGAGGGGCTGCCTTAATTTGAGAGGTTGCTTTAGTCTGAGCGGTTGCCTTAGTTTGAGGTGTCGCCTTAGTTTGAGCGATTGCCTGAGTTTGAGGGGTTGCCTTAGTTTGAGTGGTTGCCTTAGTTTGAGGGTTTGCCATAGTTTGAGGGGTTGCCATAGTTTGAGGGGTTGCCTTAATTTGAGGGGTTGCCATAGTTTGAGCGGTTGCCTTAGTTTGAGGGGTTGCCTTAGTTTGAGCGGTTGCCTCAGTTTGAGGGGTTGCCTTCGTTTGAGCGGTTGCCTTAGTTTGAGGTGCTGCCTTAGTTTGAGCGGTTGCCTTAGTTTGAGGGGCTGCCTTAATTTGAGGGGTTGCCTTAGTTTGAGGGGTTGCCTTAGTTTGAGGGGTTGCCTTAGTTTGATAGTCTGCCTTAGTTTGAGGGGTTGCTTTAGTTTGAGCGATTGCCTGAGTTTGAGGGGTTGCCTTAGTTTGAGGGGCTGCCTTAGTTTGAGCGGTTGCCTTAGTATGAGGGGCTGCCTTAATTTGAGGTGTTGCCTTAGTTTGAGCGGTTGCCTTAGTTTGAGCGGCTGCCTTAGATTGAGGGGTTGCCTTAGATTGAAGGGTTGCCTTAGTTTGAGAGTCTGCCTTAGTTTGAGGGGTTGCCTTAGTTTGATCGGTTGCCTGAGTTTGAGGGGTTGCCTTAGTTTGCCAGGTTGCCTTAGTTTGAGGGGCTGCCTTAGTTTGAGCGGTTGCCTTAGTTTGAGGGGCTGCCTTAATTTGAGGGGTTGCCTTAGTTTGAGCGGTTGCCTTAGTTTGAGGGGTTGCCTAAGTTTGAGAGGTTGCCTGAGTTTGAGGGGTTGCCTTAGTTTGAGGGGTTGCCTTAGTTTGAGGGGTTGCCATTGTTAGAGGGGTTGGCTTAGTTTGAGGGGTTGCCATAGTTTGAGCGGTTGCCTTCGTTTGAGGGGATGCCTTAGTTTGAGCGGTTGCCTTAGTTTGAGGGGCTGCCTTAATTTGAGGGTTTGCCTTAGTTTCAGGGGTTGCCTTAGTTTGAGGGCTTGCCTTAGTTTGAGAGTCTGCCTTAGTTTGAGGGGTTGCCTTAGCTTGAGCGGTTGCCTGACTTTGAGGGGCTGCCTTAATTTGAGGAGTTGCCTTAGTTTGAGGGGTTGCCTTAGTTTGAGGGTTTGCCTTAGATTGAGCGGTGTCCTGAGTTTGAGGGGCTGCCTTAGTTTGAGCGATGGCCTGAGTTTGAGGGGCTGCCTTAATTTGAGGGGATGCCTTAGTCTGATGGGTTGCCTTAGTTTGAGGGGTTCCCTTAGTTTGAGAGTCTGCCTCAGTTTGAGCGGTTGCCTTAGTTTGAGGGGTTGCCTTAGTTTGAGGGGTTGCCATAGTTTGAGCGGTTGCCTTAGTTTGAGGGGCTGCCTTAATTTGAGCGGTTGCCATTGTTGGAGGGGTTGCCTTAGTTTGAGCGGTTGCCTTAGTTTGAGGGGTTGCCTTAGTTTGAGGGGCTGCCTTAGTTTGAGGGTTTGCCTTAGTTTGAGCGGTGTCCTGAGTTTGAGGGGCTGCCTTAGTTTGAGCCATGGCCTGAGTTTGAGGGGCTGCCTTAATTTGAGGGGATGCCTTAGTCTGATGGGTTGCCTTAGTTTGAGGGGTTCCCTTAGTTTGAGGGGTTGCCATAGTTTGAGCGGTTGCCTTAGTTTGAGGGGCTGCCTCAGTTTGAGGGGTTGCCATAGTTTGAGCGGTTGCCTTAGTTTGAGGGGCTGCCTCAGTTTGAGGGGCTGCCTCAGTTTGAGACGTTGCCTTAGTATGAGCGGTTGCCATAGTTTGAGGGGTTGCCTTAGCTTGAGCGGTTGCCTTAGTTTGAGGGGCTTAGTTTGAGGGGTTGCCATAATTTGAGCGGTTGCCTTAGTTTGAGGGGTTGCCTTATTTTGAGCGGTTGCCTTAGTATGAGCGGATGCCTTAGTTTGAGGGGCTGCCTTAGTTAGAGGGGTTGCCTTAGTTTCAGTGGTTGCCTTAGTTTGTGTGGTTGCCTTAGCTTCAGGGGCTGCCTTGTTTTGAGGGGATCCCTCAGTTTGAGGGGTTGCCTTAGTTTGAGGGGTTGCCTTAGTTTGAGGGTTTGCCTTAGTTTGAGCGGTGTCCTGAGTTTGAGGGGCTGCCTTAGTTTGAGTGATGGCCTGAGTTTGAGGGGCTGCCTTAATTTGAGGGGATGCCTTAGTCTGATGGGTTGCCTTAGTTTGAGGGGTTCCCTTAGTTTGAGAGTCTGCCTCAGTTTGAGCGGTTGCCTTAGTTTGAGGGGTTGCCTTAGTTTGAGCGGTTGCCATAGTTTGAGCGGTTGCCTTAGTTTGAGGGGCTGCCTTAATTTGAGCGGTTGCCATAGTTTGAGGGGTTGCCTTAGTTTGAGCGGTTGCCTTAGTTTGAGGGGTTGCCTTAGTTTGAGCGGTTGCCTTAGTTTGAGGGGCTGCCTTAGTTTGAGCGGATGCCTGAGTTTGCGGGGCTGCCTTAATTTGAGGGGTTGCCACAGTTTGAGGGGTTGCCTTAGTTTGAGGGGTTGCCTTAGTTTGTGAGTCTGCCTTAGTTTGAGCGTTTGCACTAGTTTGAGGGGTTGCCTTAGCTTGAGCGGTTCCCTTACTTTGAGGGGTTGCCTTAGTTTGAGGGGTTGCCATAGTTTGAGCGGTTGCCTTAGTTTGAGGGGCTGCCTTAGTTTGAGCGGTTGCCTTAGTTTGAGGGGCTGCCTTAGTTTGAGCGGATGCCTGAGTTTGAGGGGCTGCCTTAATTTGAGGGGTTGCCACAGTTTGAGGGGTTGCCTTAGTTTGTGAGTCTGCCTTAGTTTGAGCGTTTGCCTTAGCTTGAGCGGTTCCCTTACTTTGAGGGGTTGCCTTAGTTTGAGGGGTTGCCATAGTTTGAGCGGTTGCCTTAGTTTGCGGGGTTGCCTTATTTTGAGCGGTCGCCTTAGCTTGAGCGGTTGCCTTAGTTTGAGCGGTTGCCTTAGTTAGAAGGGTTGCCTCAGTTTCAGTGGTTGCCTTAGTTTGAGGGGCTGCCTTAGTTTGAGCGGTTGCCTTACTTTGAGGGGCTGCCTGAGTTTGAGATGTTGCCTTCGTTTGAGGGATTGCCTTAGTTTGAGGGGTTGCCTTAGTTTGAGCGGATGCCTTAGTTTGAGGGGTTGCCTTTGTTTGAGCGGATGCTTTAGTTTGAGCGGTTGCCTTTGTTTGAGATGCTGCCTTAGTTTGAGTGGTTGCCTTAGTTTGAGGGGCTGCCTTAATTTGAGGGGTTGCCTTAGTTTGAGGGGTTGCCTTAGTTTGAGAGTCTGCCTTAGTTTGAGCGGTTGCCTTAGTTTGAGGGGTTGCCTTAGCTTGAGCGGTTGCCTTAGTTTGATGGGTTGCCTTAGTTTGAGGGGTTCCCTTAGTTTGAGAGTCTGCCTTAGTTGGAGGGGCTGCCTTAGTTTGAGGGGTTGCCTTAGCTTGAGCGGTTGCCTTAGTTTGAGGGGTTGCCTTAGTTTGAGGGGTTGCCATAGTTTGAGCGGTTGCCTCAGTTTGAGGGGCTGCCTTAATTTGAGCGGTTGCCATAGTTTGAGGGGATGCCTTAGTTTGAGCGGTTGCCTTAGTTTGTGAGTCTGCCTTAGTTTGAGCGTTTGCCTTAGTTTGAGGGGGTGCCTTAGCTTGAGCGGTTCCCTTACTTTGAGGGGTTGCCATAGTTTGAGCCATTGCCTTCGTTTGAGGGGTTGCCTTATTTTGAGCGGTCTCCTTAGCTTGAGCGGTTGCCTTAGTTTGAGCGGTTGCCTTAGTTTGAGGAGCTGCCTTAGTTTGAGAGGTTGCCTTACTTTGAGGGGCTGCCTTAGTTTGAGCTGTTGCCTTCGTTTGAGGGATTGCCTTAGTTTGAGGGGTTGCTTTAGTTTGAGCGGATGCCTTAGTTTGAGGGGCTGCCTTCGTTTGAGTGGCTGCCTTATTTTGAAAGGTTGCCTTAGTTTGAGCGGTTGCCTTTATTTGAGTTGCTGCCTTAGTTTGAGTGGTTGCCTTAGTTTGAGGGGCTGCCTTAATTTGAGGGGTTGCCTTAGTTTGAGGGGTTGCCTTAGTTTGAGAGTCTGCCTTAGTTTGAGCGGTTGCCTTAGTTTGAGGGGTTGCCTTAGCTTGAGCGGTTGCCTTAGTTTGAGGGGTTGCCTTAGTTTTAGGGGTTGCCATAGTTTGAGGGGTTGCCATAGTTTGAGCGGTTGCCTCAGTTAGAGCGGTTGCCTTATTTTGAGCGGTTGCCTTAGTTTGAGGGGATGCCTTAGTTTGAGGGGTAGCCTTAGTATGAGGGGTTGCCTTAGCTTGAGCGGCTGCCTTAGTTTGAGCGGCTGCCTTAGTTTGAGCGGTTGCCTTAGTTAGAGGGGTTGCCTTACTTTCAGTGGTTGCCTTAGTTTGAGGGGCTGCCTTAGTTTGAGCTGTTGCCTTAGTTTGATTGGTTGCCTTACTTTCAGGGGCTGCCTTCGTTTGCGGGGATGCCTCAGTTTGAGGGGTAGCCTTAGATTAAGGGGCTGCCTTAGTTTGGCAGTCTGCCTTAGTTTGAGGGCTTGCCTTAGTTTGAGGGGCTGCCTTAATTTGAGCGGTTGCCTTAGTTTGAGCGGCTGCCTTAGATTGAGGGGTTGCCTTAGATTGAAGGGTTGCCTTAGTTTGAGAGTCTGCCTTAGTTTGAGGGGTTGCCTTAGTTTGAGCGGTTGCCTGAGTTTGAGGGGTTGCCTTAGTTTGAGAGGTTGCCTTAGTTTGAGGGGCTGCATTAGTTTGAGCGATTGCCTTAGTTTGAGAGGTTGCCTTAGTTTGAGGGGCTGCCTTAGTTTGAGCGGTTGCCTTAGTTTGAGCGGTTGCCTGAGTTTGAGGGGTTGCCTTAGTTTGAGAGGTTGCCTTAGTTTGAGGGGCTGCCTTAGTTTGAGCGATTGCCTTAGTTTGAGGGGCTGCCTTAATTTGAGGGGTTGCCTCAGTTTGAGCGGTTGCCTTAGTTTGAGGGGTTGCAGGGGTTGCCTTAGTTTGAGCGGTTTCTTGAGTTTGAGGGGTTACCAGTGTTTGAGGGGTTGCCTTAGTTTGAGGGGTTGCCTTAGTTTGAGGGGTTGCCTTAGTTTGAGGGTTTGCCTTAGTTTGAGCGGTTGCCTGAGTTTGAAGGGCTGCCTTAGTTTGAGGGGATGCCTTAGTTTAATGGGTTGCCTTAGTTTGAGGGGTTGCCTTAGTGAGAGTCTGCCTTAGTTTGAGCGGTGGCCTTAGTTTGAGCGGTTGCCTTAGTTTGAGGGGATGCCTTAGTTTGAGGGGCTGCCTTAATTTGAGCGGTTGCCATAGTTTGAGGTGTTGCCTTAGTTTGAGCGGTTGCCTTAGTTTGAGGGGTTGCCTTAGTTTGAGCGGTTGCCTCAGTTTGAGGGTCTGCCTTAGATTGAGCGGTTGCCTGAGTTTGATGGGCTGTCTTAATTTGAGGGGTTGCCATCGTTTGAGGGGTTGCCTTAGCTTGAGCGGTTCCCTTACTTTGGGGGTTGCCTTAGTTTGAGGGGTGCCATAGTTTGAGCGGTTGCCTTAGTTTGAGGGGTTGCCTTATTTTGAGCGGTCACCTTAGTTTCAGTGGTTGCCTTAGTTTGAGGGGATGCCTTAGTTTGAGCGGTTGCCTTACTTTGATGGGCTGCCTTAGTTTGAGCTGTTGGCTTCGTTTGAGGGGTTGCCTTCGTTTGAGGGGTTTCCTAAGTTTGAGCGGATGCCTTAGTTTGAGGGGCTGCCTTTGTTTGAGTGGTTGCCTTATTTTGAGCGGTTGCCTTAGTTTGAGCGGTTGCCTTTGTTTGAGTTGCTGCCTTAGTTTGAGTGGTTGCCTTAGTTTGAGGGGCTGCCTTAATTTGAGTGGTTGCCTTAGTTTGAGGGGTTGCCTTAGATTGAGAGTCTGCCTTAGTTTGAGCGTTTGCCTTAGTTTGAGGGGTTGCCTTAGCTTGAGCGGTTGCCTTAGTTTGAGGGGCTTAGTTTGAGGGGTTGCCATAATTTGAGCGGTTGCCATAGTTTGAGGGGTTGCCTTAGTTTGAGCGGTTGCCTTATTTTGAGGGGTTGCCTTAGTTTGAGCGGTTGCCTTAGTTTGAGGGGCTGCCTTAGTTTGAGCGGATGCCTGAGTTTGCGGGGATGCCTTAATTTGAGGGGTTGCCACAGTTTGAGGGGTTGCCTTAGTTTGAGGGGTTGCCTTAGTTTGTGAGTCTGCCTTAGTTTGAGCATTTGCATTAGTTTGAGGGGTTGCCTTAGCTTGAGCGGTTCCCTTACTTTGAGGGGTTGCCTTAGTTTGAGGGGTTGCCATAGTTTGAGCGGTTGCCTTAGTTTGAGGGGCTGCCTTAGTTTGAGCGGTTGCCTTAGTTTGAGGGGCTGCCTTAGTTTGAGCGGATGCCTGAGTTTGAGGGGCTGCCTTAATTTGAGGGGTTGCCGCAGTTTGAGGGGTTGCCTTAGTTTGTGAGTCTGCCTTAGTTTGAGCGTTTGCCTTAGCTTGAGCGGTTCACTTACTTTGAGGGGTTGCCTTAGTTTGAGGGGTTGCCATAGTTTGAGCGGTTGCCTTAGTTTGAGGGGTTGCCTTATTTTGAGCGGTCGCCTTAGCTTGAGCGGTTGCCTTAGTTTGAGCGGTTGCCTTAGTTAGAAGTGTTGCCTCAGTTTCAGTGGTTGCCTTAGTTTGAGGGGCTGCCTTAGTTTGAGCGGTTGCCTTACTTTGAGGGGCTGCCTGAGTTTGAGATGTTGCCTTCGTTTGAGGGATTGCCTTAGTTTGAGGGGTTGCCTTAGTTTGAGCGGATGCCTTAGTTTGAGGGGCTGCCTTCGTTTGAGTGGCTGCCTTATTTTGAAAGGTTGGCTTAGTTTGAGCGGTTGCCTTTGTTTGAGATGCTGCCTTATTTTGAGTGGTTGCCTTAGTTTGAGGGGCTGCCTTAATTTGAGGGGTTGCCTTAGTTTGAGGGGTTGCCTTAGTTTGAGAGTCTGCCTTAGTTTGAGCGGTTGCCTTAGTTTGAGGGGCTGCCTTAGCTTGAGCGGTTGCATTAGTTTGATGGGTTGCCTTAGTTTGAGGGGTTCCCTTAGTTTGAGAGTCTGCCTTAGTTTGAGTGGTTGCCTTAGCTTGAGCGGTTGCCTTAGTTTGAGGGGTTGCCTTAGTTTGAGGGGTTGCCATAGTTTGAGCGGTTGCCTCAGTTTGAGGGGCTGCCTTAATTTGAGCGGTTGCCATAGTTTGAGGGGATGCCTTAGTTTGAGCGGTTGCCTTAGTTTGTGAGTCTGCCTTAGTTTGAGCGTTTGCCTTAGTTTGAGGGGGTGCCTTAGCTTGAGCGGTTCCCTTACTTTGAGGGGTTGCCATAGTTTGAGCCATTGCCTTCGTTTGAGGGGTTGCCTTATTTTGAGCGGTCTCCTTAGCTTGAGCGGTTGCCTTAGTTTGAGCGGTTGCCTTAGTTTGAGGAGCTGCCTTAGTTTGAGAGGTTGCCTTACTTTGAGGGGCTGCCTTAGTTTGAGCTGTTGCCTTCGTTTGAGGGATTGCCTTAGTTTGAGGGGTTGCTTTAGTTTGAGCGGATGCCTTAGTTTGAGGGGCTGCCTTCGTTTGAGTGGCTGCCTTATTTTGAAAGGTTGCCTTAGTTTGAGCGGTTGCCTTTATTTGAGTTGCTGCCTTAGTTTGAGTGGTTGCCTTAGTTTGAGGGGCTGCCTTAATTTGAGGGGTTGCCTTAGTTTGAGGGGTTGCCTTAGTTTGAGAGTCTGCCTTAGTTTGAGCGGTTGCCTTAGTTTGAGGGGTTGCCTTAGTTTGAGCGGTTGCCTTAGTTTGAGGGGTTGCCTTAGTTTTAGGGGTTGCCATAGTTTGAGGGGTTGCCATAGTTTGAGCGGTTGCCTCAGTTAGAGCGGTTGCCTTATTTTGAGCGGTTGCCTTAGTTTGAGGGGATGCCTTAGTTTGAGGGGTAGCCTTAGTATGAGGGGTTGCCTTAGCTTGAGCGGCTGCCTTAGTTTGAGCGGCTGCCTTAGTTTGAGCGGTTGCCTTAATTAGAGGGGTTGCCTTACTTTCAGTGGTTGCCTTAGTTTGAGGGGCTGCCTTAGTTTGAGCTGTTGCCTTAGTTTGATTGGTTGCCTTACTTTCAGGGGCTCCCTTCGTTTGCGGGGATGCCTCAGTTTGAGGGGTAGCCTTAGATTAAGGGGCTGCCTTAGTTTGGCAGTCTGCCTTAGTTTGAGGGCCTGCCTTAGTTTGAGGGGCTGCCTTAGTTTGAGGGGCTGCCTTAATTTGAGGGGTTGCCTTAGTTTGAGGGGTTGCCTTAGTTTGAGAGTCTGCCTTAGTTTGAGCGGTTGCCTTAGTTTGAGGGGTTGCCTTAGCTTGAGCGGTTGCCTTAGTTTGAGGGGTTGCCTTAGTTTTAGGGGTTGCCATAGTTTGAGGGGTTGCCATAGTTTGAGCGGTTGCCTCAGTTAGAGCGGTTGCCTTATTTTGAGCGGTTGCCTTAGTTTGAGGGGATGCCTTAGTTTGAGGGGTAGCCTTAGTATGAGGGGTTGCCTTAGCTTGAGCGGCTGCCTTAGTTTGAGCGGCTGCCTTAGTTTGAGCGGTTGCCTTAGTTAGAGGGGTTGCCTTACTTTCAGTGGTTGCCTTAGTTTGAGGGGCTGCCTTAGTTTGAGCTGTTGCCTTAGTTTGATTGGTTGCCTTACTTTCAGGGGCTGCCTTCGTTTGCGGGGATGCCTCAGTTTGAGGGGTAGCCTTAGATTAAGGGGCTGCCTTAGTTTGGCAGTCTGCCTTAGTTTGAGGGCTTGCCTTAGTTTGAGGGGCTGCCTTAGTTTGAGCGGTTGCCTTAGTTTGAGCGGCTGCCTTAGATTGAGGGGTTGCCTTAGATTGAAGGGTTGCCTTAGTTTGAGGGCTTGCCTTAGTTTGAGGGGCTGCCTTAGTTTGAGCGGTTGCCTTAGTTTGAGCGGCTGCCTTAGTTTGAGGGGTTGCCTTAGCTTGAGCGGTTGCCTTAGTTTGAGGGGCTTAGTTTGAGGGGTTGCCATAATTTGAGCGGTTGCCATAGTTTGAGGGGTTGCCTTAGTTTGAGCGGTTGCCTTATTTTGAGGGGTTGCCTTAGTTTGAGCGGTTGCCTTAGTTTGAGGGGCTGCCTTAGTTTGAGCGGATGCCTGAGTTTGCGGGGATGCCTTAATTTGAGGGGTTGCCACAGTTTGAGGGGTTGCCTTAGTTTGAGGGGTTGCCTTAGTTTGTGAGTCTGCCTTAGTTTGAGCATTTGCATTAGTTTGAGGGGTTGCCTTAGCTTGAGCGGTTCCCTTACTTTGAGGGGTTGCCTTAGTTTGAGGGGTTGCCATAGTTTGAGCGGTTGCCTTAGTTTGAGGGGCTGCCTTAGTTTGAGCGGTTGCCTTAGTTTGAGGGGCTGCCTTAGTTTGAGCGGATGCCTGAGTTTGAGGGGCTGCCTTAATTTGAGGGGTTGCCGCAGTTTGAGGGGTTGCCTTAGTTTGTGAGTCTGCCTTAGTTTGAGCGTTTGCCTTAGCTTGAGCGGTTCACTTACTTTGAGGGGTTGCCTTAGTTTGAGGGGTTGCCATAGTTTGAGCGGTTGCCTTAGTTTGAGGGGTTGCCTTATTTTGAGCGGTCGCCTTAGCTTGAGCGGTTGCCTTAGTTTGAGCGGTTGCCTTAGTTAGAAGTGTTGCCTCAGTTTCAGTGGTTGCCTTAGTTTGAGGGGCTGCCTTAGTTTGAGCGGTTGCCTTACTTTGAGGGGCTGCCTGAGTTTGAGATGTTGCCTTCGTTTGAGGGATTGCCTTAGTTTGAGGGGTTGCCTTAGTTTGAGCGGATGCCTTAGTTTGAGGGGCTGCCTTCGTTTGAGTGGCTGCCTTATTTTGAAAGGTTGGCTTAGTTTGAGCGGTTGCCTTTCTTTGAGATGCTGCCTTATTTTGAGTGGTTGCCTTAGTTTGAGGGGCTGCCTTAATTTGAGGGGTTGCCTTAGTTTGAGGGGTTGCCTTAGTTTGAGAGTCTGCCTTAGTTTGAGCGGTTGCCTTAGTTTGAGGGGTTGCCTTAGCTTGAGCGGTTGCATTAGTTTGATGGGTTGCCTTAGTTTGAGGGGTTCCCTTAGTTTGAGAGTCTGCCTTAGTTTGAGTGGTTGCCTTAGCTTGAGCGGTTGCCTTAGTTTGAGGGGTTGCCTTAGTTTGAGGGGTTGCCATAGTTTGAGCGGTTGCCTCAGTTTGAGGGGCTGCCTTAATTTGAGCGGTTGCCATAGTTTGAGGGGATGCCTTAGTTTGAGCGGTTGCCTTAGTTTGTGAGTCTGCCTTAGTTTGAGCGTTTGCCTTAGTTTGAGGGGGTGCCTTAGCTTGAGCGGTTCCCTTACTTTGAGGGGTTGCCATAGTTTGAGCCATTGCCTTCGTTTGAGGGGTTGCCTTATTTTGAGCGGTCTCCTTAGCTTGAGCGGTTGCCTTAGTTTGAGCGGTTGCCTTAGTTTGAGGAGCTGCCTTAGTTTGAGAGGTTGCCTTACTTTGAGGGGCTGCCTTAGTTTGAGCTGTTGCCTTCGTTTGAGGGATTGCCTTAGTTTGAGGGGTTGCTTTAGTTTGACGGATGCCTTAGTTTGAGGGGCTGCCTTCGTTTGAGTGGCTGCCTTATTTTGAAAGGTTGCCTTAGTTTGAGGGGATGCCTTAGTTTGAGGGGTAGCCTTAGTATGAGGGGTTGCCTTAGCTTGAGCGGCTGCCTTAGTTTGAGCGGCTGCCTTAGTTTGAGCGGTTGCCTTAGTTAGAGGGGTTGCCTTACTTTCAGTGGTTGCCTTAGTTTGAGGGGCTGCCTTAGTTTGAGCTGTTGCCTTAGTTTGATTGGTTGCCTTACTTTCAGGGGCTGCCTTCGTTTGCGGGGATGCCTCAGTTTGAGGGGTAGCCTTAGATTAAGGGGCTGCCTTAGTTTGGCAGTCTGCCTTAGTTTGAGGGCTTGCCTTAGTTTGAGGGGCTGCCTTAGTTTGAGCGGTTGCCTTAGTTTGAGCGGCTGCCTTAGATTGAGGGGTTGCCTTAGATTGAAGGGTTGCCTTAGTTTGAGGGCTTGCCTTAGTTTGAGGGGCTGCCTTAGTTTGAGCGGTTGCCTTAGTTTGAGCGGCTGCCTTAGTTTGAGGGGTTGCCTTAGCTTGAGCGGTTGCCTTAGTTTGAGGGGCTTAGTTTGAGGGGTTGCCATAATTTGAGCGGTTGCCATAGTTTGAGGGGTTGCCTTAGTTTGAGCGGTTGCCTTATTTTGAGGGGTTGCCTTAGTTTGAGCGGTTGCCTTAGTTTGAGGGGCTGCCTTAGTTTGAGCGGATGCCTGAGTTTGCGGGGATGCCTTAATTTGAGGGGTTGCCACAGTTTGAGGGGTTGCCTTAGTTTGAGGGGTTGCCTTAGTTTGTGAGTCTGCCTTAGTTTGAGCATTTGCATTAGTTTGAGGGGTTGCCTTAGCTTGAGCGGTTCCCTTACTTTGAGGGGTTGCCTTAGTTTGAGGGGTTGCCATAGTTTGAGCGGTTGCCTTAGTTTGAGGGGCTGCCTTAGTTTGAGCGGTTGCCTTAGTTTGAGGGGCTGCCTTAGTTTGAGCGGATGCCTGAGTTTGAGGGGCTGCCTTAATTTGAGGGGTTGCCGCAGTTTGAGGGGTTGCCTTAGTTTGTGAGTCTGCCTTAGTTTGAGCGTTTGCCTTAGCTTGAGCGGTTCACTTACTTTGAGGGGTTGCCTTAGTTTGAGGGGTTGCCATAGTTTGAGCGGTTGCCTTAGTTTGAGGGGTTGCCTTATTTTGAGCGGTCGCCTTAGCTTGAGCGGTTGCCTTAGTTTGAGCGGTTGCCTTAGTTAGAAGTGTTGCCTCAGTTTCAGTGGTTGCCTTAGTTTGAGGGGCTGCCTTAGTTTGAGCGGTTGCCTTACTTTGAGGGGCTGCCTGAGTTTGAGATGTTGCCTTCGTTTGAGGGATTGCCTTAGTTTGAGGGGTTGCCTTAGTTTGAGCGGATGCCTTAGTTTGAGGGGCTGCCTTCGTTTGAGTGGCTGCCTTATTTTGAAAGGTTGGCTTAGTTTGAGCGGTTGCCTTTCTTTGAGATGCTGCCTTATTTTGAGTGGTTGCCTTAGTTTGAGGGGCTGCCTTAATTTGAGGGGTTGCCTTAGTTTGAGGGGTTGCCTTAGTTTGAGAGTCTGCCTTAGTTTGAGCGGTTGCCTTAGTTTGAGGGGTTGCCTTAGCTTGAGCGGTTGCATTAGTTTGATGGGTTGCCTTAGTTTGAGGGGTTCCCTTAGTTTGAGAGTCTGCCTTAGTTTGAGTGGTTGCCTTAGCTTGAGCGGTTGCCTTAGTTTGAGGGGTTGCCTTAGTTTGAGGGGTTGCCATAGTTTGAGCGGTTGCCTCAGTTTGAGGGGCTGCCTTAATTTGAGCGGTTGCCATAGTTTGAGGGGATGCCTTAGTTTGAGCGGTTGCCTTAGTTTGTGAGTCTGCCTTAGTTTGAGCGTTTGCCTTAGTTTGAGGGGGTGCCTTAGCTTGAGCGGTTCCCTTACTTTGAGGGGTTGCCATAGTTTGAGCCATTGCCTTCGTTTGAGGGGTTGCCTTATTTTGAGCGGTCTCCTTAGCTTGAGCGGTTGCCTTAGTTTGAGCGGTTGCCTTAGTTTGAGGAGCTGCCTTAGTTTGAGAGGTTGCCTTACTTTGAGGGGCTGCCTTAGTTTGAGCTGTTGCCTTCGTTTGAGGGATTGCCTTAGTTTGAGGGGTTGCTTTAGTTTGACGGATGCCTTAGTTTGAGGGGCTGCCTTCGTTTGAGTGGCTGCCTTATTTTGAAAGGTTGCCTTAGTTTGAGCGGTTGCCTTTATTTGAGTTGCTGCCTTAGTTTGAGTGGTTGCCTTAGTTTGAGGGGCTGCCTTAATTTGAGGGGTTGCCTTAGTTTGAGGGGTTGCCTTAGTTTGAGCGGTTGCCTTAGTTTGAGGGGTTGCCTTAGTTTTAGGGGTTGCCATAGTTTGAGGGGTTGCCATAGTTTGAGCGGTTGCCTCAGTTAGAGCGGTTGCCTTATTTTGAGCGGTTGCCTTAGTTTGAGGGGATGCCTTAGTTTGAGGGGTAGCCTTAGTATGAGGGGTTGCCTTAGCTTGAGCGGCTGCCTTAGTTTGAGCGGCTGCCTTAGTTTGAGCGGTTGCCTTAATTAGAGGGGTTGCCTTACTTTCAGTGGTTGCCTTAGTTTGAGGGGCTGCCTTAGTTTGAGCTGTTGCCTTAGTTTGATTGGTTGCCTTACTTTCAGGGGCTCCCTTCGTTTGCGGGGATGCCTCAGTTTGAGGGGTAGCCTTAGATTAAGGGGCTGCCTTAGTTTGGCAGTCTGCCTTAGTTTGAGGGCCTGCCTTAGTTTGAGGGGCTGCCTTAGTTTGAGGGGCTGCCTTAATTTGAGGGGTTGCCTTAGTTTGAGGGGTTGCCTTAGTTTGAGAGTCTGCCTTAGTTTGAGCGGTTGCCTTAGTTTGAGGGGTTGCCTTAGCTTGAGCGGTTGCCTTAGTTTGAGGGGTTGCCTTAGTTTTAGGGGTTGCCATAGTTTGAGGGGTTGCCATAGTTTGAGCGGTTGCCTCAGTTAGAGCGGTTGCCTTATTTTGAGCGGTTGCCTTAGTTTGAGGGGATGCCTTAGTTTGAGGGGTAGCCTTAGTATGAGGGGTTGCCTTAGCTTGAGCGGCTGCCTTAGTTTGAGCGGCTGCCTTAGTTTGAGCGGTTGCCTTAGTTAGAGGGGTTGCCTTACTTTCAGTGGTTGCCTTAGTTTGAGGGGCTGCCTTAGTTTGAGCTGTTGCCTTAGTTTGATTGGTTGCCTTACTTTCAGGGGCTGCCTTCGTTTGCGGGGATGCCTCAGTTTGAGGGGTAGCCTTAGATTAAGGGGCTGCCTTAGTTTGGCAGTCTGCCTTAGTTTGAGGGCTTGCCTTAGTTTGAGGGGCTGCCTTAGTTTGAGCGGTTGCCTTAGTTTGAGCGGCTGCCTTAGATTGAGGGGTTGCCTTAGATTGAAGCGTTGCCTTAGTTTGAGAGTCTGCCTTAGTTTGAGGGGTTGCCTTAGTTTGAGCGGTTGCCTGAGTTTGAGGGGTTGCCTTAGTTTGAGAGGTTGCCTTAGTTTGAGGGGCTGCATTAGTTTGAGCGATTGCCTTAGTTTGAGAGGTTGCCTTAGTTTGAGGGGCTGCCTTAGTTTGAGCGGTTGCCTTAGTTTGAGCGGTTGCCTGAGTTTGAGGGGTTGCCTTAGTTTGAGAGGTTGCCTTAGTTTGAGGGGCTGCCTTAGTTTGAGCGATTGCCTTAGTTTGAGGGGCTGCCTTAATTTGAGGGGTTGCCTCAGTTTGAGCGGTTGCCTTAGTTTGAGGGGTTGCAGGGGTTGCCTTAGTTTGAGCGGTTTCTTGAGTTTGAGGGGTTACCAGTGTTTGAGGGGTTGCCTTAGTTTGAGGGGTTGCCTTAGTTTGAGGGGTTGCCTTAGTTTGAGGGTTTGCCTTAGTTTGAGCGGTTGCCTGAGTTTGAAGGGCTGCCTTAGTTTGAGGGGATGCCTTAGTTTAATGGGTTGCCTTAGTTTGAGGGGTTGCCTTAGTGAGAGTCTGCCTTAGTTTGAGCGGTGGCCTTAGTTTGAGCGGTTGCCTTAGTTTGAGGGGATGCCTTAGTTTGAGGGGCTGCCTTAATTTGAGCGGTTGCCATAGTTTGAGGTGTTGCCTTAGTTTGAGCGGTTGCCTTAGTTTGAGGGGTTGCCTTAGTTTGAGCGGTTGCCTCAGTTTGAGGGTCTGCCTTAGATTGAGCGGTTGCCTGAGTTTGATGGGCTGTCTTAATTTGAGGGGTTGCCATCGTTTGAGGGGTTGCCTTAGCTTGAGCGGTTCCCTTACTTTGGGGGTTGCCTTAGTTTGAGGGGTGCCATAGTTTGAGCGGTTGCCTTAGTTTGAGGGGTTGCCTTATTTTGAGCGGTCACCTTAGTTTCAGTGGTTGCCTTAGTTTGAGGGGATGCCTTAGTTTGAGCGGTTGCCTTACTTTGATGGGCTGCCTTAGTTTGAGCTGTTGGCTTCGTTTGAGGGGTTGCCTTCGTTTGAGGGGTTTCCTAAGTTTGAGCGGATGCCTTAGTTTGAGGGGCTGCCTTTGTTTGAGTGGTTGCCTTATTTTGAGCGGTTGCCTTAGTTTGAGCGGTTGCCTTTGTTTGAGTTGCTGCCTTAGTTTGAGTGGTTGCCTTAGTTTGAGGGGCTGCCTTAATTTGAGTGGTTGCCTTAGTTTGAGGGGTTGCCTTAGATTGAGAGTCTGCCTTAGTTTGAGCGGTTGCCTTAGTTTGAGGGGTTGCCTTAGCTTGAGCGGTTGCCTTAGTTTGAGGGGCTTAGTTTGAGGGGTTGCCATAATTTGAGCGGTTGCCATAGTTTGAGGGGTTGCCTTAGTTTGAGCGGTTGCCTTATTTTGAGGGGTTGCCTTAGTTTGAGCGGTTGCCTTAGTTTGAGGGGCTGCCTTAGTTTGAGCGGATGCCTGAGTTTGCGGGGATGCCTTAACTTGAGGGGTTGCCACAGTTTGAGGGGTTGCCTTAGTTTGAGGGGTTGCCTTAGTTTGTGAGTCTGCCTTAGTTTGAGCGTTTGCATTAGTTTGAGGGGTTGCCTTAGCTTGAGCGGTTGCATTAGTTTGATGGGTTGCCTTAGTTTGAGGGGTTCCCTTAGTTTGAGAGTCTGCCTTAGTTTGAGTGGTTGCCTTAGCTTGAGCGGTTGCCTTAGTTTGAGGGGTTGCCTTAGTTTGAGGGGTTGCCATAGTTTGAGCGGTTGCCTCAGTTTGAGGGGCTGCCTTAATTTGAGCGGTTGCCATAGTTTGAGGGGATGCCTTAGTTTGAGCGGTTGCCTTAGTTTGTGAGTCTGCCTTAGTTTGAGCGTTTGCCTTAGTTTGAGGGGGTGCCTTAGCTTGAGCGGTTCCCTTACTTTGAGGGGTTGCCATAGTTTGAGCCATTGCCTTCGTTTGAGGGGTTGCCTTATTTTGAGCGGTCTCCTTAGCTTGAGCGGTTGCCTTAGTTTGAGCGGTTGCCTTAGTTTGAGGAGCTGCCTTAGTTTGAGAGGTTGCCTTACTTTGAGGGGCTGCCTTAGTTTGAGCTGTTGCCTTCGTTTGAGGGATTGCCTTAGTTTGAGGGGTTGCTTTAGTTTGACGGATGCCTTAGTTTGAGGGGCTGCCTTCGTTTGAGTGGCTGCCTTATTTTGAAAGGTTGCCTTAGTTTGAGCGGTTGCCTTTATTTGAGTTGCTGCCTTAGTTTGAGTGGTTGCCTTAGTTTGAGGGGCTGCCTTAATTTGAGGGGTTGCCTTAGTTTGAGGGGTTGCCTTAGTTTGAGAGTCTGCCTTAGTTTGAGCGGTTGCCTTAGTTTGAGGGGTTGCCTTAGTTTGAGCGGTTGCCTTATTTTGAGCGGTTGCCTTAGTTTGAGGGGATGCCTTAGTTTGAGGGGTAGCCTTAGTATGAGGGGTTGCCTTAGCTTGAGCGGCTGCCTTAGTTTGAGCGGCTGCCTTAGTTTGAGCGGTTGCCTTAATTAGAGGGGTTGCCTTACTTTCAGTGGTTGCCTTAGTTTGAGGGGCTGCCTTAGTTTGAGCTGTTGCCTTAGTTTGATTGGTTGCCTTACTTTCAGGGGCTCCCTTCGTTTGCGGGGATGCCTCAGTTTGAGGGGTAGCCTTAGATTAAGGGGCTGCCTTAGTTTGGCAGTCTGCCTTAGTTTGAGGGCCTGCCTTAGTTTGAGGGGCTGCCTTAGTTTGAGGGGCTGCCTTAATTTGAGGGGTTGCCTTAGTTTGAGGGGTTGCCTTAGTTTGAGAGTCTGCCTTAGTTTGAGCGGTTGCCTTAGTTTGAGGGGTTGCCTTAGCTTGAGCGGTTGCCTTAGTTTGAGGGGTTGCCTTAGTTTTAGGGGTTGCCATAGTTTGAGGGGTTGCCATAGTTTGAGCGGTTGCCTCAGTTAGAGCGGTTGCCTTATTTTGAGCGGTTGCCTTAGTTTGAGGGGATGCCTTAGTTTGAGGGGTAGCCTTAGTATGAGGGGTTGCCTTAGCTTGAGCGGCTGCCTTAGTTTGAGCGGCTGCCTTAGTTTGAGCGGTTGCCTTAGTTAGAGGGGTTGCCTTACTTTCAGTGGTTGCCTTAGTTTGAGGGGCTGCCTTAGTTTGAGCTGTTGCCTTAGTTTGATTGGTTGCCTTACTTTCAGGGGCTGCCTTCGTTTGCGGGGATGCCTCAGTTTGAGGGGTAGCCTTAGATTAAGGGGCTGCCTTAGTTTGGCAGTCTGCCTTAGTTTGAGGGCTTGCCTTAGTTTGAGGGGCTGCCTTAGTTTGAGCGGTTGCCTTAGTTTGAGCGGCTGCCTTAGATTGAGGGGTTGCCTTAGATTGAAGCGTTGCCTTAGTTTGAGAGTCTGCCTTAGTTTGAGGGGTTGCCTTAGTTTGAGCGGTTGCCTGAGTTTGAGGGGTTGCCTTAGTTTGAGAGGTTGCCTTAGTTTGAGGGGCTGCATTAGTTTGAGCGATTGCCTTAGTTTGAGAGGTTGCCTTAGTTTGAGGGGCTGCCTTAGTTTGAGCGGTTGCCTTAGTTTGAGCGGTTGCCTGAGTTTGAGGGGTTGCCTTAGTTTGAGAGGTTGCCTTAGTTTGAGGGGCTGCCTTAGTTTGAGCGATTGCCTTAGTTTGAGGGGCTGCCTTAATTTGAGGGGTTGCCTCAGTTTGAGCGGTTGCCTTAGTTTGAGGGGTTGCAGGGGTTGCCTTAGTTTGAGCGGTTTCTTGAGTTTGAGGGGTTACCAGTGTTTGAGGGGTTGCCTTAGTTTGAGGGGTTGCCTTAGTTTGAGGGGTTGCCTTAGTTTGAGGGTTTGCCTTAGTTTGAGCGGTTGCCTGAGTTTGAAGGGCTGCCTTAGTTTGAGGGGATGCCTTAGTTTAATGGGTTGCCTTAGTTTGAGGGGTTGCCTTAGTGAGAGTCTGCCTTAGTTTGAGCGGTGGCCTTAGTTTGAGCGGTTGCCTTAGTTTGAGGGGATGCCTTAGTTTGAGGGGCTGCCTTAATTTGAGCGGTTGCCATAGTTTGAGGTGTTGCCTTAGTTTGAGCGGTTGCCTTAGTTTGAGGGGTTGCCTTAGTTTGAGCGGTTGCCTCAGTTTGAGGGTCTGCCTTAGATTGAGCGGTTGCCTGAGTTTGATGGGCTGTCTTAATTTGAGGGGTTGCCATCGTTTGAGGGGTTGCCTTAGCTTGAGCGGTTCCCTTACTTTGGGGGTTGCCTTAGTTTGAGGGGTGCCATAGTTTGAGCGGTTGCCTTAGTTTGAGGGGTTGCCTTATTTTGAGCGGTCACCTTAGTTTCAGTGGTTGCCTTAGTTTGAGGGGATGCCTTAGTTTGAGCGGTTGCCTTACTTTGATGGGCTGCCTTAGTTTGAGCTGTTGGCTTCGTTTGAGGGGTTGCCTTCGTTTGAGGGGTTTCCTAAGTTTGAGCGGATGCCTTAGTTTGAGGGGCTGCCTTTGTTTGAGTGGTTGCCTTATTTTGAGCGGTTGCCTTAGTTTGAGCGGTTGCCTTTGTTTGAGTTGCTGCCATAGTTTGAGTGGTTGCCTTAGTTTGAGGGGCTGCCTTAATTTGAGTGGTTGCCTTAGTTTGAGGGGTTGCCTTAGATTGAGAGTCTGCCTTAGTTTGAGCGGTTGCCTTAGTTTGAGGGGTTGCCTTAGCTTGAGCGGTTGCCTTAGTTTGAGGGGCTTAGTTTGAGGGGTTGCCATAATTTGAGCGGTTGCCATAGTTTGAGGGGTTGCCTTAGTTTGAGCGGTTGCCTTATTTTGAGGGGTTGCCTTAGTTTGAGCGGTTGCCTTAGTTTGAGGGGCTGCCTTAGTTTGAGCGGATGCCTGAGTTTGCGGGGATGCCTTAACTTGAGGGGTTGCCACAGTTTGAGGGGTTGCCTTAGTTTGAGGGGTTGCCTTAGTTTGTGAGTCTGCCTTAGTTTGAGCGTTTGCATTAGTTTGAGGGGTTGCCTTAGCTTGAGCGGTTCCCTTACTTTGAGGGGTTGCCTTAGTTTGAGGGGTTGCCATAGTTTGAGCGGTTGCCTTAGTTTGAGGGGCTGCCTTAGTTTGAGCGGTTGCCTTAGTTTGAGGGGCTGCCTTAGTTTGAGCGGATGCCTGAGTTTGAGGGGCTGCCTTAATTTGAGGGGTTGCCGCAGTTTGAGGGGTTGCCTTAGTTTGTGAGTCTGCCTTAGTTTGAGCGTTTGCCTTAGCTTGAGCGGTTCACTTACTTTGAGGGGTTGCCTTAGTTTGAGGGGTTGCCATAGTTTGAGCGGTTGCCTTAGTTTGAGGGGTTGCCTTATTTTGAGCGGTCGCCTTAGCTTGAGCGGTTGCCTTAGTTTGAGCGGTTGCCTTAGTTAGAAGTGTTGCCTCAGTTTCAGTGGTTGCCTTAGTTTGAGGGGCTGCCTTAGTTTGAGCGGTTGCCTTACTTTGAGGGGCTGCCTGAGTTTGAGATGTTGCCTTCGTTTGAGGGATTGCCTTAGTTTGAGGGGTTGCCTTAGTTTGAGCGGATGCCTTAGTTTGAGGGGCTGCCTTCGTTTGAGTGGCTGCCTTATTTTGAAAGGTTGGCTTAGTTTGAGCGGTTGCCTTTGTTTGAGATGCTGCCTTATTTTGAGTGGTTGCCTTAGTTTGAGGGGCTGCCTTAATTTGAGGGGTTGCCTTAGTTTGAGGGGTTGCCTTAGTTTGAGAGTCTGCCTTAGTTTGAGCGGTTGCCTTAGTTTGAGGGGTTGCCTTAGCTTGAGCGGTTGCCTTAGTTTGATGGGTTGCCTTAGTTTGAGGGGTTCCCTTAGTTTGAGAGTCTGCCTTAGTTTGAGTGGTTGCCTTAGCTTGAGCGGTTGCCTTAGTTTGAGGGGTTGCCTTAGTTTGAGGGGTTGCCATAGTTTGAGCGGTTGACTCAGTTTGAGGGGCTGCCTTAATTTGAGCGGTTGCCATAGTTTGAGGGGATGCCTTAGTTTGAGCGGTTGCCTTAGTTTGTGAGTCTGCCTTAGTTTGAGCGTTTGCCTTAGTTTGAGGGGGTGCCTTAGCTTGAGCGGTTCCCTTACTTTGAGGGGTTGCCATAGTTTGAGCCATTGCCTTCGTTTGAGGGGTTGCCTTATTTTGAGCGGTCTCCTTAGCTTGAGCGGTTGCCTTAGTTTGAGCGGTTGCCTTAGTTTGAGGAGCTGCCTTAGTTTGAGAGGTTGCCTTACTTTGAGGGGCTGCCTTAGTTTGAGCTGTTGCCTTCGTTTGAGGGATTGCCTTAGTTTGAGGGGTTGCTATAGTTTGAGCGGATGCCTTAGTTTGAGGGGCTGCCTTCGTTTGAGTGGCTGCCTTATTTTGAAAGGTTGCCTTAGTTTGAGCGGTTGCCTTTATTTGAGTTGCTGCCTTAGTTTGAGTGGTTGCCTTAGTTTGAGGGGCTGCCTTAATTTGAGGGGTTGCCTTAGTTTGAGGGGTTGCCTTAGTTTGAGAGTCTGCCTTAGTTTGAGCGGTTGCCTTAGTTTGAGGGGTTGCCTTAGTTTGAGCGGTTGCCTTAGTTTGAGGGGTTGCCTTAGTTTTAGGGGTTGCCATAGTTTGAGGGGTTGCCATAGTTTGAGCGGTTGCCTCAGTTAGAGCGGTTGCCTTATTTTGAGCGGTTGCCTTAGTTTGAGGGGATGCCTTAGTTTGAGGGGTAGCCTTAGTATGAGGGGTTGCCTTAGCTTGAGCGGCTGCCTTAGTTTGAGCGGCTGCCTTAGTTTGAGCGGTTGCCTTAGTTAGAGGGGTTGCCTTACTTTCAGTGGTTGCCTTAGTTTGAGGGGCTGCCTTAGTTTGAGCTGTTGCCTTAGTTTGATTGGTTGCCTTACTTTCAGGGGCTCCCTTCGTTTGCGGGGATGCCTCAGTTTGAGGGGTAGCCTTAGATTAAGGGGCTGCCTTAGTTTGGCAGTCTGCCTTCGTTTGAGGGCCTGCCTTAGTTTGAGGGGCTGCCTTAGTTTGAGCGGTTGCCTTAGTTTGAGCGGCTGCCTTAGATTGAGGGGTTGCCTTAGATTGAAGGGTTGCCTTAGTTTGAGAGTCTGCCTTAGTTTGAGGGGTTGCCTTAGTTTGAGCGGTTGCCTGAGTTTGAGGGGTTGCCTTAGTTTGAGAGGTTGCCTTAGTTTGAGGGGCTGCATTAGTTTGAGCGATTGCCTTAGTTTGAGAGGTTGCCTTAGTTTGAGGGGCTGCCTTAGTTTGAGCGGTTGCCTTAGATTGAGCGGTTGCCTGAGTTTGAGGGGTTGCCTTAGTTTGAGAGGTTGCCTTAGTTTGAGGGGCTGCCTTAGTTTGAGCGATTGCCTTAGTTTGAGGGGTTGCAGGGGTTGCCTTAGTTTGAGCGGTTTCTTGAGTTTGAGGGGTTACCAGTGTTTGAGGGGTTGCCTTAGTTTGAGGGGTTGCCTTAGTTTGAGGGGTTGCCTTAGTTTGAGAGTCTGCCTTAGTTTGAGGGGTTGCCTTAGTTTGAGCGGTTGCCTGAGTTTGAGGGGCTGCCTTAATTTGAGGGGTTGCCTTAGTTTGAGGGGTTGCCTTAGTTTGAGGGTTTGCCTTAGTTTGAGCGGTTGCCTGAGTTTGAGGGGCTGCCTTAGTTTGAGGGGATGCCTTAGTTTAATGGGTTGCCTTAGTTTGAGGGGTTGCCTTAGTGAGAGTCTGCCTTAGTTTGAGCGGTGGCCTTAGTTTGAGGGGTTGCCTTTGCTTGAGCGGTTGCCTTAGTTTGAGGGGTTGCCTTAGTTTGAGGGGCTGCCTTAATTTGAGCGGTTGCCATAGTTTGAGGTGTTGCCTTAGTTTGAGAGTCTGCCTTAGTTTGAGGGGTTGCCTTAGTTTGAGCGGTTGCCTGAGTTTGAGGGGTTGCCTTAGTTTGAGAGGTTGCCTTAGTTTGAGGGGCTGCATTAGTTTGGGCGATTGCCTTAGTTTGAGAGGTTGCCTTAGTTTGAGGGGCTGCCTTAGTTTGAGCGGTTGCCTTAGTTTGAGCAGTTGCCTGAGTTTGAGGGGTTGCCTTAGTTTGAGAGGTTGCCTTAGTTTGAGGGGCTGCCTTAGTTTGAGCGATTGCCTTAGTTTGAGGGGCTGCCTTAATTTGAGGGGTTGCCTCAGTTTGAGCGGTTGCCTTAGTTTGAGGGGTTGCAGGGGTTGCCTTAGTTTGAGCGGTTTCTTGAGTTTGAGGGGTTACCAGTGTTTGAGGGGTTGCCTTAGTTTGAGGGGTTGCCTTAGTTTGAGGGGCTGCCTTAGTTTGAGGGGTTGCCTTAGTTTGAGAGTCTGCCTTAGTTTGAGGGGTTGCCTTAGTTTGAGCGGTTGCCTGAGTTTGAGGGGCTGCCTTAATTTGAGGGGTTGCCTTAGTTTGAGGGGTTGCCTTAGTTTGAGGGTTTGCCTTAGTTTGAGCGGTTGCCTGAGTTTGAGGGGCTGCCTTAGTTTGAGGGGATGCCTTAGTTTAATGGGTTGCCTTAGTTTGAGGGGTTGCCTTAGTGAGAGTCTGCCTTAGTTTGAGCGGTTGCCTTAGTTTGAGGGGTTGCCTTAGTTTGAGGGGCTGCCTTAATTTGAGCGGTTGCCATAGTTTGAGGTGTTGCCTTAGTTTGAGCGGTTGCCTTAGTTTGAGGGGTTGCCTTAGTTTGAGCGGTTGCCTGAGTTTGAGGGGTTGCCTTAGTTTGAGAGGTTGCCTTAGTTTGAGGGGCTGCCTTAGTTTGAGCGATTGCCTTAGTTTGAGGGGTTGCAGGGGTTGCCTTAGTTTGAGCGGTTTCTTGAGTTTGAGGGGTTACCAGTGTTTGAGGGGTTGCCTTAGTTTGAGGGGTTGCCTTAGTTTGAGGGGTTGCCTTAGTTTGAGGGGTTGCCTTAGTTTGAGAGTCTGCCTTAGTTTGAGGGGTTGCCTTAGTTTGAGCGGTTGCCTGAGTTTGAGGGGCTGCCTTAATTTGAGGGGTTGCCTTAGTTTGAGGGGTTGCCTTAGTTTGAGGGTTTGCCTTAGTTTGAGCGGTTGCCTGAGTTTGAGGGGCTGCCTTAGTTTGAGGGGATGCCTTAGTTTAATGGGTTGCCTTAGTTTGAGGGGTTGCCTTAGTGAGAGTCTGCCTTAGTTTGAGCGGTGGCCTTAGTTTGAGGGGTTGCCTTTGCTTGAGCGGTTGCCTTAGTTTGAGGGGTTGCCTTAGTTTGAGGGGCTGCCTTAATTTGAGCGGTTGCCATAGTTTGAGGTGTTGCCTTAGTTTGAGAGTCTGCCTTAGTTTGAGGGGTTGCCTTAGTTTGAGCGGTTGCCTGAGTTTGAGGGGTTGCCTTAGTTTGAGAGGTTGCCTTAGTTTGAGGGGCTGCATTAGTTTGGGCGATTGCCTTAGTTTGAGAGGTTGCCTTAGTTTGAGGGGCTGCCTTAGTTTGAGCGGTTGCCTTAGTTTGAGCAGTTGCCTGAGTTTGAGGGGTTGCCTTAGTTTGAGAGGTTGCCTTAGTTTGAGGGGCTGCCTTAGTTTGAGCGATTGCCTTAGTTTGAGGGGCTGCCTTAATTTGAGGGGTTGCCTCAGTTTGAGCGGTTGCCTTAGTTTGAGGGGTTGCAGGGGTTGCCTTAGTTTGAGCGGTTTCTTGAGTTTGAGGGGTTACCAGTGTTTGAGGGGTTGCCTTAGTTTGAGGGGTTGCCTTAGTTTGAGGGGCTGCCTTAGTTTGAGGGGTTGCCTTAGTTTGAGAGTCTGCCTTAGTTTGAGGGGTTGCCTTAGTTTGAGCGGTTGCCTGAGTTTGAGGGGCTGCCTTAATTTGAGGGGTTGCCTTAGTTTGAGGGGTTGCCTTAGTTTGAGGGTTTGCCTTAGTTTGAGCGGTTGCCTGAGTTTGAGGGGCTGCCTTAGTTTGAGGGGATGCCTTAGTTTAATGGGTTGCCTTAGTTTGAGGGGTTGCCTTAGTGAGAGTCTGCCTTAGTTTGAGCGGTTGCCTTAGTTTGAGGGGTTGCCTTAGTTTGAGGGGCTGCCTTAATTTGAGCGGTTGCCATAGTTTGAGGTGTTGCCTTAGTTTGAGCGGTTGCCTTAGTTTGAGGGGTTGCCTTAGTTTGAGCGGTTGCCTCAGTTTGAGGGGCTGCCTTAGTTTGAGCGGTTGCCGAGTTTGATGGGCTGCCTTAATTTGAGGGGTTGCCATCGTTTGAGGGGTTGCCTTAGCTTGAGCGTTTCCCTTACTTTGGGGGTTGCCTTAGTTTGAGGGGTTGCCATAGTTTGAGCGGTTGCCTTAGTTTGAGGGGTTGCCTTATTTTGAGCGGTCGCCTTAGTTTCAGTGGTTGCCTTAGTTTGAGGGGATGCCTTAGTTTGAGCGGTTGCCTTACTTTGAGGGGCTGCCTTAGTTTGAGCTGTTGGCTTCGTTTGAGGGGTTGCCTTCGTTTGAGGGGTTTCCTAAGTTTGAGCGGATGCCTTAGTTTGAGGGGCTGCCTTTGTTTGAGTGGTTGCCTTATTTTGAGCGGTTGCCTTAGTTTGAGCGGTTGCCTTTGTTTGAGTTGCTGCCTTAGTTTGAGGGGATGCCTTAGTTTGAGGGGTATCCTTAGGATGAGGGGTTGCCTTAGCTTGAGCGGTTGCCTTCGTTTGAGCGGATGCCTTAGTTTGAGGGGTTGCCTTAGTTTCAGTGGTTGCCTTAGTTTGAGGGGCTGCCTTAATTTGAGCGGTTGCCTTAGTTTGAGCGGTTGCCTTAGTTTCAGGGGCTGCCTTATTTTGAGGGGATCCCTCAGTTTGAGGGGTAGCCTTAGATTGAGGGGTTACCTTAGTTTGGCAGGCTGCCTTAGTTTGAGGGGTTGCCTTAGTTTGAGGGGTTGTCTCAGTTTGAGGGGCTGCCTTAGTTTGAGCGGTTGCCTTAGTTTGAGAGTCTGCCTTAGTTTGAGGGGTTGCCTTAGTTTGAGCGGTTGCCTGAGTTTGAGGGGTTGCCTTAGTTTGTGAGGTTGCCTTAATTTGAGGGGCTGCCTTAGTTTGAGCGGTTGCCTTAATTTGAGGGGCTGCCTTATTTTGAGGGGTTGCCTTTGTTTGAGGGTTTGCCATAGTTTGAGGGGATGCCTTCGTTTGAGGGGTTCCCATAGTTTGAGCGGTTGCCTTAGTTTGAGGGGTTGCCTTAGTTTGAGGGGCTGCCTTAGTTAGAGGGGTTGCCTTAGTTTCAGTGGTTGCCTTAGTTTGAGGGGCTGCCTTAATTTGAGCGGTTGCCTTAGTTTGAGTGGTTGCCTTAGTTTCAGGGGCTGCCTTATTTTGAGGGGATCCCTCAGTTTGAGGGGTAGCCTTAGATTGAGGGGTTACCTTAGTTTGGCAGGCTGCCTTAGTTTGAGGGGTTGCCTTAGTTTGAGAGTCTGCCTTAGTTTGAGCGGTTGCCATAGTTTGAGGGGTTGTCTCAGTTTGAGGGTCTGCCTTAGTTTGAGCGGTTGCCTTAGTTTGAGAGTCTGCCTTATTTTGAAAGGTTGCCTTAGTTTGAGCGGTTGCCTTTGTTTGAGTTGCTGCCTTAGTTTGAGTGGTTGCCTTAGTTTGAGGGACTGCCTTAATTTGAGGGGTTGCCTTAGTTTCAGGGGCTGACTTAGTTGGAGGGGATCCCTCAGTTTGAGGGGTAGCCTTAGATTGAGGGGTTACCCTAGTTTGGCAGTCTGCCTTAGTTTGAGCGGTTGCCTTAGTTTGAGAATCTGCCTTAGTTTGAGCGGTTGCCATAGTTTGAGGGGTTGTCTTAGTTTGAGGGGCTGCCTTAGTTTGAGCGGTTCCTTAGTTTGAGCGGCTGCCTTAGATTGAGGGGTTGCCTTAGATTGAAGGGTTGCCTTAGTTTGAGAGTCTGCCTTAGTTTGAGGGGTTGCCTTAGTTTGTGAGGTTGCCTTAGTTTGAGGGGCTGCCTTAGTTTGAGCGGTTGCCTTAGTTTGAGGGGCTGCCTTATTTTGAGGGGTTGCCTTAGTTTGAGGGTTTGCCATAGTTTGAGGGGTTGCCTTAGTTTGAGGCGTTGCCTTAGTTAGAGCGGTTGCCTTAGTTTGAGGGGTTGCCTTAGTTTGAGCGGTTGCCTCAGTTTGAGGGGTTGCCTTAGTTTGAGCGGTTCCCTTAGTTTGAGGGGCTGCTGTAGTTTGAGCGGTTGCCTTAGTTTGAGGGGCTGACTTAATTTGAGGGGTTGCCTTAGTTTGAGGTGTTGCCTTAGTTTGAGGGGTTGCCTTAATATGAGAGTCTGCCTTAGTTTGAGGGTTGCCTTAGTTTGAGCGGTTGCCTTAGTTTGAGGGGATGCCTCAGTTTGAGCGGTTGCCTTAGTTTGAGGGGCTGCCTTAATTTGAGGGGTTGCCTTAGTTTGAGCGGTTGCCTTAGTTTGAGGGGCTGCCTTAGTTTGAGCGGTTGCCTTAGTTTGAGGGGCTGCCTTAATTTGAGGGGTTGCCTTAGTTTGAGGGGCTGCCTTAATTTGAGCGGTTGCCATAGTTTGAGGGGTTGCCTTAGTTTGAGAGGTTGCCTTAGTTTGAGGTGTTGCCTTAGTTTGAGCGGTTGCCTTAGTTTGAGGGGATGCCTTAGTTTGAGGGGTAGCCTTAGTATGAGGGGTTGCCTTAGCTTGAGCGGCTGCCTGAGTTTGAGCGGCTGCCTTAGTTTGAGCGGTTGCCTTAGTTAGAGGGGTTGCCTTACTTTCAGTGGTTGCCTTAGTTTGAGGGGCTGCCTTAGTTTGAGCTGTTGCCTTAGTTTGAGTGGTTGCCTTACTTTCAGGGGCTGCCTTATTTTGAGGGGTTGCCTTAGTTTGAGCGGCTGCCTTCGTGTGAGGGGTTGCCTTAGTTTGAGGGGTTGCCTTAGTTTGAGCGGTTGCTTTAGTTTGTGAGTCTGCCTTAGTTTGAGGGGTTGCCTTTGTTTGAGCGGTTGCCTTAGTTAGAGCGTTTGCTTTAGTTTGAGAGTCTGCCTTAGTTTGAGGGGTTGCCTTATTTTGAGAGTCTTCCTTAGTTTGAGGGGTTGCCTTAGTTTGAATGTCTGCATCAGTTTGAGCGGTTGCCTGAGTTTGAGCGGTTGCCTTAGTTTGAGATTCTGCTTAGTTTGAGGGGCTGCCTTAGTTTGAGCGGTTGCCTTAGTTTGAGCGGCTGCCTAAGTTTGAGCGGATGCCTTAGTTTGGGGTGTTGCCTTAGTTAGAGCGGTTGCCTTATTTTGGGGGGCTGCCTTAGTTTGAGATTCTGCTTAGTTTGAGCGGCTGCCTCAGTTTTAGTGGTTGCCTTAGTTTGAGCGGCTGCCTTAGTTTGAGCGGTTGCCTTATTTTGAGCGGCTGCCTTAGATTGAGGGGTTGCCTGAGATTGAAGGGTTGCCTTAGTTTGAGAGTCTGCCTTAGTTTGAGGGGTTGCCTTAGTTTGAGCGGTTGCCTGAGTTTGAGGGGTTGCCTTAGTTTGAGAGGTTGCCTTAGTTTGAGGGGCTGACTTAGTTTGAGCGATTGCCTTAGTTTGAGGGTCTGCCTTAATTTGTGGGGTTGCCTTAGTTTGAGCGGTTGCCTTAGTTTGAGGGGTTGCCTTAGTTTGAGCGGTCTCTTGAGTTTGAGGGGTTACCAGTGTTTGAGGGGTTGCCTTAGTTTGAGGAGTTGCCATAGTTTGAGGGGTTGCCTTAGTTTGAGGGGTTGCCATAGTTTGAGCTGTTGCCTTACTTTGAGGGGTTGCCTTAGTTTGAGTGGTTACCTGAGGTTGAGGTGTTGCCTTAGTTTGAGCGTTTGCCTTAGTTTGAGGGGCTGCCTTAGTTTGAGCGGTTGCCTTAGTTTGAGGGGCTGCCTTAATTTGAGGGGTTGCCTTCGTTTGAGGGGTTGCCTTTGTTTGAGGGGATGCCTTAGTTTGAGAGTCTGCCTTAGTTTGAGGGGTTGCCTTAGTTTGAGCGGTTGCCTGAGTTTGAGGGGCTGCCTTAATTTGAGGGGTTGCCTTAGTTTGAGGGGTTGCCTTAGTTTGAGGGTTTGCCTTAGTTTGAGCGGTTGCCTGAGTTTGAGGGGCTGCCTTAGTTTGAGGGGATGCCTTAGTTTAATGGGTTGCCTTAGTTTGAGGGGTTGCCTTAGTATGAGAGTCTGCCTTAGTTTGAGCGGTGGCCTTAGTTTGAGGGGTTGCCTTTGCTTGAGCGGTTGCCTTAGTTTGAGGGGTTGCCTTTGTTTGAGGGGCTGCCTTAGTTTGAGCGGTTGCCTGAGTTTGATGGGCTGCCTTAATTTGAGGGGTTGCCATCGTTTGAGGGGTTGCCTTAGCTTGAGCGGTTCCCTTACTTTGGGGGTTGCCTTAGTTTGAGATGTTGCCATAGTTTGAGCGGTTGCCTTAGTTTGCGGGGTTGCCTTATTTTGAGCGGTCGCCTTAGTTTCAGTGGTTGCCTTAGTTTGAGGGGATGCCTTAGTTTGAGCGGTTGCCTTACTTTGAGGGGCTGCCTTAGTTTGAGCTGTTGGCTTCGTTTGAGGGGTTGCCTTCGTTTGAGGGGTTACCTTAGTTTGAGCGGATGCCTTAGTTTGAGGGGCTGCCTTTGTTTGACTGGTTGCCTTATTTTGAGCGGTTGCCTTAGTTTGAGCGGTTGCCTTTGTTTGAGTTGCTGCCTTAGTTTGAGTGGTTGCCTTAGTTTGAGGGGCTGCCTTAATTTGAGAGGTTGCCTTAGTTTGAGGGGTTGCCTTAGATTGAGAGTCTGCCTTAGTTTGAGCGGTTGCCTTAGTTTGAGGGGTTGCCTTAGCTTGAGCGGTTGCCTTAGTTTGAGGGTCTTAGTTTGAGGGGTTGCCATAATTTGAGCGGTTGCCTTAGTTTGAGGGGTTGCCTTATTTTGAGCGGTTGCCTTAGTTTGAGGGGATGCCTTAGTTTGAGGGGTAGCCTTAGTATGAGGGGTTGCCTTAGCTTGAGCGGTTGCCTTCGTTTGAGCGGATGCCTTAGTTTGAGGGGCTGCCTTAGTTAGAGGGGTTGCCTTAGTTTCAGTGGTTGCCTTAGTTTGAGGGGCTGCCTTAATTTGAGCTGTTGCCTTAGTTTGAGTGGTTGCCTTAGTTTAAGGGGCTGCCTTATTTTGAGGGGATCCCTCAGTTTGATGGGTAGCCTTAGATTGAGGGGTTACCTTAGTTTGGCAGTCTGCCTTAGTTTGAGGGGTTGCCTTAGTTTGAGAGTCTGCCTGAGTTTGAGCGGTTGCCATAGTTTGAGGGGTTGTCTCAGTTTGAGGGGCTGCCTTAGTTTGAGCGGTTGCCTTAGTTTGAGAGTCTGCCTTAGTTTGAGGGGTTGCCTTAGTTTGAGCGGTTGCCTGAGTTTGAGGGGTTGCCTTATTTTGTGAGATTGCCTTAGTTTGAGGGGCTGCCTTAGTTTGAGCGGTTGCCTTAGTTTGAGGGGCTGCCTTATTTTGAGGGGTTGCCTTAGTTTGAGGGTTTGCCATAGTTTGAGGGGTTGCCTTAGTTTGAGAGGTTGCCTTAGTTTGAGCGGTTGCCTAAGTTTGAGGGGTTGCCTTAGTTTGAGCGGTTCCCTTAGTTTGAGGGGCTGCCTTAGTTTGTGCGGTTGCCTTAGTTTGAGGGGCTGTCTTAATTTGAGGGGTTGCCTTAGTTTGAGGGGTTGCCTTAGTTTGAGGGGTTGCCTTAATATGAGAGTCTGCCTTAGTTTGAGGGGTTGCCTTAGTTTGAGCGGTTGCCTTAGTTTGAGGGGCTGCCTTAGTTTGAGCGGTTGCCTGAGTTTGATGGGCTGCCTTAATTTGAGGGGTTGCCATAGTTTGAGGGGTTGCCTTAGTTTGAGGGATTGCCTTAGTTTGTGAGTCTGCTTAAGTTTGAGCGTTTGCCTAGGTTGAGGGGTTGCCTTAGCTTGAGCGCTTCCCTTACTTTGAGGGGTTGCCTTAGTTTGAGGGGTTGCCATAGTTTGAGCGGTTGCCTTCGTTTGAGGGGTTGCCTTATTTTGAGCGGTCGCCTTAGCTTGAGCGGTTGCCTTAGTTTGAGCGGTTGCCTTAGTTAGAGGGGCTGTCTTAGTTTGAGAGGTTGCCTTACTTTAAGGGGCTGCCTTAGTTTGAGCTGTTGCCTTCGTTTGAGGGATTGCCTTAGTTTGAGGGGTTGCTTTAGTTTGAGCGGATGCCTTAGTTTGAGGGGCTGCCTTCGTTTGAGTGGCTGCCTTATTTTGAAAGGTTGCCTTAGTTTGAGCGGTTGCCTTTGTTGGAGTTGCTGCCTTAGTTTGCGTGGTTGCCTTAGTTTGAGGGGCTGCCTTAATTTGAGGGGTTGCCTTAGTTTCAGAGGCTGCCTTAGTTTGAGGGGATCCCTCAGTTTGAGGGGTAGCCTTAGATTGAGGGGTTACCCTAGTTTGGCAGTCTGCCTTAGTTTGAGGGGTTGCCTTAGTTTGAGAGTCTGCCTTAGTTTGAGCGGTTGCCATAGTTTGAGGGGTTGTCTTAGTTTGAGGGGCTGCCTTAGTTTGAGCGGTTGCCTTAGTTTGAGCGGCTGCCTTAGATTGAGGGTTGCCTAAGATTGAAGGGTTGCCTTATTTTGAGAGTCTGCCTTAGTTTGAGGGGTTGCCTTAGTTTGTAAGGTTGCCTTAGTTTGAGGGGCTGCCTTAGTTTGAGCGGTTGCCTTAGTTTGAGGGGCTGCCTTATTTTGAGGGGTTGCCTTAGTTTGAGGGTTTGCCATAGTTTGAGGGGTTGCCTTAGTTTGAGGCGTTGCCATAGTTTGAGCGGTTGCCTTAGTTTGAGGGGTTGCCTTAGTTTGAGCGGTTGCCTTAGTTTGAGGGGCTGCCTCAGTTTGAGCGGTTGCCTTAGCTTGAGGGGCTGCCTTAATTTGAGGGGTTGCCTTAGTTTGAGCGGTTGCCTTAGTTTGAGAGGTTGCCTTAGTTTGAGCGGTTGCCTGAGATTGAGGGGTTGCCTTAGTTTGAGCGGTTGCCTTAGTTTGAGGGGCTGCCTTAGTTTGAGCAGTTGCCTTAGTTTGAGGGGCTGCCTTAATTTGAGGGGTTGCCTTAGTTTGAGCGGTTGCCTTAGTTTGAGGGGTTGCCTCAGTTTGAGCGGTTGCCTGAGTTTGAGCGGATGCCTCAGTTTGAGGGGTTGCCTTAGTTTTAAGCGGTTGCCTTAGTTTGAGAGGCCGCCTTAGTTTGAGCGGTTGCCTTAGTTTAAGGGGCTGCCTTAATTTGAGGAGTTGCCTTAGTTTGAGGGGTTGCCTTAGTTTGAGGGGCTGCCTTAATTTGAGGGGTTGCCTTAGTTTGAGCTGTTGGCTTCGTTTGAGGGGTTGCCTTCATTTGAGGGGTTACCTTAGTTTGAGCGGATGCCTTAGTTTGAGGGGCTGCCTTTGTTTGAGTGGTTGCCTTATTTTGAGCAGTTGCCTTAGTGTGAGCGGTTGCCTTTGTTTGAGTTGCTGCCTTAGTTTGAGTGGTTGCCTTAGTTTGAGGGGCTGCCTTAATTTGAGAGGTTGCCTTAGTTTGAGGGGTTGCCTTAGATTGAGAGTCTGCCTTAGTTTGAGCGGTTGCCTTAGTTTCAGTGGTTGCCTTAGCTTGAGCGGTTGCCTTAGTTTGAGGGGCTTAGTTTGAGGGGTTGCCATAATTTGAGCGGTTGCCTTAGTTTGAGGGGTTGCCTTATTTTGAGCGGTTGCCTTAGTTTGAGGGGATGCCTTAGTTTGAGGGGTAGCCTTAGTATGAGGGGTTGCCTTTGCTTGAGCGGTTGCCTTCGTTTGTGCGGATGCCTTAGTTTGAGGGGCTGCCTTAGTTAGAGGGGTTGCCTTAGTTTCAGTGGTTGCCTTAGTTTGAGGGGCTGCCTTAATTTGAGCGGTTGCCTTAGTTTGAGTGGTTGCCTTAGTTTCAGGGGCTGCCTTATTTTGAGGGGATCCCTCAGTTTGCGGGGTAGCCTTAGATTGAGGGGTTACCTTAGTTTGGCAGGCTGCCTTAGTTTGAGGGGTTGCCTTAGTTTGAGAGTCTGCCTTAGTTTGAGCGGTTGCCATAGTTTGAGGGGTTGTCTTAGTTTAAGGGGCTGCCTTAGTTTGAGCGGTTGCCTTAGTTTGAGCGGCTGCCTTAGATTGAGGGGTTGCCTTAGATTGAAGGGTTGCCTTAGTTTGAGAGTCTGCCTTTGTTTGAGGGGTTGCCTTAGTTTGAGCGGTTGCCTGAGTTTGAGGGGTTGCCTTAGTTTGTGAGGTTGCCTTAGTTTGAGGGGCTGCCTTATTTTGAGGGGTTGCCTTAGGTTGAGGGGTTGCCATAGTTTGAGCGGTTGCCTTAGTTTGAGGGGTTGCCTTAGTTTGAGCGGTTGCCTCAGTTTGAGGGGTTGCCTTAGTTTGAGCGGTTGCCTTAGTTTGAGGGGCTGTCTTAATTTGAGGGGTTGCCTTAGTTGGAGGGGTTGCCTTAGTTTGAGTGGCTGCCTTAGTTTGAGGGGTTCCCTTAGTTTGAGAGTCTGCCTTAGTTTGAGGGGCTGCATCAGTTTGAGGGGTTGCCTTAGCTTGAGCGGTTGCCTTAGTTTGAGGGGTTGCCTTACTTTGAGGGGTTGCCATAGTTTGAGCGGTTGCCTTAGTTTGAGGGGCTGCCTTAATTTGACCGGTTGCCATAGTTTGAGGGGTTGCCTTAGTTTGAGCGGTTGCCTTAGTTTGAGGGGTTGCCTTAGTTTGAGCGGTTGCCTTAGTTTGAGGGGCTGCCTTAGTTTGAGCGGTTGCCTGAGTTTGAGGGGCTGCCTTAATTTGAGGGGTTGCCATAGTTTGAGGGGTTGCCTTAGTTTGAGGGGTTACCTTAGTTTGTGAGTCTGCTTAAGTTTGAGCGTTTGCCTTAGTTTCAGTGGTTGCCTTAGTTTGAGGGGTTGCCTTAATTTGAGCGGTTGCCTCAGTTTGAGTGGTTGCCTTAGTTTCAGGGGCTGCCTTATTTTGAGGGGATCCCTCAGTTTGAGGGGTAGCCTTAGATTGAGGGGTTACCTTAGTTTGGCAGGCTGCCTCAGTTTGAGGGGTTGCCTTAGTTTGAGAGTCTGCCTTAGTTTGAGCGGTTGCCATAGTTTGAGGGGTTGTCTCAGTTTGAGGGGCTGCCATAGTTTGAGCGGTTGCCTTAGTTTGAGAGTCTGCCTTAGTTTGAGCGGTTGCCTTAGTTTGAGCGGTTGCCTGAGTTTGAGGGGTTGCCTTAGTTTGTGAGGTTGCCTTAGTTTGAGGGGCTGCCTTAGTTTGAGCGGTTGCCTTAGTGTGAGGGGCTGCCTTATTTTGAGGGGTTGCCTTTGTTTGAGGGTTTGCCATAGTTTGAGGGGTTGCCTTCGTTTGAGGGGTTGCCATAGTTTGAGCGGTTGCCTTAGTTTGAGGGGTTGCCTCAGTTTGAGCGGTTCCCTTAGTTTGAGCGGTTGCCTTAGTTTGAGGGGCTGTCTTAATTTGAGGGGTTGCCTTAGTTTGAGGGGTTGCCTTAGTTTGAGGGTTTGCCTTAATATGAGAGTCTGCCTTAGTTTGAGGGGTTGCCTTAGTTTGAGGGGTTGCCTGAGTTTGAGGGGTTGCCTTAGTTTGAGCGGTTGCCTTAGTTTGAGGGGCTGCCTCAGTTTGAGCGGTTGCCTTAGTTTGAGGGGCTGCCTTAGTTTGAGGGGTTCCCTTAGTTTGAGGGGCTGCCTTAATTTGAGCGGTTGCCATAGTTTGAGGGGTTGCCTTAGTTTGAGCGGTTGCCTAAGTTTGAGGGGTTGCCTTAGTTTGAGCGGTTGCCTTAGTTTGAGGGGCTGCCTTAGTTTGAGCGGTTGCCTGAGATTGAGGGCTGCCTTAATTTGAGGGGTTGCCATAGTTTGAGGGGTTGCCTTAGTTTGAGGGGTTGCCTTAGTTTGTGAGTCTGCTTAAGTTTGATCGTTTGCCTTAGTTTGAGGGGTTGCCTGAGCTTGAGCGGTTCCCTTACTTTGAGGGGTTGCCTTAGTTTGAGGGGTTGCGATAGTTTGAGCGGTTGCCTTCGTTTGAGGGGTTGCCTTAGTTTGAGCGGTTGCCTTAGTTTGAGGGGCTGTCTTAGTTTGAGAGGTTGCCTTTCTTTGAGGGGCTGCCTTAGTTTGAGCTGTTGCCTTCGTTTGAGGGGTTGCCTTAGTTTGAGCGGTTCCCTTAGTTTGAGCGGTTGCCTTAGTTTGAGGGGCTGTCGTAATTTGAGGGTTTGCCTTAGTTTGAGGGGTTGCCTTAGTTTGAGGGGTTGCCTTAATATGAGAGTCTGCCTTAGTTTGAGGGGTTGCCTTAGATTGAGGGGTTGCCTGAGTTTGAGGGGTTGCCTTAGTTTGAGCGGTTGCCTTAGTTTGTGGGGCTGCCTCAGTTTGAGCGGTTGCCTTAGTTTGAGGGGCTGCCTTAGTTTGAGGGGTTCCCTTAGTTTGAGGGGCTGCCTTAATTTGAGCGGTTGCCATAGTTTGAGGGGTTGCCTTAGTTTGAGCGGTTGCCTAAGTTTGAGGGGTTGCCTTAGTTTGAGCGGTTGCCTTAGTTTGAGGGGCTGCCTTAGTTTGAGCGGTTGCCTGAGATTGAGGGGCTGCCTTAATTTGAGGGGTTGCCATAGTTTGAGGGGTTGCCTTAGTTTGAGGGGTTGCCTTAGTTTGTGAGTCTGCTTAAGTTTGATCGTTTGCCTTAGTTTGAGGGGTTGCCTGAGCTTGAGCGGTTCCCTTACTTTGAGGGGTTGCCTTAGTTTGAGGGGTTGCGATAGTTTGAGCGGTTGCCTTCGTTTGAGGGGTTGCCTTATTTTGAGCGGTCGCCTTTGCTTGAGCGGATGCCTTAGTTTGAGCGGTTGCCTTAGTTTGAGGGGCTGTCTTAGTTTGAGAGGTTGCCTTACTTTGAGGGGCTGCCTTAGTTTGAGCTGTTGCCTTCGTTTGAGGGATTGCCTTAGTTTGAGAGGTTGCTTTAGTTTGAGCGGATGCCTTAGTTTGAGGGGCTGCCTTCGTTTGAGTGGCTGCCTTATTTTGTAAGGTTGCCTTAGTTTGAGCGGTTGCCTTTGTTTGAGTTGCTTCCTTAGTTTGAGTGGTTGCCTTAGTTTGAGGGGCTGCCTTAATTTGAGGGGTTGCCTTAGTTTCAGGGGCTGCCTTAGTTTGAGGGGATCCCTCAATTTGAGGGGTAGCCTTAGATTGAGGGGTTACCCCAGTTTGGCAGTCTGCCTTAGTTTGAGGGGTTGCCTTAGTTTGAGAGTCTGCCTTAGTTTGAGCGGTTGCCATAGTTTGAGGGGTTGTCTTAGTTTGAGGGGCTGCCTTAGTTTGAGCGGTTGCCTTAGTTTGAGCGGCTGCCTTAGATTGAGGGGTTGCCTTAGATTGAAGGGTTGCATTAGTTTGAGAGTCTGCCTTAGTTTGAGGGGTTGCCTTAGTTTGAGCGGTTGCCTGAGTTTGAGGGGTTGCCTTAGTTTGTGAGGTTGCCTTAGTTTGAGGGGCTGCCTTAGTTTGAGGGGTTGCCTTAGTTTGAGGGGCTGCCTTATTTTGAGGGGTTGTCTTAGTTTGAGGGTTTGCCATAGTTTGAGCGGTTGCCTTAGTTTGAGCGGTTGCCATAGTTTGAGCGGTTGCCTTAGTTTGAGGGGTAGCCTTAGTTTGAGCGGTTGCCTCAGTTTGAGGGGTTGCCTTAGTTTGAGCGGTTCCCTTAGTTTGAGGGGCTGCCTTAGTTTGAGCGGTTGCCTCAGTTTGAGGGGCTGTCTTAATTTGAGGGGTTGCCTTAGTTGGAGGGGTTGCCTTAGTTTGAGGGGCTGCCTTAGTTTGAGGGGTTCCCTTAGTTTGAGAGTCTGCCTTAGTTTGAGGGGCTGCCTCAGTTTGAGGGGTTGCCTTAGCTTGAGCGGTTGCCTTAGTTTAAGGGGTTGCCTTACTTTGAGGGGTTGCCATAGTTTGACCGGTTGCCTTAGTTTGAGGGGCTGCCTTAATTTGACCGGTTGCCATAGTTTGAGGGGTTGCCTTAGTTTGAGCGGTTGCCTTAGTTTGAGGGGTTGCCTTAGTTTGAGCGGTTGCCTTAGTTTGAGGGGCTGCCTTAGTTTGAGCGGTTGCCTGAGTTTGAGGGGCTGCCTTAATTTGAGGGGTTGCCATAGTTTGAGGGGTTGCCTTAGTTTGAGGGGTTACCTTAGTTTGTGAGTCTGCTTAAGTTTGAGCGTTTGCCTTAGTTTGAGGGGTTGCCTTAGTTTGAGGGGTTGCCATAGTTTGAGCGGTTGCCTTCGTTTGAGGGGCTGTCTTAGTTTGAGAGGTTGCCTTACTTTGAGGGGCTGCCTTAGTTTGAGCTGTTGCCTTTGTTTGAGGGATTGCCTTAGTTTGAGAGGTTGCTTTAGTTTGAGCGGATGCCTTAGTTTGAGGGGCTGCCTTCGTTTGAGTGGCTGCCTTATTTTGAATGGTTGCCTTAGTTTGAGCGGTTGCCTTTGTTTGAGTTGCTGCCTTAGTTTGAGTGGTTGCCTTAGTTTGAGGGGCTGCCTTAATTTGAGGGGTTGCCTTAGTTTCAGGGGCTGCCTTAGTTTGAGGGGAGCCCTCAGTTTGAGGGGTAGCCTTAGATTGAGGGGTTACCCTAGTTTGGCAGTCTACCTTAGTTTGAGGGGTTGCCTTAGTTTGAGAGTCTGCCTTAGTTTGAGCGGTTGCCATAGTTTGAGGGGGTGTCTTAGTTTGAGGGGCTGCCTTAGTTTGAGCGGTTGCCTTAGTTTGAGTGGCTGCCTTAGATTGAGGGGTTGCCTTAGATTGAAGGGTTGCCTTAGTTTGAGAGTCTGCCTTAGTTTGAGGGGTTGCCTTAGTTTGAGCGGTTGCCTGAGTTTGAGGGGTTGCCTTAGTTTGTGAGGTTGCCTTAGTTTGAGGGGCTGCCTTAGTTTGAGCGGTTGCCTTAGTTTGAGGGGCTGCCTTATTTTGAGGGGTTGCCTTAGTTTGAGGGTTTGCCATAGTTTGAGGGGTTGCCTTAGTTTGAGGGGTTGCCTCAGTTTGAGGGGTTGCCTTCGTTTGAGCGGTTCCCTTAGTTTGAGGGCCTGCCTTAGTTTGAGCGGTTGCCTTAGTTTGAGGGGCTTTCTTAATTTGAGGGGTTGCCTTAGTTTGAGGGGTTGCCTTAGTTTGAGGGGTTGCCTTAATATGAGAGTATGCCTTAGTTTGAGGGGTTGCCTTAGTTTGAGCGGTTGCCTTAGTTTGAGGGGCTGCCTCAGTTTGAGCGGTTGCCTTAGTTTGAGGGGCTGCCTTAATTTGAGGGGTTGCCTTAGTTTGAGCGGTTGCCTTAGTTTGAGAGGTTGCCTTAGTTTGAGCGGTTGCCTTAGTTTGAGGGGCTGCCTTAGTTTGAGCGGTTGCCTTAGTTTGAGGGGCTGCCTTAATTTGAGGGGTTGCCTTAGTTTGAGGGGCTGCCTTAATTTGAGCGGTTGCCATAGTTTGAGGGGTTGCCTTAGTTTGAGCGGTTGCCTTAGTTTGAGGGGTTGCCTTAGTTTGAGCGGTTGCCTTAGTTTGAGGGGATGCCTTAGTTTGAGGGGTAGCCTTAGTATGAGGGGTTGCCTTAGCTTGAGCGGCTGCCTTAGTTTGAGCGGCTGCCTTAGTTTGAGCGGTTGCCTTAGTTAGAGGGGTTGCCTTACTTTCAGTGGTTGCCTTAGTTTGAGGGGCTGCCTTAGTTTGAGCTGTTGCCTTAGTTTGAGTGGTTGCCTTACTTTCAGGGGCTGCCTTCGTTTGCGGGGATGCCTCAGTTTGAGGGGTAGCCTTAGATTAAGGGGCTGCCTTAGTTTGGCAGTCTGCCTTAGTTTGAGGGCTTGCCGTAGTTTGAGGGGCTGCCTTAGTTTGAGCGGTTGCCTTATTTTGAGCGGCTGCCTTAAATTGAGGGGTTGCCTTAGATTGAAGGGTTGCCTTAGTTTGAGAGTCTGCCTTAGTTTGAGGGGTTGCCTTAGTTTGAGCGGTTGCCTGAGTTTGAGGGGTTGCCTTAGTTTGAGAGGTTGCCTTAGTTTGAGGGGCTGCCTTAGTTTGAGCGATTGCCTTAGTTTGAGGGGCTGCCTTAATTTAAGGGGTTGCCTTAGTTTGAGCGGTTGCCTTAGTTTGAGGGGTTGCCTTAGTTTGAGCGGTCTCTTGGGTTTGAGGGGTTACCAGTGTTTGAGGGGTTGCCTTAGTTTGAGGGGTTGCCATAGTTTGAGGGGTTGCCTTAGTTTGAGGGGTTCCCATAGTTTGAGCTGTTGCCTTACTTTGAGGGGTTGCCTTAGTTTGAGTGGTTACCTGAGTTTGAGGTGTTGCCTTAGTTTGAGCGTTTGCCTTAGTTTGAGGGGCTGCCTTAGTTTGAGCGGTTGCCTTAGTTTGAGGGGCTGCCTTAATTTGAGGGGTTGCCTTAGTTTGAGGGGTTGCCTTAGTTTGAGGGGTTGCCTTAGTTTGAGAGTCTGCCTTAGTTTGAGGGGTTGCCTTAGTTTGAGCGGTTGCCTGAGTTTGAGGGGCTGCCTTAATTTGAGGGGTTGCCTTAGTTTGAGGGGTTGCCTTAGTTTGAGGGTTTGCCTTAGTTTGAGCGGTTGCCTGAGTTTGAGGGGCTGCCTTAGTTTGAGGGGATGCCTTAGTTTAAAGGGTTGCCTTAGTTTGAGGGGTTGCCTTAGTATGAGAGTCTGCCTTAGTTTGAGCGGTGGCCTTAGTTTGAGGGGTTGCCTTTGCTTGAGCGGTTGCCTTAGTTTGAGGGGTTGCCTTAGTTTGAGGGGCTGCCTTAATTTGAGCGGTTGCCATAGTTTGAGGGGTTGCCTTAGTTTCAGCGGTTGCCTTAGTTTGAGGGGTTGCCTTAGTTTGAGCGGTTGCCTTAGTTTGAGGGGCTGCCTTAGTTTGAGCGGTTGCCTGAGTTTGATGGGCTGCCTTAATTTGAGGGGTTGCCATCGTTTGAGGGGTTGCCTTAGCTTGAGCGGTTCCCTTACTTTGGGGGTTGCCTTAGTTTGCGGGGTTGCCATAGTTTGAGCGGTTGCCTTAGTTTGAGGGGTTGCCTTATTTTGAGCGGTCGCCTTAGTTTCAGTGGTTGCCTTAGTTTGAGGGGATGCCTTAGTTTGAGCGGTTGCCTTACTTTGAGGGGCTGCCTTAGTTTGAGCTGTTGGCTTCGTTTGAGGGGTTGCCTTCGTTTGAGTGGTTACCTTAGCTTGAGCGGATGCCTTAGTTTGAGGGGCTGCCTTTGTTTGAGTGGCTGCCTTATTTTGAGCGGTTGCCTTATTTTGAGCGGTTGCCTTTGTTTGAGTTGCTGCCTTAGTTTGAGTGGTTGCCTTAGTTTGAGGGGCTGCCTTAATTTGAGAGGTTGCCTTAGTTTGAGGGGTTGCCTTAGATTGAGATTCTGCCTTAGTTTGAGCGGTTGCCTTAGTTTGAGGGGTTGCCTTAGCTTGAGCGGTTGCCTTAGTTTGAGGGGCTTAGTTTGAGGGGTTGCCATAATTTGAGCGGTTGCCTTAGTTTGAGGGGTTGCCTTATTTTGAGCGGTTGCCTTAGTTTGAGGGGATGCCTTAGTTTGAGGGGTAGCCTTAGATTGAGGGGTTGCCTTAGCTTGAGCGGTTGCCTTCGTTTGAGCGGATGCCTTAGTTTGAGGGGCTGCCTTAGTTAGAGGGGTTGCCTTAGTTTCAGTGGTTGCCTTAGTTTGAGGGGCTGCCTTAATTTGAGCTGTTGCCTTAGTTTGAGTGGTTGCCTTAGTTTCAGGGGCTGCCTTATTTTGAGGGGATCCCTCAGTTTGAGGGGTAGCCTTAGATTGAGGGGTTACCTTAGTTTGGCAGTCTGCCTTAGTTTGAGGGGTTGCCTTAGTTTGAGAGTCTGCCTTAGTTTGAGCGGTTGCCATAGTTTCAGGGGTTGTCTCAGTTTGAGGGGCTGCCTTAGTTTGAGCGGTTGCCTTAGTTTGAGAGTCTGCCTTAGTTTGAGGGGTTGCCTTATTTTGAGAGGTTGCCTGAGTTTGAGGGGTTGCCTTAGTTTGTGAGGTTGCCTTAGTATGAGGGGCTGCCTTAGTTTGAGGGGTTGCCTTAGTTTGAGGGGCTGCCTTATTTTGAGGGGTTGCCTTAGTTTGAGGGTTTGCCATAGTTTGAGGGGTTGCCTTAGTTTGAGGGGTTGCCATAGTTTGAGCGGTTGCCTTAGTTTGAGAGGTTGCCTTAGTTTGAGCGGTTGCCTAAGTTTGAGGGGTTGCCTTAGTTTGAGCGGTTCCCTTAGTTTGAGGGGCTGCCTTAGTTTGAGCGGTTGCCTTAGTTTGAGGGGCTCTCTTAATTTGAGGGGTTGCCTTAGTTTGAGGGGTTGCCTTAGTTTGAGGGGTTGCCTTAATATGAGAGTCTGCCTTAGTTTGAGGGGTTGTCTTAGTTTGAGCGGTTGCCTTAGTTTGAGGGGCTGCCTAAGTTTGAGGGGCTGCCTGAGTTTGAGGGGCTGCCTTATTTTGAGGGGTTGCCATAGTTTGAGGGGTTGCCTTAGTTTGAGGGATTGCCTTAGTTTGTGAGTCTGCTTAAGTTTGAGCGGTTGCCTTCGTTTGAGGGGTTGCCTTATTTTGAGCGGTCGCCTTAGCTTGAGCGGTTGCCTTAGTTTGAGCGGTTGCCTTAGTTAGAGGGGCTGTCTTAGTTTGAGAGGTTGCCTTACTTTGAGGGGCTGCCTTAGTTTGAGCTGTTGCCTTCGTTTGAGGGATTGCCTTAGTTTGAGGGGTTGCTTTAGTTTGAGCGGATGCCTTAGTTTGAGGGGCTGCCTTCGTTTGAGTGGCTGCCTTATTTTGAAAGGTTGCCTTAGTTTGAGCGGTTGCCTTTGTTTGAGTTGCTGCCTTAGTTTGAGTGGTTGCCTTAGTTTGAGGGGCTGCTTTAATTTGAGGGGTTGCCTTAGTTTCAGAGGCTGCCTGAGTTTGAGGGGATCCCTCAGTTTGAGGGGTAGCCTTAGATTGAGGGGTTACCCTAGTTTGGCAGTCTGCCTTAGTTTGAGGGGTTGCCTTAGTTTGAGAGTCTGCCTTAGTTTGAGCGGTTGCCATAGTTTGAGGGGGTGTCTTAGTTTGAGGGGCTGCCTTAGTTTGAGCGGTTGCCTTAGTTTGAGTGGCTGCCTTAGATTGAGGGGTTGCCTTAGATTGAAGGGTTTCCTTAGTTTGAGAGTCTGCCTTAGTTTGAGGGGTTGCCTTAGTTTGAGCGGTTGCCTGAGTTTGAGGGGTTGCCTTAGTTTGTGAGGTTGCCTTAGTTTGAGGGGCTGCCTTAGTTTGAGCGGTTGCCTTAGTTTGAGGGGCTGCCTTATTTTGAGGGGTTGCCTTAGTTTGAGGGTTTGCCATAGTTTGAGGGGTTGCCTTAGTTTGAGGGGTTGCCATAGTTTGAGCGGTTGCCTTAGTTTGAGGGGTTGCCTTAGTTTGAGCGGTTGCCTCAGTTTGAGGGGTTGCCTTCGTTTGAGCGGTTCCCTTAGTTTGAGGGCCTGCCTTAGTTTGAGCGGTTGCCTTAGTTTGAGGGGCTTTCTTAATTTGAGGGGTTGCCTTAGTTTGAGGGGTTGCCTTAGTTTGAGGGGTTGCCTTAATATGAGAGTCTGCCTTAGTTTGAGGGGTTGCCTTCGTTTGAGCGGTTGCCTTAGTTTGAGGGGCTGCCTCAGTTTGAGCGGTTGCCTTAGTTTGAGGGGCTGCCTTAATTTGAGGGGTTGCCTTAGTTTGAGCGGTTGCCTTAGTTTGAGAGGTTGCCTTAGTTTGAGCGGTTGCCTGAGATTGAGGGGTTGCCTTAGTTTGAGCGGTTGCCTTAGTTTGAGGGGCTGCCTTAGTTTGAGCGGTTGCCTTAGTTTGAGGGGCTGCCTTAATTTGAGGGGTTGCCTTAGTTTGAGGGGCTGCCTTAATTTGAGCGGTTGCCATAGTTTGAGGGGTTGCCTTAGTTTGAGCGGTTGCCTTAGTTTGAGGGGTTGCCTTAGTTTGAGCGGTTGCCTTAGTTTGAGGGGATGCCTTAGTTTGAGGGGTAGCCTTAGTATGAGGGGTTGCCTTAGCTTGAGCGGCTGCCTTAGTTTGAGCGGCTGCCTTAGTTTGAGCGGTTGCCTTAGTTAGAGGGGTTGCCTTACTTTCAGTGGTTGCCTTAGTTTGAGGGGCTGCCTTAGTTTGAGCTGTTGCCTTAGTTTGAGTGGTTGCCTTACTTTCAGGGGCTGCCTTCGTTTGCGGGGATGCCTCAGTTTGAGGGGTAGCCTTAGATTAAGGGGCTGCCTTAGTTTGGCAGTCTGCCTTAGTTTGAGGGCTTGCCGTAGTTTGAGGGGCTGCCTTAGTTTGAGCGGTTGCCTTATTTTGAGCGGCTGCCTTAGATTGAGGGGTTGCCTTAGATTGAAGGGTTGCCTTAGTTTGAGAGTCTGCCTTAGTTTGAGGGGTTGCCTTAGTTTGAGCGGTTGCCTGTGTTTGAGGGGTTGCCTTAGTTTGAGAGGTTGCCTTAGTTTGAGGGGCTGCCTTAGTTTGAGCGATTGCCTTAGTTTGAGGGGCTGCCTTAATTTGAGGGGTTGCCTTAGTTTGAACGGTTGCCTTAGTTTGAGGGGTTGCCTTAGTTTGAGCGGTCTCTTGAGTTTGAGGGGTTACCAGTGTTTGAGGGGTTGCCTTAGTTTGAGGGTTTGACATAGTTTGAGGGGTTGCCTTAGTTTGAGGGGTTCCCATAGTTTGAGCTGTTGCCTTACTTTGAGGGGTTGCCTTAGTTTGAGTGGTTACCTGAGTTTGAGGTGTTGCCTTAGTTTGAGCGTTTGCCTTAGTTTGAGGGGCTGCCTTAGTTTGAGCGGTTGCCTTAGTTTGAGGGGCTGCCTTAATTTGAGGGGTTGCCTTAGTTTGAGGGGTTGCCTTAGTTTGAGGGGTTGCCTTAGTTTGAGAGTCTGCCTTAGTTTGAGGGGTTGCCTTAGTTTGAGCGGTTGCCTGAGTTTGAGGGGCTGCCTTAATTTGAGGGGTTGCCTTAGTTTGAGGGGTTGCCTTAGTTTGAGGGTTTGCCTTAGTTTGAGCGGTTGCCTGAGTTTGAGGGGCTGCCTTAGTTTGAGGGGATGCCTTAGTTTAATGGGTTGCCTTAGTTTGAGGGGTTGCCTTAGTATGAGAGTCTGCCTTAGTTTGAGCGGTGGCCTTAGTTTGAGGGGTTGCCTTTGCTTGAGCGGTTGCCTTAGTTTGAGGGGTTGCCTTAGTTTGAGGGGCTGCCTTAATTTGAGCGGTTGCCATAGTTTGAGGGGTTGCCTTAGTTTGAGCGGTTGCCTTAGTTTGAGGGGTTGCCTTAGTTTGAGCGGTTGCCTTAGTTTGAGGGGCTGCCTTAGTTTGAGCGGTTGCCTGAGTTTGATGGGCTGCCTTAATTTGAGGGGTTGCCATCGTTTGAGGGGTTGCCTTAGCTTGTGCGGTTCCCTTACTTTGGGGGTTGCCTTAGTTTGAGGGGTTGCCATAGTTTGAGCGGTTGCCTTAGTTTGAGGGGTTGCCTTATTTTGAGCGGTCGCCTTAGTTTCAGTGGTTGCCTTAGTTTGAGGGGATGCCTTAGTTTGAGCGGTTGCCTTACTTTGAGGGGCTGCCTTAGTTTGAGCTGTTGGCTTCGTTTGAGGGGTTGCCTTCGTTTGAGGGGTTACCTTAGTTTGAACGGATGCCTTAGTTTGAGGGGCTGCCTTTGTTTGAGTGGTTGCCTTATTTTGAGCGGTTGCCTTAGTTTGAGCGGTTGCCTTTGTTTGAGTTGCTGCCTTAGTTTGAGTGGTTGCCTTAGTTTGAGGGGCTGCCTTAATTTGAGAGGTTGCCTTAGTTTGAGGGGTTGCCTTAGATTGAGATTCTGCCTTAGTTTGAGCGGTTGCCTTAGTTTGAGGGGTTGCCTTAGCTTGAGCGGTTGCCTTAGTTTGAGGGGCTTAGTTTGAGGGGTTGCCATAATTTGAGCGGTTGCCTTAGTTTGAGGGGTTGCCTTATTTTGAGCGGTTGCCTTAGTTTGAGGAGATGCCTTAGTTTGAGGGGTAGCCTTAGATTGAGGGGTTGCCTTAGCTTGAGCGGTTGCCTTCGTTTGAGCGGATGCCTTAGTTTGAGGGGCTGCCTTAGTTAGAGGGGTTGCCTTAGTTTCAGTGGTTGCCTTAGTTTGAGGGGCTGCCTTAATTTGAGCTGTTGCCTTAGTTTGAGTGGTTGCCTTAGTTTCAGGGGCTGCCTTATTTTGAGGGGATCCCTCAGTTTGAGGGGTAGCCTTAGATTGAGGGGTTACCTTAGTTTGGCAGTCTGCCTTAGTTTGAGGGGTTGCCTTAGTTTGAGAGTCTGCCTTAGTTTGAGCGGTTGCCATAGTTTCAGGGGTTGTCTCAGTTTGAGGGGCTGCCTTAGTTTGAGATGTTGCCTTAGTTTGAGAGTCTGCCTTAGTTTGAGGGGTTGCCTTATTTTGAGCGGTTGCCTGAGTTTGAGGGGTTGCCTTAGTTTGTGAGGTTGCCTTAGTATGAGGGGCTGCCTTAGTTTGAGGGGTTGCCTTAGTTTGAGGGGCTGCCTTATTTTGAGGGGTTGCCTTAGTTTGAGGGTTTGCCATAGTTTGAGGGGTTGCCTTAGTTTGAGGGGTTGCCATAGTTTGAGCGGTTGCCTTAGTTTGAGAGGTTGCCTTAGTTTGAGCGGTTGCCTAAGTTTGAGGGGTTGCCTTAGTTTGAGCGGTTCCCTTAGTTTGAGGGGCTGCCTTAGTTTGAGCGGTTGCCTTAGTTTGAGGGGCTCTCTTAATTTGAGGGGTTGCCTTTGTTTGAGGGGTTGCCTTAGTTTGAGGGGTTGCCTTAATATGAGAGTCTGCCTTAGTTTGAGGGGTTGTCTTAGTTTGAGCGGTTGCCTTAGTTTGAGGGGCTGCCTAAGTTTGAGCGGTTACCTGAGTTTGAGGGGCTGCCTTATTTTGAGGGGTTGCCATAGTTTGAGGGGTTGCCTTAGTTTGAGGGATTGCCTTAGTTTGTGAGTCTGCTTAAGTTTGAGCGGTTGCCTTCGTTTGAGGGGTTGCCTTATTTTGAGCGGTCGCCTTAGCTTGAGCGGTTGCCTTAGTTTGAGCGGTTGCCTTAGTTAGAGGGGCTGTCTTAGTTTGAGAGGTTGCCTTACTTTGAGGGGCTGCCTTAGTTTGAGCTGTTGCCTTCGTTTGAGGGATTGCCTTAGTTTGAGGGGTTGCTTTAGTTTGAGCGGATGCCTTAGTTTGAGGGGCTGCCTTCGTTTGAGTGGCTGCCTTATTTTGAAAGGTTGCCTTAGTTTGAGCGGTTGCCTTTGTTTGAGTTGCTGCCTTAGTTTGAGTGGTTGCCTTAGTTTGAGGGGCTGCCTTAATTTGAGGGGTTGCCTTAGTTTCAGAGGCTGCCTGAGTTTGAGGGGATCCCTCAGTTTGAGGGGTAGCCTTAGATTGAGGGGTTACCCTAGTTTGGCAGTCTGCCTTAGTTTGAGGGGTTGCCTTTGTTTGAAAGTCTGCCTCAGTTTGAGCGGTTGCCATAGTTTGAGGGGTTGTCTTAGTTTGAGGGGCTGCCTTAGTTTGAGCGGTTGCCTTAGTTTGAGCGGCTGCCTTAGATTGAGGGGATGCCTTAGATTGAAGGGTTGCCTTAGTTTGAGAGTCTGCCTTAGTTTGAGGGGTTGCCTTAGTTTGTGAGGATGCCTTAGTTTGAGGGGCTGCCTTAGTTTGAGCGGTTGCCTTAGTTTGAGGGGCTGCCTTATTTTGAGGGGTTGCCTTAGTTTGAGGGTTTGTCATAGTTTGAGCGGTTGCTTTAGTTTGAGGGGTTGCCATAGTTTGAGCGGTTGCCTCAGTTTGAGGGGTTGCCTTAGTTTGAGCGGTTCCCTTAGTTTGAGGGGCTGCCTTAGTTTGAGCGGTTGCCTTAGTTTGAGGGGCTGTCTTAATTTGAGGGGTTGCCGTAGTTTGAGGGGTTGCCTTAGTTTGAGGGGTTGCCTTAATATGAGAGTCTGCCTTAGTTTGAGGGGTTGCCTTAGTTTGAGCGGTTGCCTTAGTTTGAGGGGCTGCCTCAGTTTGAGCGGTTTCCTTAGTTTGAGGGGCTGCCTTAATTTGAGGGGTTGCCTTAGTTTGAGCGGTTGCCTTAGTTTGAGAGGTTGCCTTACTTTGAGCGGTTGCCTGAGATTGAGGGGTTGCCTTAGTTTGAGCGGTTGCCTTAGTTTGAGGGGCTGCCTTAGTTTGAGCGGTTACCTTTGTTTGAGGGGCTGCCTTAATTTGAGGGGTTGCCTTAGTTTGAGCGGTTGCCTTAGTTTGAGCGGATGCCTTAGTTTGGGAGGCTGCCTTAGTTTGAGCGGTTGCCTTAGTTTCAGGGGCTGCCTTAAATTGAGGGGTTGCCTTAGTCTGAGGGGTTGCCTTAGTTTGAGGGGCTGTCTTAATTTGAGGGGTTGCCCTAGTTTGAGGGTTTGCCTTAGTTTGAGCGTTTGCCTTAGTTTGAGGGTTTGCCTTAGCTTGAGCGGCTGCCTTAGTTTGTGCGGTTGCCTTAGTTTGAGGGGTTGCCTTAGCTTGAGCGGTTGCCTTCGTTTGAACGGTTGCCTACGTTTGAGCGGTTGTCTTAGTTAGAGGGATTGCCTTAGTTTCACTGGTTGCCTTAGTTTGAGGGGCTGCCTTAGTTTGAGCGGTTGCCTTAGTTTGAGCGGTTGCCTTAATTTGAGCGGCTGCCTTAGATTTGAGGGGTGGCCTTAGATTGATTGGTTGCCTTAGTTTGGCAGTCTGCCTTAGTTTGAGGGGTTGCCTTCGTTAGAGAGTCTGCCTTAGTTTGAGCCGTTGCCTTAGTTTGAGCGGTTGCCATAGTTTGAGGGGTTTCCTTAGTTTGAGGGGCTGCCTTATTTTGAGCGGTTGCCTTAGATTGAGCGGTTGCCTGAGTTTGAGGGTTTCCCTCAGTTTGAGAGGTTGCCTTGGTTTGAGGGGCTGCCTTAGTTTGAGCGGTTGCCCTAGTTTGAGGGGCTGCCTTAATTTGAGTGGTTGCCTTAGCTTGAGCGGTTGCCTTTGTCTGAGGGGTTGCCTTAGTTTGAGCGGTTGCCTGAGTTTGAGGGGTTGCCTTAGTTTGAGCGGTTGCCTCAGTATGAGGGGCTGCCTTAGTTTGAGCGGTTGCCTTAATTTGAGCGGCTGCCTTAGATTTGAGGGGTTGCCTTCGATTGAGCGGTTGCTTGAGTTTGAGAGTCTGCCTCAGTTTGAGGGACTGCCTCATTTTGAGACGTTGCCTTAGTTTGAGCGGTTCCCTTAGTTTGAGATTCTTCTCATCTTGAGCGGCTTCCTTTGTTTGAGCGGCTGCCTTAGTTTGAGCGGTTGCCTTAGTTAGAGGGGTTGCCTTAGTTTCAGTGGTTGCCTTAGTTTGATGGGCTGCCTTAGTTTCAGGGGCTGCCTTAGTTTGAGGGGATGCCTCAGTTTGAGGGGTCGCCTTAGATTGAGGGGTTGCCTTAGTTTGGCAGTCTGCCTTAGTTTGAGGTGATGCCTTAGTTTGAGCGGTTGCCTTACTTTGAGGGGTTGCCTTAGTTTGAGGGGTTGCCTTAGTTTGAGGGGATGCCTCAGTTTGAGGGGTAGCCTTAGATTGAGGGGTTGCCTTAGCTTGGCAGTCTGCCTTAGTTTGAGCGGTTGCCTTAGTTTGAGGGGTTGCCTTAGTTTGAGGCGTTGCCATAGTTTGAGGGGTTGCCTTAGTTTGAGGGGTTGCCTTAATTTGAGCGGTTGCCTTAGTTTGAGGGGATGCCTTAGTTTGAGTGGTAGCCTTAGTTTGAGGGGTTGCCTTAGCTTGAGCGGTTGCCTTTGTTTGAGCGGTTGCCTGAGTTTGAGGGGTTGCCATAGTTTGAGCGGTTGCCTCAGTATGAGGGGCTGCCTTAGTTTGAGCGGTTGCCATAGTTTGAGGGGTTGCCTTAGTTTGAGGGGCTGCCTTAGTTTGAGGGATTGCCTTATATTGAGCGGTTTCCTGAGTTTGAGAATCTGCCATAGTTTGAGGGGCTGCCTCAGTTTGAGACGTTGCCATAGTTTGAGCGGTTGCCTCAGTATGAGGGGCTGCCTTAGTTTGAGGGGCTGCCTTATTTTGAGGGGTTGCCTTAGTTTGAGGGTTTGCCATAGTTTGAGGGGTTGCCTTAGTTTGAGGGGTTGCCTTAGTTTGAGCGGTTGCCTCAGTTTGAGGGGTTGCCTTAGTTTGAGCGGTTCCCTTAGTTTGAGGGGCTGCCTTAGTTTGAGCGGTTGCCTTAGTTTGAGGGGTTGCCTTAATATGAGAGTCTGCCTTAGTTTGAGGGGTTGCCTTAGTTTGAGCGGTTGCCTTAGATTGAGGGGCTGCCTTAGTTTGAGCGGTTGCCTGAGTTTGAGGGGCTGCCTTAATTTGAGGGGTTGCCATAGTTTGAGGGGTTGCCTTAGTTTGAGGGGTTGCCTTAGTTTGTGAGTCTGCTTAAGTTTGAGCATTTGCCTTAGTTTGAGGGGTTGCCTTAGCTTGAGCGGTTCCCTTACTTTGAGGGGTTGCCTTAGTTTGAGGGGTTGCCATAGTTTGAGCGGTTGCCTTCGTTTGAGGGGTTGCCTTATTTTGAGCGGACGCCTTAGCTTGAGCGGTTGCCTTAGTTTGAGCGGTTGCCTTAGTTTGAGGGGCTGTCTTAGTTTGAGAGGTTGCCTTACTTTGAGGGGCTGCCTTAGTTTGAGCTGTTGCCTTCGTTTGAGTGGCTGCCTTAGATTGAGGGGTTGCCTTAGATTGAGGGGTTGCCTTAGTTTCAGAGTCTGCCTTAGTTTGAGGGGTTGCCTTAGTTTGAGCGGTTGCCTGAGTTTGAGGGGTTGCCTTAGTTTGTGAGGTTGCCTTAGTTTGAGGGGCTGCCTTAGTTTGAGCGGTTGCCTTAGTTTGAGGGGCTGCCTTATTCTGAGGGGTTGCCTTAGTTTGAGGGTTTGCCATAGTTTGAGCGGTTGCCTTAGTTTGAGGGGTTGCCAAAGTTTGAGCGGTTGCCATCAGTTTGAGGGGCTGCCTTCGTTTGAGGGATTGCCTTAGTTTGAGGGGTTGCTTTAGTTTGAGCGGATGCCTTAGTTTGAGGGGCTGCCTTCGTTTGAGTGGCTGCCTTATTTTGAAAGGTTGCCTTAGTTTGAGCGGTTGCCTTTGTTTGAGTTGCTGCCTTAGTTTGAGTGGTTGCCATAGTTTGAGGGGCTGCCTTAATTTGAGGAGTTGCCTTAGTTTCAGGGGCTGCCTTAGTTTGAGGGTTTGCCATAGTTTGAGGGGTTGCCATAGTTTGAGGGGTTCCCTTAGTTTGAGGGGTTGCCATAGTTTGAGGGGCTGCCTTAGTTTGAGGGGTTGCCTTAGTTTGAGCGGTTGCCTAAGTTTGAGGGGTTGTCTTAGTTTGAGCGGTTCCCTTAGTTTGAGGGGCTGCCTTAGTTTGAGCGGTTGCCTTAGTTTGAGGGGCTGTCTTAATTTGAGGGGTTGCCTTAGTTTGAGGGGTTGCCATAGTTTGAGGGGTTGCCTTAATATGAGAGTCTGCCTTAGTTTGAGGGGTTGCCTTAGTTTGAGCGGTTGCCTTAGTTTGAGGGGCTGCCTTAGTTTGAGCGGTTGCCTGAGTTTGAGGGGCTGCCTTAATTTGAGGGGTTGCCATAGTTTGAGGGGTTGCCTTAGTTTGAGGGGTTGCCTTAGTTTCTGAGTCTGCTTAAGTTTGAGCGTTTGCCTTAGTTTGAGGGGTTGCCTTAGCTTGAGTGGTTCCCTTACTTTGAGGGGTTGCCTTAGTTTGAGGGGTTGCCATAGTTTGAGCGGTTGCCTTCGTTTGAGGGGTTGCCTTATTTTGAGCGGTCGCCTTAGCTTGAGCGGTTGCCTTAGGTTGAGCGGTTGCCTTAGTTTGAGGGGCTGTCTTAGTTTGAGAGGTAGCCTTACTTTGAGGGGCTGCCTTAGTTTGAGCTGTTGCCTTCGTTTGAGGGATTGCCTTAGTTTGAGGGGTTGCTTTAGTTTGAGCGGATGCCTTAGTTTGAGGGGCTGCCTTCGTTTGAGTGGCTGCCTTATTTTGAAAGGTTGCCTTAGTTTGAGCGGTTCCCTTTGTTTGAGTTGCATCCTTAGTTTGAGTGGTTGCCTTAGTTTCAGGGGCTGCCTTAGTTTGAGGGGATCCCTCAGTTACAGGGGTTGCCTTAGTTTGAGAGTCTACCTTAGTTTGAGCGATTGCCATAGTTTGAGGGGTTGTCTTAGTTTGAGGGGCTGCCTTAGTTTGAGCGGTTGCCTTAGTTTGAGCGGTTGCCTTAGTTTGAGGGGCTGCCTCAGTTTGAGCGGTTGCCTTAGTTTGAGGGACTGCCTTAATTTGAGGGGTTGCCTTAGTTTGAGCGGTTGCCTGAGTTTGAGAGGTTGCCTTAGTTTGAGCGGTTGCCTGAGATTGAGGGGTTGCCTTAGTTTGAGCGGTTGCCTTAGTTTGAGGGGCTGCCTTAATTTGAGGGGTTGCCTTAGTTTGAGCGGTTGCCTTAGTTTGAGGGGATGCCTCAGTTTGAGCGGTTGCCTGAGTTTGAGCGGATGCCTCAGTTTGAGGGGTTGCCTTAGTTTGAGCGGTTGCCTTAGTTTGAGAGGCTGCCTTAGTTTGAGCGGTTGCCTTAGTTTAAGGGGCTGCCTTAATTTGAGGGGTTGCCTTAGTTTGAGGGGTTGCCTTAGTTTGAGGGGTTGCCTGAGTTTGAGGGGTTGCCTTAGTTTGAGGGGATGCCTTAGTTTGAGTGGTAGCCTTAGTTTGAGGGGTTGCCTTAGCTTGAGCGGTTGCCTTCGTTTGAGCGGTTGCCTGAGTTTGAGGGGTTGCCATAGTTTGAGCGGTTGCCTCAGTATGAGGGGCTGCCTTAGTTTGAGCCGTTGCCATAGTTTGAGGGGTTGCCTTAGTTTGAGGGGCTGCCTTAGTTTGAGGGATTGCCTTATATTGAGCGGTTTCCTGAGTTTGAGAATCTGCCATAGTTTGAGGGGCTGCCTCAGTTTGAGACGTTGCCATAGTTTGAGCGGTTGCCTCAGTATGAGGGGCTGCCTTAGTTTGAGGGGCTGCCTTATTTTGAGGGGTTGCCTTAGTTTGAGGGTTTGCCATAGTTTGAGGGGTTGCCTTAGTTTGAGGGGTTGCCTTAGTTTGAGCGGTTGCCTCAGGTTGAGGGGTTGCCTTAGTTTGAGCGGTTCCCTTAGTTTGAGGGGCTGCCTTAGTTTGAGCGGTTGCCTTAGTTTGAGGGGTTGCCTTAATATGAGAGTCTGCCTTAGTTTGAGGGGTTGCCTTAGTTTGAGCGGTTGCCTTAGATTGAGGGGCTGCCTTAGTTTGAGCGGTTGCCTGAGTTTGAGGGGCTGCCTTAATTTGAGGGGTTGCCATAGTTTGAGGGGTTGCCTTAGTTTGAGGGGTTGCCTTAGTTTGTGAGTCTGCTTAAGTTTGAGCATTTGCCTTAGTTTGAGGGGTTGCCTTAGCTTGAGCGATTCCCTTACTTTGAGGGGTTGCCTTAGTTTGAGGGGTTGCCATAGTTTGAGCGGTTGCCTTCGTTTGAGGGGTTGCCTTATTTTGAGCGGAATCCTTAGCTTGAGCGGTTGCCTTAGTTTGAGCGGTTGCCTTAGTTTGAGGGGCTGTCTTAGTTTGAGAGGTTGCCTTACTTTGAGGGGCTGCCTTAGTTTGAGCTGTTGCCTTCGTTTGAGTGGCTGCCTTAGATTGAGGGGTTGCCTTAGATTGAGGGGTTGCCTTAGTTTCAGAGTCTGCCTTAGTTTGAGGGGTTGCCTTAGTTTGAGCGGTTGCCTGAGTTTGAGGGGTTGCCTTAGTTTGTGAGGTTGCCTTAGTTTGAGGGGCTGCCTTAGTTTGAGCGGTTGCCTTAGTTTGAGGGGCTGCCTTATTCTGAGGGGTTGCCTTAGTTTGAGGGTTTGCCATAGTTTGAGCGGTTGCCTTAGTTTGAGGGGTTGCCAAAGTTTGAGCGGTTGCCATCAGTTTGAGGGGCTGCCTTCGTTTGAGGGATTGCCTTAGTTTGAGGGGTTGCTTTAGTTTGAGCGGATGCCTTAGTTTGAGGGGCTGCCTTCGTTTGAGTGGCTGCCTTATTTTGAAAGGTTGCCTTAGTTTGAGCGGTTGCCTTTGTTTGAGTTGCTGCCTTAGTTTGAGTGGTTGCCATAGTTTGAGGGGCTGCCTTAATTTGAGGAGTTGCCTTAGTTTCAGGGGCTGCCTTAGTTTGAGGGTTTGCCATAGTTTGAGGGGTTGCCATAGTTTGAGGGGTTCCCTTAGTTTGAGGGGTTGCCATAGTTTGAGGGGCTGCCTTAGTTTGAGGGGTTGCCTTAGTTTGAGCGGTTGCCTAAGTTTGAGGGGTTGTCTTAGTTTGAGCGGTTCCCTTAGTTTGAGGGGCTGCCTTAGTTTGAGCGGTTGCCTTAGTTTGAGGGGCTGTCTTAATTTGAGGGGTTGCCTTAGTTTGAGGGGTTGCCATAGTTTGAGGGGTTGCCTTAATATGAGAGTCTGCCTTAGTTTGAGGGGTTGCCTTAGTTTGAGCGGTTGCCTTAGTTTGAGGGGCTGCCTTAGTTTGAGCGGTTGCCTGAGTTTGAGGGGCTGCCTTAATTTGAGGGGTTGCCATAGTTTGAGGGGTTGCCTTAGTTTGAGGGGTTGCCTTAGTTTCTGAGTCTGCTTAAGTTTGAGCGTTTGCCTTAGTTTGAGGGGTTGCCTTAGCTTGAGTGGTTCCCTTACTTTGAGGGGTTGCCTTAGTTTGAGGGGTTGCCATAGTTTGAGCGGTTGCCTTCGTTTGAGGGGTTGCCTTATTTTGAGCGGTCGCCTTAGCTTGAGCGGTTGCCTTAGGTTGAGCGGTTGCCTTAGTTTGAGGGGCTGTCTTTGTTTGAGAGGTAGCCTTACTTTGAGGGGCTGCCTTAGTTTGAGCTGTTGCCTTCGTTTGAGGGATTGCCTTAGTTTGAGGGGTTGCTTTAGTTTGAGCGGATGCCTTAGTTTGAGGGGCTGCCTTCGTTTGAGTGGCTGCCTTATTTTGAAAGGTTGCCTTAGTTTGAGCGGTTCCCTTTGTTTGAGTTGCATCCTTAGTTTGAGTGGTTGCCTTAGTTTCAGGGGCTGCCTTAGTTTGAGGGGATCCCTCAGTTACAGGGGTTGCCTTAGTTTGAGAGTCTGCCTTAGTTTGAGCGATTGCCATAGTTTGAGGGGTTGTCTTAGTTTGAGGGGCTGCCTTAGTTTGAGCGGTTGCCTTAGTTTGAGCGGCTGCCTTAGATTGAGGGGTTGCCTTAGATTGAAGGGTTGCCTTAGTTTGAGAGTCTGCCTTAGTTTGAGGGGTTGCCTTAGTTTGAGCGGTTGCCTGAGTTTGAGGGGTTGCCTTAGTTTGTGAGGTTGCCTTAGTTTGAGGGGCTGCCTTAGTTTGAGCGGTTGCCTTAGTTTGAGGGGCTGCCTTATTTTGAGGGGTTGCCTTAGTTTGAGGGTTTGCCATAGTTTGAGGGGTTGCCTCAGTTTGAGGGGTTGCCATAGTTTGAGCGGTTGCCTTAGTTTGAGGGGTTGCCTTAGTTTGAGCGGTTGCCTCAGTTTGAGGGGTTGCCTTCGTTTGAGCGGTTCCCTTAGTTTGAGGGGCTGCCTTAGTTTGAGCGGTTGCCTTAGTTTGAGGGGCTGTCTTAATTTTAGGAGTTGCCTTAGTTTGAGGGGTTGCCTTTGTTTGAGGGGTTGCCTTAATATGAGAGTCTGCCTTAGTTTGAGGGGTTGCCTTAGTTTGAGCGGTTGCCTTAGTTTGAGGGGCTGCCTCAGTTTGAGCGGTTGCCTTAGTTTGAGGGGCTGCCTTAATTTGAGGGGTTGCCTTAGTTTGAGCGGTTGCCTGAGTTTGAGAGGTTGCCTTAGTTTGAGCGGTTGCCTGAGATTGAGGGGTTGCCTTAGTTTGAGCGGTTGCCTTAGTTTGAGGGGCTGCCTTAATTTGAGGGGTTGCCTTAGTTTGAGCGGTTGCCTTAGTTTGAGGGGATGCCTCATTTTGAGCGGTTGCCTGAGTTTGAGCGGATGCCTCAGTTTGAGGGGTTGCCTTAGTTTGAGCGGTTGCCTTAGTTTGAGAGGCTGCCTTAGTTTGAGCGGTTGCCTTAGTTTAAGGGGCTGCCTTAATTTGAGGGGTTGCCTTATTTTGAGGGGTTGCCTTAGTTTGAGGGGTTGCCTGAGTTTGAGGGGTTGCCTTAGTTTGAGCGGTTGCCTTAGTTTGAGGGGCTGCCTTAGTTTGAGCGGTTGCCTGAGTTTGAGGGGCTGCCTTAATTTGAGGGGTTGCCATAGTTTGAGGGGTTGCCTTAGTTTGAGGGGTTGCCTTAGTTTCTGAGTCTGCTTAAGTTTGAGCGTTTGCCTTAGTTTGAGGGGTTGCCTTAGCTTGAGTGGTTCCCTTACTTTGAGGGGTTGCCTTAGTTTGAGGGGTTGCCATAGTTTGAGCGGTTGCCTTCGTTTGAGGGGTTGCCTTATTTTGAGCGGTCGCCTTAGGTTGAGCGGTTGCCTTAGTTTGAGGGGCTGTCTTAGTTTGAGAGGTAGCCTTACTTTGAGGGGCTGCCTTAGTTTGAGCTGTTGCCTTCGTTTGAGGGATTGCCTTAGTTTGAGGGGTTGCTTTAGTTTGAGCGGATGCCTTAGTTTGAGGGGCTGCCTTCGTTTGAGTGGCTGCCTTATTTTGAAAGGTTGCCTTAGTTTGAGCGGTTCCCTTTGTTTGAGTTGCATCCTTAGTTTGAGTGGTTGCCTTAGTTTCAGGGGCTGCCTTGATTTGAGGGGATCCCTCAGTTACAGGGGTTGCCTTAGTTTGAGAGTCTGCCTTAGTTTGAGCGATTGCCATAGTTTGAGGGGTTGTCTTAGTTTGAGGGGCTGCCTTAGTTTGAGCGGTTGCCTTAGTTTGAGCGGCTGCCTTAGATTGAGGGGTTGCCTTAGATTGAAGGGTTGCCTTAGTTTGAGAGTCTGCCTTAGTTTGAGGGGTTGCCTTAGTTTGAGCGGTTGCCTGAGTTTGAGGGGTTGCCTTAGTTTGTGAGGTTGCCTTAGTTTGAGGGGCTGCCTTAGTTTGAGCGGTTGCCTTAGTTTGAGGGGTTGCCTTTGTCTGAGGGGTTGCCTTAGTTTGAGCGGTTGCCTGAGTTTGAGGGGTTGCCTTAGTTTGAGCGGTTGCCTCAGTATGAGGGGCTGCTTTAGTTTGAGCGGTTGCCTTAATTTGAGCGGCTGCCTTAGATTTGAGGGGTTGCCTTCGATTGAGCGGTTTCTTGAGTTTGAGAGTCTGCCTTAGTTTGAGGGGCTGCCTTAATTTGAGGGGTTGCCTTAGTTTGAGGGGTTGCCATAGTTTGAGCGGTTGCCTTAGTTTGAGGGGTTGCCTTATTTTGAGGGGTTGCCTTATTTTGAGCGATTGCCTTAGCTTGAGGGGTTGCCTTAGTTTGAGGGGTTGCCTTATTTTGAGCGGTTGCCTTAGTTTGTGGGGTTGCCTTAGCTTGAGCGGTTGCCTTCGTTTGAGGGGTTGCCTCAGTTTGAGCGGTTGCCTGAGTTTGAGCGGATGCCTGAGTTTGAGGGTTTCCCTCAGTTTGAGAGGTTGCCTTGGTTTGAGGGGCTGCCTTAGTTTGAGCAGTTGCCTTAGTTTGAGGGGCTGCCTTAATTTGAGTGGTTGCCTTAGTTTGAGCGGTTGCCTTTGTCTGAGGGGTTGCCTTAGTTTGAGCGGTTGCCTGAGTTTGAGGGGTTGCCTTAGTTTGAGCGGTTGCCTCAGTATGAGGGGCTGCTTTAGTTTGAGCGGTTGCCTTAATTTGAGCGGCTGCCTTAGATTTGAGGGGTTGCCTTCGATTGAGCGGTTTCTTGAGTTTGAGAGTCTGCCTTAGTTTGAGGGGCTGCCTTAATTTGAGGGGTTGTCTTAGTTTGAGGGTTTGCCTTAGTTTGAGCGGTTGCCTTAGTTTGAGGGTTTGCCTTAGCTTGAGCTGTTGCCTTAGTTTGAGGGGTTGCCTTAGTTTGAGGGGTTGCCTTAGTTTGAGGGGTTGCCATAGTTTGAGCGGTTGCCTTAGTTTGAGGGGTTGCCTTATTTTGAGGGGTTGCCTTAGCTTGAGCGGTTGCCTTCGTTTGAACGGTTGCCTTAGTTTGAGCGGTTGTCCTGGTTAGAGGGATTGCCTTAGTTTCAGTGGTTGCCTTAGTTTGAGGGGCTGCCTTAGTTTGAGCGGTTGCCTTAGTTTGAGCGGTTGCCTTAGTTTGAGCGGCTGCCTTAGATTTGAGGGGTGGCCTTAGATTGAGGGGTTGCCTTAGTTTGGCAGTCTGCCTTAGTTTGAGGGGTTGCCTTCGTTAGAGAGTCTGCCTTAGTTTGAGCCGTTGCCTTAGTTTGAGCGGTTGCCATAGTTTGAGGGGTTTCCTTAGTTTGAGGGGCTGCCTTAGTTTGAGCGGTTGCCTTAGATTGAGCGGCTGCCTTAGATTGAGCGGTTGCCTGAGTTTGAGGCTTTCCCTTAGTTTGAGAGGTTGCCTTGGTTTGAGGGGCTGCCTTAGTTTGAGCGGTTGCCTTAGTTTGAGGGGCTGCCTTAATTTGAGTGGTTGCCTTAGTTTGAGCGGTTGCCTTTGTCTGAGGGGTTGCCTTAGTTTGAGCGGTTGCCTGAGTTTGAGGGGTTGCCTTAGTTTGAGCGGTTGCCTCAGTATGAGGGGCTGCCTTAGTTTGAGCGGTTGCCATATTTTGAGGGGTTGACTTAGTTTGAGGGGCTGCCTTAGTTTGAGCGGTTGCCTTAATTTAAGCGGCTGCCTTAGATTTGAGGGGTTGCCTTAGTTTGAGGGGATGCCTCAGTTTGAGGGGTTGCCTTCGATTGAGCGGTTGCCTGAGTTTGAGAGTCTGCCTCAGTTTGAGGGGCTGCCTTAGTTTGAGCGGTTG